>NC_133586.1:2014316-2338285 GCF_964106895.1 Numenius arquata | reverse complement strand
GGGTCAGCAGTCACCATGTTTTCCAGAGAGAGGTTCTAGAAAGCCACTGGTACTCCCCAACACCTCTGGAGGTAAAGTCTTTTTTGTTTATTATGATAATAAAAGCCATTTGCTTCATGAGCACCGGAAGTAATGAAGCTCTGGTTTCCTCTGTGTTTTTGCCTTATGACTGGATTTCTGACAGCAAAGAAAGTGCAGCCTCAAATTCAAGCCTTCTCTGATAATCGTATTTCCATCCTGACGGTGGATTCTTTGGTGTCACATCTTCTGAGCTCGGAGCTTGGCCTTTCCTGGAGGCTGTCCTCCCGGCTACGATGTTCACGGGGCCCGTTACACGTGGTCCAGCCGAGCTGCTAAATTAGATGGTGACTGACCCATGATTTTAAAAATCCCTGCCGTGGTTGTGAGGAACATGTGCACACATCCGCTGAGGACGACTGCATAAGCTTTTGTTTTCTTAGAAGACCAGGCTAATATATGAGAAGCGTTGTATACTGGATAAGGCCGTGTGAAGTATTATCTCCCAGTCTCCCAAATTAAGGCCAGAGAAGGGCTTGGGAGGAGGCTGGAGCGGCCACGGTGGAACTGGCTGAGCCAGTGGCCGAGCAGGACATGGGAAGCGTGTGCTGAAAGCAGCAGCCGCTTCGGGCTGGGTGCCGTTACAGGCTACAAAGCATCTGCAACAGTTTGAGGAAAAGCACCATGAAAATCGTTTTTCACAGCTAAACATCCCCATATATCTGAAACGTGTCAGTCTGTGTCTCTATCACGGACGCCAACTGTTGCTTCAGCCTGATGGAGCTATGAGCAATTCATAAAAGCAAATGCCTTTCGCCTTCTCGTGGGGTGGTTGAAGCTGAGGGATGGATGATGAAACGTGTTTCTCTTTAATCTGCCTGGATTAGGTATGTTTTATTGCTCACTGGGAAGAAACTTCAGCAGGATAAGTGATGTTAACAGCAGCTTAATCTGATGGTGCCAAAGCAAGTTCCTACAGCTCAGTCACATGAAGCTGGTGGAAGAGGCAAAGCTTTGCTCTGCAGTGAGGACGGGGAATGCTTTCCGGTCTGTCAGCTGAAATACGTGAACAATATGTTCTGAAGGCCAAGGGCAACTATAAATGATCACGGTGAAGGTACCAGCCCTGATCTGTGGGCAAACAATGATTTCATTTAAGAACAGGGAAGAAAATAGAGGTAGCCTACCACAATGTGGGTTAGGGGGAGGGTTTAATGCCAAGGAGGGGCAGTTGTTATATCGAAATGAAGCTGCTGTGCTTTCTTGATGCTGGAGACACAAGGAGAAAGTGAAACCTGTAGTTATTTGAGGATTTTGAGTGAAAGAGATGCTGTTTTTAAAATTACTGATTTTTAGGCTCAGGTCTATTTTGGGAGGTGAGGGGGGCAGCAGGTGCGGATCTTTGGTTTGTGAGTGTTTGGAGTTGAACACTTGGCTTGCGCCATTTCTTGTTTCACCGAGATGTCTATTCATTTTATAAGTATTAAAAAAGAAAAGGGCTAAACCCTTCTGTTCTTTCAGAGGTCCATACCTGAATGGCACATCTTTAACCTTTTCTGTTGGTCTTACAACTGTGTGTCGTTTTTGCATGCATCCCATTCCAAAACTGCTGCTAGATTCTGGTTTTGGCTTCTCTAGCACAGACTCAGAGCAACTCCTTTGGCTTCAGGTATCACTTGGAGCAAGATCTGCCACTCAGTCATCTTCTTTTTCTGTTTCCTTGGGGGATCTGGTCCTGTCTGTAGGTTGGATGTTGTACTTGTCTTCAGGTACTCTAAATATGATCTGATCCAATACCAAAGTAGCTCTTAGCATCTTCCTGTGATCCTTGTGTGTCACCTGCTGCTGAACACCCTTGGTCATATCAGAAATGGCTTCAGCCTGAGAGTTTGATCCCGTGCCTGGAGTAAGATTTAAAGGTGAATGGGCAGCACAGGGTACAACTGTGCTTTCATACACATTGGCTGCTTGAATTGGACCTTAGACTCCCAAATAACTGAACTGTTTTTCTCTTAAAACCTAAAGCTTATGTTCTGCAGAACCTGATGGGGCCGGCAGAGAAAATGTTGATACCGAAGGACTGTCTCAACCTCCTGCCAAGGCTCCTGACTTCCAGCTCTGTGCCTTAACCACAGGGCCACCCCTTGTCCCCTTTGATATTACCATTTATTTGTAGACCAAGAGGAAGCTGATGAAAGCCACCAAACAGCATTCAACTAAGAGAAAGCATCTGCTGTGCGTACAGACCTCCATTCAACCAAGCGCCAGGACGGGCAGACTGGACCGTTGTGCTAAACAGCTCCTCTGTGCCACCGCAGAGGTGGTGGCCTTTCAGCGGTGGATAATCACTGCATGTGCTTTGGGAGGCTCTCGCGGATGAAAAGGCTCTGTGCAATTGTAGAAATTATTTTTTCCCCTCTTAAGGCCAGCATTTGGCTTGGACTATTCCAAAGCAGTTAAGTTTATTAATAGTCTGTTTCTGGAGCCGAAGTGACTCCATAGAGGGGAGTTATTCCGTGCAAAACAAAACAGGAAAAGAAAACAATGTCCAACTCCTCCGTTCTGGAGGGGCGCTCAGAAAGCACCATTGTTCCACCTTCTCACGTGAAGCAGAGGAGACCGAAGACAGAGCAGCCGTTGCGGGAGGAGCGCAATGTGGTCCAGCGCAGAGACGCTCTGCGGCAGGAGGGACATAGAGAGAGCATTCAGGAGTGAAATGTGACTGCCTCTTTTGAAAATGAGTCTGTTCCTGGCCAAGCATTCGGCAAGAGAATCAAAGGGGGGAACTTCACAGGCAGCAGCACAGGCTGTTATTTGATGGGATCCAAGCGCTCATACCCTTGGAAGGCAGCAGGATATGTGAATTCCCATCATCATTCAGGAGGTGTATGCCAGACAAAAGTGCAGTGTAGCTTTTAAGTGTCTCTGAAACCTGAGGTTGTGTGTGGTTCCTCTATTTGGGAGCCAGTTCACTCTTCTTTCAGCCCTCTGCCATTGGTTTCCATCCTTAACCAGCAGTGCTGGTTTCCCACCTTCTACACAGCTCGCAGGCGGGTGCTTGCAGACACAGGGAGAAAGAGCACCAGGACAGCAGAGGAGACACAGAAGACCCAGGTGAAGACAACAGTCGAGGAACAGTCAGATGGATGGCTGTTATTCCAGGGACTGTGAAGATTAAAGGAAGCCTGAGCCTGAGAGGGTGATGTCGTTTCTTTTTGCAACTGATGTTGTGTTTTTTTCAATTATGACTTCCAAGTCTTCTTCCCATCCTGGCTAATAAAGCTCTGTGGGCTGAAAAGGACATGGATAGAGAAAGGAGGCTTCCTCCAGCTCTCCGTAGTAAGCAACCTGGCGTTGTGAAACACTGGAGACAGTTGCTCATTACAAAAATAAAGCGTGGAACTTTTCCCATGGCAGGGAGTCCTCCCTAGAAGTGTTCATCATGAAAACCCCAACATCATGCGGCTCCTGCCTTTCCCCTCCTCTGACTAAATATAAAATACTCTTCACATGCCTTGTTCCGCTGGGATTCTGCAGCGGTTTGAGCATGGCTGGCTTTTTTCACTGCCGTATTTCAACATATGCCCCTTATGACAGACAGCAATGTGCCTTTCATCAGTTTTAGCTCTTGGGTTAATTTTGCCTACGGAGGAAGAATAAGCTGTAAACATCCCTCGGACAGAGGCGCTGAAGTCTGAGATGAATTTGGGGAATTACAGGATTACAAAATGGCATGAATTTCAGTGACAGTGCAAGGTATCCACTTTATGACAACTTCAAGTTCCAGTAAGGAAGTTTTAGAACAACATTAAATCTGGGATAAAAATGGATTATTGGCAGTTGCAAAGTTTTGGGGAAAAGGTTTGTTCTAGTTCTGAATAAAACAAATGATTTCCAATTTTTCTGGGAAATGAGGATTTGAACAAAAATGTTGGTTTGGTTGAACGCACGGTTGGATTTGCTCTCAAAACTTTGTAACATTTTAAAAATAGAACGAAATGTCATTTAGAGAGGGAGATGATTTCAACTCAAAGTGTCAAAATGCTTCATTTTGAAATGCTTTGAAATTTCTGGTAATAAGAAATTCGGCATCCATACTATAAGGAAGTGACCAACCTTGGGCTTGTGCATGTCTGAGACAGCTAATTTTGAATCTTTAACTCCAAATCACTCATCTGGGTGGAGAAGCTCATGACCCATCACCGGCGACTGGGAGGGAGGGCGAGCTGGCGCTGGGCACCAGGTAGGCTGGCAAGGCAAATTAACTCGTTATACCACAGCCTCGTCAGCTCCCTTTGAACGCCACAAAATTCCTGCTTGTTACTCACTATTTATACAGTTGCACACGGATTCTTTCTTAAGCGTTCACATATTTTATGAAGTTAGAAAAGACTTTTAAGATGCAAAAACCCCGATGTTTTTAATGAGTTTAACAATAAACAGGCAGAGACTAAAGCGTGCATAGTCCTTGGGTCAAACCCGCACCGAATTTCCACTGGCCTCAGCACAGAGTAGCTTGAAGCCCGTGCTTTCACTTCCAAATCACGCTGGGCTGGTGAAAACAAGAGTTTTCACTGACGCTTCACACATAAATGAAGAATTTTGGAGTGCTGGGGGTCACTCAGAGCTTGCTAACAGCTCATCGGCGTGTGCTGGATGCTGCTTTGGTTTATTTTATGCAGAGGAACTCTTTTGTTTGATGTGTCCGGTGCAGCGCCGTGCAGAACTGACAGCAGAAAACTTTCTTCCTATGCCTTTACGTTTAACCCAGGCAACTTAATTGTTACTCAATGAAAGCACAGATCTGCAGCTGAGGCATCGCACCCACTCCAGGGAGAGGAGCTCAGATTAAAGAGCTGGCGGGGAAAGACCCTCATGCAAGGGCAGAAAGATCATTCAGAAATACTCATAAAATACAAGAAGAATCTTTAAATATTTATTAAAAATGAAGTTTGAATGTTAATTCCCCCCCCCCACATCACCCGTGAAAGAGATTCTAGAGATGAGGAAATGAAACCACAAAGCCAGTAAGTGATTTGCCCGAGGCCTCAGCCATAAATCAGGCTCTGAACTTGAGATCAGCTCTTCCTGCTCCCTCCATCACCTCTCCTGACTCCGTTGCCTCCCCTCCACAAGGCGAAGGGCTGTGCTTTTCCCGCTTTCCCCGGGTGCCACCCGGGAGTGATGCTCATCGGGGTTTCAGACCTGGGTTCTGCAGCGAGAGACGAACCCTGCGGCTACACGGGGAGCACCGGGGAGCACCCGTGATCTCGTTACTTCTCCCAAATGTTATCATGCTGAGATGAAACGACTTGCCCTCTCCAGCTTGGGAGTGGTTTCATGGCTTTATCAATGAAAACACGCCTGAATTTAGTCTGGTGGGGTATTCTGTGTAAGGAGTGGGAAAAGTGATTTGTGCCAGGAGCTGGAAAAGAGGTTTTTAGTCTGTTTTTAGAGTTATTCTGCTTTTTCCCAACTGTTTTGTGATTTCTATTTGGGTGGTGCAAGTTCCACGTGTGCAACTTTGGGATGACGCAACCATGAGGCCATCAATGGACCGGGAGACAAACCCAACCATCTCTATTCCCTTTTACAAGTTGGCGGAGCCTCAGCCCTGGCCCCGGTGGGCACCAATGGTCCCCAAACTGGGGACCAGGCACCAGCTGGGCTCCCCAAAAGCGCTGGGGCTGGGTCACTGTCCCTGCACCGTGCTGTGCTGCACAGCGCAGATGTGCCTGCGGGGCCTCGCACCAGATACGCTTCCTCCCATGGGACTCTCCAGATAACTCGCTTGTGTATTAAAAGTTGTTTACCCTGTGCTTAAAGCCAGGATGCTTTCCTTATCTGCAGTAAATTCCCCCCAGTGCCTCCACGCCGTCATTCCTGGCCCGCTCCTGACTCCTGAGCTCGCTGGTGGTGGCTCTGCGTTATCTCCCGTCTGCAGCGCAGACAGACCCTGCCTGGAGCAGCCTCCGGGCTCTGCAATACCAAGACCAATGTCTTCAAAGACCGAAAATTACTCTGTAATTTGAATCTTTAACAACACATGGAAAAATCTACAGGAACTGGCCTGTATCATGTCTCCGAATGGCTTCATAAATACAACACTGAGGAATTTGGATACTCTCGTGTGTGTCCGTGATGGATGTTTGTATTCTAAGAAATGCGTTTTCTGGTTTTCCCTATCTCTGCAACGCAGCTCAAATCCACTGTGCAGCTCCTTCTCCTGTCCCTTTCTTACCTTCAGCCCCTGTCCCGTGTCACCGGCGACTGCACCCGCACCAGAGGGCAGGGTTTAGCCCCTGTCACCAGTTCCTGAGCCAGCGGGCTCCAGTGGCTCCTCCTGGGCCACCGCTGCTGTTGTCAAACCCCCTTTCCCATCTGCCTGAGAGGCAGAAGCCACATGTAGAAAGTTCAGATGCAAAAAAAGCTCGATGGAACGTATTTATCTGAAAACAATAGTGTGTCTGGATGGAAAAATCAGTGTTTTACACCAATCATGTGGTTGTTATTAATGTTTTCCAAAACACCCAGAGGTACCTTATGTGCTAAGTAAAAGCGGCCTGGGCTATTTTGCTTAAAAAGCAAAATGTGCATCTCTGCACCTAAAACCGCTGCTGTATTTCAGCCCTGCGTTGACGCCCAGATGGCTGCCAGAGGAATTTCCCGTTCCCCCCAAATCTGCAGTCACGGGGCTTGATTT
Source organism: Numenius arquata (assembly GCF_964106895.1). Classification (NCBI taxonomy): domain Eukaryota; kingdom Metazoa; phylum Chordata; class Aves; order Charadriiformes; family Scolopacidae; genus Numenius; species Numenius arquata. The sequence continues at coordinate 2,331,564 of NC_133586.1, read as the reverse complement.
CAGCCCAAGATGCTGCAGCAAATATTTATGGTCGTGTTTCAACGCTTCTTTTCCATTCCCGTCCTTAAAGCGTCCTGGAAGCACGGATGGAGCCTGAAGCGTGGCCCTTGCAGCCCGGCTCTGCTTTTTGCTGCCCAGCCTGGGTGAGATGCCACCCGTGCCAGGGGGACACCGGGGGGGGACACCGGAGGGGATGATGCTCGCAGGCAGCGCAGGGTGGGCTCCGGCTGGGTTTTACACCCCATGCTTTAACCAGGCAAAGGAGCAAACCCAGCGGAGAGCTGCCACAAGGAGGAATTGTTTAATTTCTGGAGGGTGCATTTCCTCGGTGGCCGTAGCGCTGCTGCAGCCCCAGAAACCCAAGATCCACCGATAGCCATTGAGCAAGGATTTCCATTTTTGGTGCGGGCTCAGACTTAAAATAGACGGTCTTGAGCGAGGAAGAAACTCTGTTGACAGAACATAGGGAACATTCCTCCAGTGTACTTTTGCAAAGGACTATCTCTGTCTTTAATCTCCGCGCCGTTTCCTGCAGGTCTCCCGGGCCCAGCTTCCCCCTCATTGTTAGTGGCGCTTTTGGAAATGACCTCAGGCAGTTTGCAGTGACTGGCGACCCACGGTCAGAATGACTAACCCGGTCTGTCTCCATCCCTTGGACATGTCCCATTGACTAAATAAATGACAGGCACCGACATGTGAATAGAAACAAAAACAGCCTGACAAGTGAAATCTTAACTCTTTGGAGCAAAGAAACCTCTGGGTGCGTGGGGGAATCGCTGCAAACAGTCCTGTCCACGCTAAAAATACAGCGAGCCTCCCCGAGCTGCTCAGGACACATGCAGATTGGGCAGACAAACACCTCTAATATTATTTTTAATTGTTTAAAATTGTTTTCTGGAGCTTTTTATCTCAGCACATCTTTAATTAAAAGTGCGGCTGTGTGTCTATGTGGCCATTTGTGTGTCTGGGTTCAGCATGAATAATTCCAGTGAACGTTCGAAGCAAGGGTTAAGGACGTGAGTACCTGTCACGGGATGGGGGCCTATATTGTACCCTTAAGAGTAGCTCTATAACTCACCACAGGTGAGCGTATAGGTGCTTCCCACAGTTCTGGTCCCACCTGTGGCACATAAACACCCATCAGAGAGGTGATCCCGGTTCCCCCAAGCCTGGATGGAGCCCACCAGCGTCCCTCGAAATCAGCTTTAGGGGCGGTGTAAGGGGGGATGTAACCGTCGGGGGGATGTATATATTTATGCCTTTCCTAAAGGCCACCGGCGCTGGGTGCTGTCAGACGTCAAGAACTGAATTTCTCCTCTGAGGCTCCGCTAATACATTTTGCCAAGCCCCCTCCAGCCCCCACCCCAGCCCAGCGACAGCAGAGTTGGAGAACAGGCCACGCCATCCCAGCGTGATGTATTTTTTTTGAGGTCCCAGACTAGTTGCCTTTGAAATCTAACAATAGTTTTACCAATAAGAATAGAATTAGTGTTAATAAGCTACATTTGTGGATTTTTTTGGTTGGAAAAGTAGGAAAGTATTCCTTTTAATATGATCAAAATATATTTTAAATGCTGTAATTACAATAATTAATAATGCTGCTTAGCAGTTATTAGCACTTGGTGCATTGTTAGGATGTCTGCATTAGCGAAGGTTTAATAATGAGGTTCATATAAATCCAAAAGAAGAAAATAATGATATGGGGAGTGGTTGAAGTACTGTGGTCTGATGGCTTCTTGCTTTAATGTAAGTAACAAATAATTCCCTCTGGCTCTCAGTATTTGTGGATAAGGCCATAAAAAAGGAGAAAAAAAAAAAAAAACCAAACAAAAAAGGAGGAAACCTCAGCTAATAAAAATGCCACCCTTGCTTTACGACTCCGAGAGGAACGTTTGTTGTTCGGCTAATGACGACAGGAATAACTTGTGTTGGGATGGTTGATGTCATTCTTTTGTCCTGCGCATTTAGGAAGGACATGGACCTGTTGGAGCGGGTCCAGCGGAGGGCCACGAAGATGATCAGAGGGCTGGAGCACCTCCCCTATGAAGACAGGCTGAGAGAGCTGGGGTTGTTCAGCCTGGAGAAGAGAAGGCTCCGGGGAGACCTCATAGCAGCCTTCCAATATCTGAAGGGAGCCTACAGGAGAGCCGGAGAGGGCTCCTTGTCAGATATCTCCTCTTGGTCAGGAGATGTAGTGACAGGACAAGGGCTAATGGTTTTAAATTGGAAGAGGGGAGATTTAGATTAGATATTAGGAGGAAATTCTTTACTGTGACGCTGGTGAAGCACTGGAACAGGTTGCCCAGGGAAGCTGTGGATGCCCCATCCCTGGAAGTGTTCAAGTCCAGGCTGGATGGGGTTTTGAGCAACCTGGTCTAGTGGGAGGTGTCCCTGCCCATGGCAGGGAGGTTGGAACTCGATGATCTTTAAGGTCCCTTCCAACTCTAACCATTCTATGATTCTATGATTTAACATTTGCATTGAGAGTCCCAGGACCGTGGGCCTGCCCTTGGCAGCGTCCTGGTCCTCAGGTCCTCGAGATCCCATGGGTCGTTGTCACAATCACTGACTGGTGTCGCAGCGAGGTGACACGGGAGCAGGGGTGGGCAGCAGCCCTTGGCTGGAGGTGTCTTCGGGAGATGTTGGCAGGTCTTGCGGCCGAGATAAAAATGATGTCCTAACCCACCTTTGGGGATTATATTTTTTAATGCAACTATTTATTGTCTTTCCTCCCGAATGGCTCTTGCCTTTAGCTGTTGTTGACCAGCTGCTGTCCCCTACTACAGGGCTGGATGGAACTCCATGAGGAGAGAGAGGGTCTCATGAAAAGCGGGACAAGAGTTGCTGGGACTCGGTTCCCTCAGATCCAGCACCTGAACCCTCAGCCGAGCTCTTCTGCACCGGCACACACCCCTCCTCCCTCCCGTTGCTTTTTTGGTCTCGGTTCACCACGTCTGATCACCGTCCGTTAATCATTATTCGCTCACTAGCCGAATAAAAAGAGGCTGAGAGCTAAAAACCACACACCTCGCATAAAATTTGTTTTCTGTTGGATATTGTCACCAGGTATCTGCTCCATCCTCTCGTTCTCATCCTGAATTATGCCGGGATAGCCATAATGGACCACGGGAAGCCTTCTGCCGTTTCCAGACAGCGGGGGAGTTCTGCGTCCCTGTGCCAGGTCAGCTATAGCGCGGGCTGGAATTTGGGAAGGGTGGGCATGAGCCAGCATGTGGGGCCAGGCTGTGTGGTCAGGCATGGTCCTAGGTAATCTCCCATGTGAGAAGGTCAATAAATGGCCAGATTTTGGCTGGGACCTGTCCCCTGAAGGTGATAGGAGCTACGCCAGCTTACACCTTCCCAGGGCTTGGCTGCTGGAGACAGTTGGCACCGAAATACCAGGGAAAAGGCTTAGTGTCATAAACACATGCAGAACTATGGAAGGCCCCAGTCGTGGCTCCAAAAGGTTCCTCTGTGGCCACGTGTGTCTGTACTGGTGGCCGGGGGATGGCTGCCTGGTGGGAGACATGCTGCTGGCACCCAGGGAGCCCGAGGGAAGAAGCTGCTGCTTCTTCTGATCATCTCGCAACAGCCTGGGACGTTGGAGCCAGCAGTTTCCTGGACCCAGCAGTTTCCTGGACAGAGATGACTTCTCAGCAGAGTTCAAGGTACAGTAGGACCGACCTCGTGGGGTGCCTGCCCAGAGCGGGGTGTTCTGGTTCCACGGTGTGGCAGTGGGACAGAGAAGATCCCCTGGAGACCCGACTGGCTTCCAATCCCCATCTCCTTTCTCAGCAAAGCCTGCAGCGTGTGCTGGGTGTCTAAGGAGCAACTGTGCTACTGCTGGGTCAAACTGTGTACTTCCGTGTCCTGGTGTATATTTAAGGATGATTTGCTCCCAGTAACACCCAGCAGTGCCAATGACTTTAGGGTCAGCTCCTTTCCTCCCTAATCCTGCTTTCTATTTTTGCATGCAAAAAGCAAGCCCTGGAGATCCTGCAGCCAGCTGCCAGCAGAGATACTCAAAATACAGTTTCAACACAAAAAAGAGATGTAGTTTTGGTACTTTAGCAATGTTTGCCTCTGGCTACCTTTGGTCCAGGCTCAAACCAGAGAAGACAATATTCTCTTTTTCCCTAATCATTTTCATATCCCCATTTTGAGGTCACAAGAAATATGGGGAAGCATCAGAGCAGTGCGTGCTGGTCTCACAGATGTGTCCTGGGACCAGCTTTTGAAGCCTGCCTTTTTTTCTTTTTTTTTTTCCCCCCCCCTTGTTGCATTCAGCCTCTCTGGCCAATGACTCAGTCCTTATTTCTATTCTCTTCCCACTTCTGTTCCTGCTTCTCTAAAGTTTTGGTCAGCGGCAGCAGCTTTTGCTAATGTCTTGTGGCTGCTTCTCTCCGAGTTATTATTGGAGATGACTACGAAATAACAGAGCTGCTCTTTAAGATGCTACTGCACCACTGCAGAAAATATTTACCAAAGATGTGGTAAGCAGCTCTTTACTGGAGTGACTGGCGTCTGCTCTGAAGCAGACCAGACGCCAGTCACTTCAGCAAAGAGCTGCTGCAACAGAACAAATTGCCCAGGGCAGCAGATCTTGGGAAGGGAGAAAAGCCAGCAGCCCAGTCTGTCTGTCTTTGTGTTTTCTAAGGGAGAAAAATTATCTTTTTACAAGCCTGCCCTAGTTGGCTCTGACCAGCTCTTCCCAGAAAATACCATCGTAAATAGAAGAGCAAACTATTGCACAAATGGACAGGTTGCCATTTATATCTGACCTTTCTCAGATCTGCTTTGATGTCTCCGTCAACCTATGCTTCCTTCTCATCCAGCCCCACCGTGTTTTTAGGTCCTGCTTCTAGGAGAGCACCACTGGACACAACAAACCTCAATTACAATCCATTTTTGACATATACGTATACTCCCTCTGCTCTCTGAACCACCTCCAAATAGAATAATTTTTTTTATTTTTTTTTTTTTAAATCCTGCCCTCCCAGGGAACTTCCAGTTTTGTGTTTGCAAATTGTATGGGTAAATATGGATAGGGGTAGATTATTTTTTTTTAAAAAGACACTGGGCTTGGCATATTCCACTGTTTGTTGCTAGATCAGCGTGGTGGCAGCACGCAGCACTGGACTGTTTTTCTTACTCGGATAGACCCTTTCCAGCTGAAAAATGACAATTCACCAAAGCCAAGCCAAAAAAAAGTAAAGGGCAGTTTCAGAACCGGGTGTTATCTGCCTGGAAAATGCTCCAGAAAGGCAGACTGTCTCCACAGGCTGCTGAATAAATGCTGATAAAAAGGACAAACTCCTGTATGTTTGTTATGGGTGGTGTGGTTTTTAGATGTATCCTCTGGTGGACGCGGGCGGTTGTAATTCCCTTCCTATTTGAACAGAGCATCTGTTTTATGTGATATTACTTGACTCCTATAGCCAGAGCAGGACAGGAGAAGTTTAGTGGCTGGCCCTGCTGTCCTGCCTGCAACTGGGGGAGTAAAGAATGAGACTGAGGTAGATGCTACGAGTTTCTGTGGGCCTAGAGATCCCCAAACTGCTCTCATGCAGATGGATGACGGGTCCACCACTCTCCTGCTGGAGTCTCGGAGGCCGGACCATCCATGGACTGGCTGAATGTGACTTCTCCTCCCCATCCACTTCTCCATCTTGCACCGGTACCTCCTCATGCGAGTCCTGGGAGCCAATTGCTGTGCTAACACTGCTGCAGGATCCATTGGAGGGTGATCGCTCATAATTGACCACAAGGTAGGATGTCCTCCTGGATAAAGCACTAGATTAAGGCTCAGGAGTCAACGTCTTCATCCTCTCCACCCACATGCCTCATTTTATTAGATCATTAGTTCAAAAGGACATAGAAAATCACTGTCAATAGCATCAGGAAAGACAATGAAAGGTGTGGTGGCAGGTAGATCTTCCCCTGGATCAGCAGCTTCATTCCAGAGCACAGAGGAGTAACGATGCCTGTCTATCCCTCCTGTGCCTGCAGTGGTGGCCAGGAGATGCATGTCCTGCAGCTGCCTAGTGAATCTGTAAAGCAAAGGTAGGGCCACAAGATCCTGTTGCTTTGAGGAATTGTGGCTTTGCTTTCCAACCCCAAGAACTCCTCAGAAACCCATGTTTGGAGGATCAGCTCCATTTTACTGAGCATCCGACCAATAAAAACAGCTTGTAGCTCCTGGGCACAGGACTGGCAAGCCCTTTGAAACCTGCGGGTGGTGTTTCCTCGGCCGATACCAACCTCCTGCGCGAGCAGCAGTTCTCAGCAGTTGTTGGTCTGGATCCAGCGCACTCAGCTCAGGAAAAATGGAAAAGAAAGGAATGGTTTCAGGGGCTCCCTGGCTGGTGGGTACCTGTGGCTCCTCATGCGTGCTCTGCAAGCAGTGGAGACCCAGGGAAGCTCCTGTGTCCCAGCACAGTCCTCTTCAGATGGAGAAGTTTTCCAGTCCTGGACTTTCACATGAGCTCTGTTCCCTTCTCTAGCACAGACGCTCCCCGTTACCTTCGGCAAATCACTTTCCCCTGGACCAGCAATGTTAATCAGATCTCTGCATCCCATCAGACTCCATGGGAGCTGGGCACTGACGTGCCTCCGAGGGTGCTTTCCACTGCAAGCCCTCCAGATGAATACAAGGGGACGTTAACAGCAAATCCTTGCCTCCCCAGAGTGTTGTAAGAAAAAATGCTGTGCGGGTAAATTAACGATGCTTGCATGGGATCAAGAGGGAGAGTGCAAGGAGGTGGTACGGGGAAACTCCAGAGCTTTGAGAGTTGGGTTTGATTAGGCAGCAGGAACTGGATGATAAATCAGATCTCGTCCAATGTGAGAATCTCCCCGTCTGGCCAGAGGACGGGCTCACACGGGAGACGGCGGCGTGGATTTCTGGTGCTGCCCACGCTCAGGAAATATATTGGCTGCCGGAGGAGGAGGAGGAATAAAAGTTATTGACGTGAAATTTGCTGAACCTCAGAAGAAGTTTGGCTTGGGTTCAGTTCAAGTCCAACGGCTTCTCCTTTTTCGCCGCCTAGTTTGCGCCTGCCCAGTTGGACCTGCCTGAAACGAGTCCGGGATACCCGGCTGCCGGCGACAGGCACTCGCCGATCGCCTTCCCGGTAACGCTGGCCAAGGGAAGTCTCGGCACACTTCGTGATGCTCTTCATCCTTTTCAATGTACGGATATAGCTCTGCTTTGCTGGGGTCACGCTGGATTTTTTGAAGGTGTCTGAGGCTGCTCAGAGAGAAGCGCTCTTCTCGGCCAGGATTTTCAGCACCATTGGGAAAGACAGGAGAAAATGCTCCGTGTGCCCTGCGACTGACACAAGAGCCAAGGTGTCCCTTTGGCTTGTTCTCCCATTGGAAAAATTGCAGTTTAGCCTAGAGGAAAGAGCAGATGCAAACGGTTTGGAAATTGTAAGAGGTCTGTGTTCATTGCTGTGATATTTGCTGCCATTTCTTCTCTGTGGATTGGATCCCGTGGGACGCTGAGCTCTGCAGCTCTTCCTGCTTCAGCATCCTTCAGCATCAGCGAATGACTCCGGGCTGCAAAGCCACCGCCGGTCCAGCCCAGCCAGCTTCTCCCTGGGAGCAAGACCCACCTTCTGCCATGCTCCCCAAAAATCTCTCATTTCACTTCGCACTGCCTGGAATATGTAATAACAGAACTCCATAGCAAGGATAGGTTTCTAGTTGTCCTGTATTTTTCAAACGGAGAAAATGTGTGAATATTCATCTCTGGCTGAATTGTGAAACGGTGATGGTGACATTGTGCATGGTCCCACTGGGCGGTGGGACTACACAAGGCCCCTCTGGCTGTGTTTGGGGAGAGGGGCAGCCCGAGAGAGATGGAAATACAGCTTTTATTAAGGGGAGAAAAACAAAACACCCTTCTCTGTTGTGGATGCTGGCATTAGGTTTGGATGAAGGCAGCCCTTCTGTCCTACAAAACCCAAGACACCAGTGCTTTCGTTGGGTTGCAGCAGGACTTTACTGGGATGGCTTGAGTTTGTTTTCCTACAAAAATGGAAGCAGCGGCACAGGGGATAGTCCTGTACCCATGGCACTGGCCTGAGATGTGGTTCAATCCCTGCTCATCTTCACCCAAACCAGGGAAATGAACCTCATAGCCCGTATCTCAGATGGGTGCTGTTATCTCCAGGCTTAAAGTCAGACTTTTTCTCCCTGAATAATTGCTTAATTATTTATACAAATTGGCCCAGCTGCACCCAGAAGAGGCTTAAGGAAATGGGACTGCGATCACCTGCGGAGCCAGGCCTTCTCCTGGGATGCAAGAGTCCATGTCCCTGCAAAGGGCCTCTCCTGGGGTGGGGACCACCATGGATGGGTGCCATCACCCACCGGTGAGGACCTGTTGGGACATGATTTTTCCCTCTGTGGGCTTGCCTAGAAATCCAGGCTTGAGCCCAGGCAACCCTTTCCAAGCAGCGCTTCGTGGAAACTGGTAGTTTGCTACCAAAAAAAAAAAAAAAAAAAAAAAAAAAAAAGTTTTGGTTTTGCCAAACTGACATTTTCTGACACAAGAAAACATCTTGTCAAAAAACCTCCCAACCACTCTGCTGGGAATATGCTCTTTGCCATCAGTCCCCAAGGCTGGAGCGCCGGGGTGTTGAAATGTTACTACAGCCCTGGAAACTGTGAGTCAGCTTGTCCCCACCCACAGCAGATACTCGTGGGAAGGGCCTTGAAAAGCCTGGAAACTCAGCAGCTCTTGCCTTGTGGAGTTTCCATTAACCCATTAACATTAATTTCAGGTCCGGTGAAATGCAGGATTTGGTAAATTTCTATTGGGTTTTGTTATTCCCTCCCCCCGTCCCCTTCCTGACTCTGATAAATTTTGGAGGATATTTAATTTCAGCTTGTCTCCGACCAATTTGGCTGCCGTGACCCCAGTTCACCCACCCCCCGCCCCGAGGCCCATGGGACCCGGGCAGCAAATGCAGCACCCGCCGTGGTGCCCCCGGATCCGGTGGGAATTGGGATGGGGCCACTGGATGGCAAAAAACTTTCATCCCACTTGGAGAAAAGGTACCAGTGCAAATTTTTCCAGTGCAAACCCTCCGGACGTACCGCTGTGGTGGGACATGAATGCTTTGCCGTGGCACGGGGGCACGGGCCGAGGTGGTGGGGTGAGATCACATCCTCCACACGGAGATGCCGAGGAGGTCTGGGAGCGTGGAGTCCAGCCGTTGTGAAATTCTCCATGAAGGAAAATCCTTCAAACGTTGTTATTATTATTATTATTTCTTTTCTTTAAACTTTGGATTTATCAAAATGCCTTGTTCTGATTTTAGCTTTTTCCATTTTGAAGACGGTCCAAGGTCCTATCACAGTGTGTTACCGCACAGAATATAACATGTGCAAGAATAAAATGAAAAGTCGGTTTGAACTGGAAAATCACGGCAATGTCATTAAAACAAATGAAACGGGACATTCTGATGTTGTCAAAGCTTTTTTTTTTTCTCTGGTTCCTTTCAAAATCAGCTTCCAGCAAAACCAGCCTGATTTTATGAGGCATTTGAGTTTTTGGCAGAGCCCCTCGCTCTGGCGCAGCGGTTTTGTCGTGGTTTCTCTGGCCAGGCTCACACGCTTTGTACCCCCCCAGTTCCCGGGCGGTGAAATGGGGGGTGCAGTGTGTGCCCCCAGCCTTCGCTGCCCCTCGGCATCGAGTCAGCGGGGTCCTCGTCTCAACCCCATTTTCGAGGCATTAAAATAATCTATAAATTGAGCTGTTAAAACGTTATTTAAATGGCAATTATTCATTTTTGTGTTTTAACCTCTGCGTCCTTCTCTTTGCCCGGAAACGTATAAAATACTATAGAGAAAAAAAAAAAAAAAAAGCAGAAAATTACAATGTTATTTTTCCTCACTGAAAACCCAGAGCGCAGAGGTCGGTGCCTGCAGGTTTGGGCTCTGCTGATGCCTTTGACTGCGCTGGCAGGGACGCGATGGCAGCGCTGGCCCCTCTTCCCCCTTTCCCCTCATCCCATCTGCAGTTTGCCTTTGGGAAGAGGTTGGTGCCGGTGCCCTCCCGGCCACCCACGGTCCTCCTGGGCCCAAGAGGATTTAGCTTTATATAGTACCTGGGAGATGCATGTCAGATAAGACTGGCAGGGTTTCAAAAGCTTTTCTCCAGCTTTTGTGCCAAGACCTATAGGATGCGTTCCAGAGCATCTCCCAGGAATGTTTGTTATTATGACAGGGGAAAAAAAAAAAAAAAAAGAAAAAAAAAAAAAAAGAGGGGGGGAAAAAAAGGCAGTGAAAGAGCACATTGCTGTTAATTACTAGAAATCCTTTAATAACCAACATTACTATAAATTACACGTGCATTATGACAGGTACAATTGAGTGCTCTGTTTTTCTTGCCCACGTTAGAGCACGGAACAATGTCCTCTTGTTGCAGGAGCTGAAGTGGATGGCACTCTGGGTGAAATCAGGACTTCTCCATCGCATACCTGTGCCCGCGGAGATGGTCGGGTCCCATGAAAGCTCCATTGTTCTTCGTGCCGTATTGCACGCACCGTGATTATATAGCGTTGGATAAGCAGTAATATGTTGCTTGCTGAAATAATAACCTATCCTTAGTTTAAACAGTGCTGTATTTAAGATTTATATATATTTAAATGTTGGTAATTTGTGACATTATAATTTGGATGACAGTTTGTAAATAAGGTATTGGAAAGAAAAGCATCAGCTGCATTTAGGGAGGTAAATCTTGGGGTCGTGCAGGACAGCTGGATGTCAATGTGGATTTTAACAAGCCTTGGAACCTCTCGGGAGCAGGCTGGAGATGGGCAGGGACCCTGCCTGGGTCCGAGATCCAGGAAACCCCGATTGCTGCCTCCACGTCTGAAGGTGAATCTTTTTTTGCAGCCCTTCCATGCCTTTAAATTGTCTTTATTCCCTAACGTGAAAAGAAAAGGCTAATAGCATTTTCCTACCACAGTGGGATGTTGGCCGACTGTTGTAAATAGCTCTAAACCGCGATACAGGTGTAAAACGCCGCTGCTCTGCAGGTCGGCGAGAGCGCTGGGGTTTAGCGTGGCCATCACGGGTCATGGTTATTTCCACCCAAAGTGGGTCTCAGTACCCAAATATCAGCCTTTACTCCCCAGTTTTGTTTCTACGTAGGGATGGAGCCGATGGGAGAAGGACAGCGCTGCCCGGGGCCATCAGTCCCCAGCCAGGAAACCCAGCGGCGGAGGCAGTAGGTCACTTACAGGTTTTACATGATTTTTGGCGTTGCGTTTTTGTCGAGGCAGACCACACATTTCGTAAAAGCCACCCAAAAAGGGCAGGGGAAAAGGAGCTTTGCCCCTGGTCCTACGAGGTCAGTAGGGGCAGAAGTAACCCCGAAGTCAAAAGACCTATTTACATATTATTTATGTATTATTTACGTATTGTTTTTGTATTATGGTGATGTTGGTGCCAATCTCAGTGGGTTGGTGCCAATCTCAGGGGGACACATGTATGGATTTTAAAAGGAGTCTTTTGGAATCCCTTATGTCCAGCTGATGCACACAAATATCATTCTGTGATTCTGTGAAATTTAAGTTTGCCATAAAAAAAAAAAAACATACTAACTTAACCGAGTGTATTGAAATCCCTGTTCTCGGGTGTCTTGGTGCAGGTTTGGGGAAATGTGGCCATAAGTCAGTCACGGCAGGAGCTACCCAAAGACGCCGAGAGAAAACCTATGGACATTCAGGTTGCTGACAATTTGTCGGTTTCAATGCTTTTATGGTTATCTTTGGGGCTGGTTTTATCCTAGCTGGTCAACTGCTGGGAAATAAATTGCCAAGATTTATTTTTGCTCATTACTGAAGCTTCCCCAGTCGGTTCTCAGGCTGACACCCCCCTCCCGCCCCCCGGACAAAGCTCCTTTACTTTTTGCTCTCCGCAGCAGGTTCCCGCGATTCGCTGTGGGGGAAAAGGCCTGGGATGGGGGTGCGCGAAGCCCCCCCGCCCCTCCCCCGCTGCGGCCACCCCGGGGCCGCCCCCTCCGGAGCGCGTCCCGGCCCCGGCCAACGCGCCCGTGGGATCGCGGGGCCGCCTGAACTCCCGCTGCGGGTCAGCGAGAAGAATCGCCATTTTGGGGGGGGGGGGGTGTGGTGTTATTTAATATTTATTTTTGGGGGTGGGGGTGTCTCATCCCCATGCGCGCTTCCCCAGCGGCCGCCGCCGTTCCCACCCGGCCGCGTGGGGTGGGAAGTGGCGCCGTGCCGCGCCCCCCCCGGGGCCGCCGCTCCCCCCCCACCCCTCCCTCGGCTGCCGGCGCCCCCTCGCTTCCCCCGCGGGGCCGCGGCCGGGGCACGCCGTCCCCCACCGCCGGCGGCCGCTCCCCGCCGCACCGGGCCCCCGCGGCGGCGGGCGCAGGGACCCGGGGCGGCGCGGCCCGCGGAATGTCTTTCATTCACGGGCACGCCGCGCCGCGCGAGGCAGGGGGGTGGGTGGGCGGTGCCGGCGCGGCGTGCGGGCCAATGGGCGTCGGCGAGGACCTGGCGTCACGCCGCGGCGCGCCAATGGGAGCGCGCCGGGCCTGAACTTTTGCCACGGCGGACAAGTTGATACATCGCGGGGGTGTGTCCCGCCGCGGCGGCTCCGGCGGAGGGAGGGGGGGGGGGGGGGAGCGGCCTTAACCCTTGCGCCGCCGCCGCCCCGCCGTGACCTACTTTCCCCCGGGCGGCCGCGGCGGGGCGGCCCCCTTCCCTCTCCCCTTCCCAGTACCGGCGGGGCAGCCCGCCGCTGGAAGTGTTGGCGGGGTGTTCTCCCCGCGTTGTCGCGGGGGGGAGGGGGGTAGAGCGTTGGGGGTGTGGGGGGTGTGTGTCGGGGGGGGGGGGGGGGGAGCCGCGTGTCCCTTTAAGAGTTCGGAAACTTGAGCCGGTGTTTGCGCAACGCCCCGGTGCCGCGCGGAGCCGCCAAAGTGTCTAGACTGGCACATGATGGGCGGCAGCCAATCGCGCCGCCGCTCGCGAGGGGCCCTGCGCGCGCGCCCCGGCCACACAAAAGCCAGCGGAGGGCGGGCGGGCGCGAGCGGGCGCGCAGGCGGCGGCGGCGGCGGCGGCGGCCCCGGCAGCCGCGCGCGCGGGGACCCGCCGGCAGCGCGAGCGGCGGCAGCGCGAGGGGACCGCGCTGCGCCCGGACCGGCGGCGGCCGCGCCTCTGGGATACGTACAACTCACGTGCTGACACCGGCCTTCGCTCTCCGGGTTCTGCTGCTGGCTTTTGGGCTCTTTTTTTTTTGATATTTTTATTATTATTATTATTTCTTTTTTTTTTTTTAATTTTTTTTATTATCTTTTTTTTTTTTTTTCCTCCTTAAATTTTTGGCCGAAGGGAATCGACACCTCCGCGCGCCGACCCGGCGCCACTTCCCCGCGCCGGGGCACCCCCCCCCCCCCGCCCACCGCCACCGCCGCCCCGCTATACGGTGGATCCCCCCGGGCTCCCCCCGGCCCCGTCCCGCGCCCCCGCCGGCCGCCCCCGCCGCTCCCCGCCTGGCCCCGCGTTGGCAGCCGATGTAGGGCACGGCGCGGCGCGCCCGAGCCCCAGCGCCGCCACGGGAGCGGCCCCGCACCGCCGCGGGCGTCGGCGCAGCCCCCGCGGCGCCGTCTATGCCCGCGCCGCGCTCCCCTCCCCGCCGCCGCCTCCCCCATGGTGCGGCCCCCGCCGCGGGCCGTCGGCGATTCGCTGGGCAGGGCCGCCGGGGAAACGGCACCGCCGCGCCCGGGTGCTGCGGGCAGGCTGCGAGGGCGGCGGGTCTGAGATGAGATAAAGCCGGCGGCGGAGCGAGGAGCCCGGCGGAGGAGGAGGAGGAGAAGGCGGAGGCGGCGGAGGAGGGGGGGGGTGGCGGCGGCGGCGGGGGTGGCGGCGGAGAGCGACGCGACCCCCGGCCGCCGGCGTGTCGTATGTTCAGGTCCAAACGCTCAGGGCTGGTGCGGCGACTTTGGAGGAGCCGCGTCATTCCGGACAGGGACGGCGGGGATGGGAGCGCCAGGAGCGGCCACGACCCGGCAGCCGGCGGTAGCTTCAAGATCGCGGAGAAAAACCCCTCCTCGGCGGAGATCCGCGCGGTAGCGCGCAGCCTGCTGCGGGAGGCGGAGGAGCGGCGCGGCGGGGCGGCGGGCGAGGCGGCGGCGCCCCGCCGGGACCCCATGGCGGAGCGGCGCGGGGCCCGGCTCCGCGCCCCGCCGCGGCGGGAGGGCGCCGAGGGGGCGAGCCCGCGGCGGGCGCAGGAGAGCGACGGCCGGACGGTGACCTGCTGCCTCTTCAAGGAGCGGGAGCCGGGCGGCCCCCGGCCGCCACCCCCCGCAGCCGCCGAGGACGACCCCCCCGGCCCCGACGGCGCGACCGACGGCGGCTCCCCGGAGCGGCGGGGCCGGGAGGCGCGGTCGCGGCTGCTGCTGCTGGAGCAGGAGCTGAAGGCCGTCACCTACTCGCTGCTGAAGCGGCTGAAGGAGCGCTCGCTGGACAGCCTGCTGGAGGCGGTGGAGTCCCGCGGGGGCATGCCCAGCGGCTGCGTGCTGGTGGCCCGCACCGAGGTGCGGCTGGGGGGCCAGGCGGCGCCCCCCCACCTGTTGCTGGGCAAACTCTTCCGCTGGCCCGACCTGCAGCACCCCGCCGAGCTGAAGCCCCTCTGCGAGTGCCAGAGCTTCGGCGTCGCCGACGGACCCACCGTCTGCTGCAACCCCTACCACTTCAGCCGCCTCTGTGGGCCAGGTGAGGAGCCGGGGGGGGGTGTGTGTATGTGTGTGTCTGGGGTCCTTCCCCCACCCGTTTTGGGGGGGGGGGTGTGGGAATTGAGGTTTCTGGTCCTTTCCTCCGCCTTATTTGAACCCCCGTGGGTAGCGGGGATGCCAGGCTGGGATGCGCTTGGCCCGGAGGTCCCCCGGGTTGTCACATCCCACCCCCCCCCCCAGCCCAGAGCGGTTCCCGGTTGTGCTTAAAAGGTCTTTTATTTTCACCATCCCTCCCTCCCTCCCTCCCCCTCCCCGCGGAGGTCCCCCTGCTATTTAGGTGCAGAAGGGGCGATAATATGCAGTTTGCGTACTGCTGGCGCCAGCCTGGCTCGCTGTTTATCGGAGCGGCCGGGGAGCCGGGCAATTACCGCCGCCGGCTTAAAGCCGCAGGGCCCCGCCGGGCGCACCGGGGCCGCGGCCGGGAGGGGGCGGCGGGGGATGCCCGGCCCACGGGGGAACGCCGGACACGCGTGGGACCGGGGATTTGGGGGGGGTGGGGGGGATGTGGGGTGGTGGTGCGTTTCTCACTCGTGCTTTTCTGCTTTTCTCGGGGTTTTCTTCTTTTTTTTTTTTTTTTTTTTTTTTTTTTTCTTCCCCTGGGCAGAGGGATCCTGGAGGACAGCAGCCTCCTGCTGACGGTCCCTTTCTTGGAAAGAGCTTTGATTTTTTTTTTTTTTTATTTGATTTTTTTTTTTTAATTTATTTTGCAATCCGGGCTCCTGCCTCGCTTTGCGTCGCTTGTTTGAAAGAAACTTCTGTGTTGGGTGTGCTTGGCCCCCCAACCCCCCCTCCCCGCCCCTCCGCATCCCTAGAGGCTGGAAGCAGCTTTTTGCTCGGGTTTGGAGTAGATGTGCGTCTGGAGGAGAACCGGGCACAGTTTCCAGGTTGCCTTCTTGCAGCCGTGGCTGTTTCCCAGGGGTGGGTGGCTACCCAGCCCCGTGCGAACAGTCGTGGAGAGCGGGAGCTCTTATCGGGTGTTTCCTTATCAATGTGATAGCGGGTGTCTGTGCCAGGGCCCCACCCGGGCGCTGGGGACGGTGACAGCATCCCAGGAAAGGCCTTGGTGCTCTTTTTCCACAAGTGGCTCCATGCAGAGACCCTTCAGGGTCCTCTTCGTCCCCCGCTTTACTGCAGGGTGACATAGCTGCACGGTGTGGAAACATCTGGCGGCTGCGAAGAAGCCCCCGCTGGCAGCAGGTCTGGTGTTGCCGTGGGACCAGCCCACCGTGGATGGCACGGATCGGGCCCTTACATCCCGATTGGATCATTGGCACCATTATTTTTTTAACTTTGAGGCTGCGTCTGTGAGAAGAGCATCGTGCCGCCGGGCAGCTTGCTCCGTTAGGGGAGATGAGGAGCCCTTTCCCACAAGCAATAAGTGACCACGTGCCATCCCAGAGCCATCGCACAGGGGTTTGCTGAGGGTGTTCTTGATGAACTAACCCTCGGCTGCAGGTGTTGGGGGTGAGCGCCTTGCTTTCGGATCCGTGTGGGAACGGAGGAGCACACCGTTGTTTCAGTGGTTTGGGGTCAATGTGATGCCATGGACTTCTCAGGACAGTTTCTCACAGAAGTCACCGTCTGCTCAAGGCTGTGATGGAGCCTGTCTGGCTACACGTACATCAAATTTAGCAAGCTGTAATTCTAGAAGAAAATAACTACCATAATTCAGAAGGGAAAAAAAAAACCCAAAACCTTCTAACCGATGAAAGAAGATGATGGAGGACCTTCTTCAGCCTTTTTCATGGTCTTGACTCTCACAAGCGGAGCCAGAGCCAGTGAGAGGACCTGATTCAGCAGACACTTCCTAAGGACTCGCTTAACTTTAAGCGCATGACTGCTGATGTGCTGCCACTTGAAGCCGAGCGTGCGCTCGGGAGCTTTGCTGGATGCAGGTCAGGCTGAGCGGGGTCACAGGAGGCCTCTGCCGCTGCTCTGCTCCTGTGCCAAGGGGTTTGTTGGGATGGACCACAGTCCCTTTGGTAACTGTGGCTTGTTGGCTGAAGCCAACCTGGCCCCTGGTGTCAGGCTTTGTGTCTCTTCGTCACCCGACAGCCTTTTTCAGCCCTTGTAATGTGTTTGCAGAGCTTTTGTTAAGCCCCTGGGTGTGTTTGAGCCGTGGTTGGAGGGTTGTCTCCCGACGCAGATGATGAAAGCATCGTTCTTTGGGAGCAGCGTGCCTTTCTGGGTGCTTCAGGTTGCGGGTGCCCAGGCAGAGGTGCGGGGTGAGGGTGTAGGGGAGAACTGCAGCATTTTCAGGAGTAAAGCCCGCTTTGAAAGGTCAAGGTGGAACCCCCCGTTCTTCAAAGATTTGGAAGACTCTTGGTCTCACGTTGCTTCCAAGTGGGTTTCCTTCCATTGGGTATTTGTAACCTTGGAAGAGTTCCTACCTCGACAGAGAAAACGTGAGGGTTTACTTGATAAACCCAACAGGGCACTAACCTTAAGTTTTGTTTTTCCAGAGTCGCCACCACCTCCCTACTCTCGGCTGTCTCCTAACGATGAGCAAAAGCCACTGGGTACGTATTTTCTCTCTTTTGATCTCCCAGCAGCTCTCCTTCGTGGTGCGGTCCCGGTCTCGGTTCTAAGACATCCCAACGTGGCACGTCAGGCAAAAGCCAACAAGTCAGGCTTCCGTGGCTGCTCATTATTTCTGAGCAAGCATCAGCTGACGGGTTTTAAGAAGTAAATGGATGTCAGTTTATCATACCAAATTGCCGTGCAGACACATGCATATTTTCCAAAATAATACGAAGCGCTATTTTTAATGAAGGCCTAATGAAAGGTTACCAGACGTCGTGTTTTGTCTGCGTGTGCAATCTGCGGGGTGACGGAGCGGAGGGGGAGCGGGAGCTCCTGGGTGCCATTTCCATACAGCCCTGCCCGCGCAGCGCCGTGGAGGAACCGGCTGTTGCCCTTCCTCTGCCTATTAAAACGAGATGTAAACTCTTTGAAACTCAGCGCCGTATAATTTCTCAGCGGCATTTCACTTTTTGCTGCTGAATTATAAAGGCTTTTTTTTTTTTTCTTTTTTTCTTTATATATAGAAAAGCTAGGGAAAGCGGCTTGGGGAGTAGGCTGGGGGTGAAGCGAAGGCTGGTGGAGGGCCTGGCACGATGCAGCCTCGGAGCCTGGTCCTGTGTGGGGCACATTGCCTTGCAGATGCTTTTAATTGGCATTGCTGCCTCCCGATTGTCTTTCCCCAGCGCCCGCTTCTTGCTCAAGTGAAGGAGAAGCAAAGAGGCGGGAGGGAAGGGAGGAATCCCACGTCCCTCTTGGATTTCTCGCTGGGATCGATGCAGTTGGGGCTGTGTGTGGAGCGTGGGATTTCTCCCTTTGTCCCTTAGTCGGTGGCTCTGATTTACAGAGGGGGTAATGACCCAGGCGAGCTGCTCTGGCTCCCCGTGGGGCAGGGACAGGGACAGGGAGGAGACGGGAGGGTTTGCCAGGGCGATAGGAGCGGGACAGCGTGCCCGTCCCACCCAGCCCGGCGGGAGCTGCCCGGTGCCAAAGGTGAGTCCCTGCCCTGCCTGGGAGTCCCCAGGAGCTCCCTGCCACGCAGCCGCTCCACTGCTGCCCAAACCGTCTTGCAAAGCAAAATTTGCCAGGCATGGTTTCTCTCTTTTTTTTTTTTTTTTTTTTTCCTGTTTTGTTATGTATAGAGAGGAAAAAAAAAAAAAAAAAGGAGTTGTCTCTCTCCACGCTCCCCCTTCCGAGTTAATTCCCTTTGGAAACTGCTTGTGCTGCAGGGAGAGACGATAGTGAGTGACACGTGACTTTATTAAAACAACAGCCAGGGATTGAAATTTGCTTCACTGGCTTGTTTGATTGGAAAAATAATAGTTAATCTGTGAGCAAACAGTTGAGCACTTAATTAGAGGGGTGTAAGCAAAGGAGAATAACAAAGACTCTTAACTTGTTAAAACAAAGTTTCCTTCGCTTCAGCAAAGAGGAAGGAAGGAAGGAAGCAAGAATAAACAGCTTCAAGAATTTTAATGGTGATAATTAAGTATAGTAACTATGAATTGTTTAGAGGCTTAATGTAACTTTATCCAGTAAGCACCAAGTTCCTACTTGTTTGATCAACTTAACTGCAGTTATTTTTGTGGTCGAAGCAATTCAGATTTTGCATTTGCATGGTAGAGGTACAAAGTTAATCGCTGCTTTCTGGCCCGGCGGAGGGTTTCTCCCGGGGAGAGGTGGGCTGGCGACGGGAAGCAAAAGAGCCTCGGGTGCTCACGTAGCGCTTGCAAACGCAGGAGGACTAAAAATGCTTCTTTTTTTGTTTTTTTGTTTTTTTTTTTTCCTGTTTTTAATAGATCTGTCGGATTCCACGTTGTCTTACACTGAAACAGAGGCTACAAACTCGCCCAACGTCACGCCCGGAGACTTCTCAGGTTGGCAGATGTTGGCGCCTTCCCGCACGCGTGGTCTGGGGCAGGGCAGCAGGAGGAGACCGGGGGGGGATCGTGCTGCTGCTCTGGGTTTATGGCCTTGGTGGGAGAAGAAGGAAGAACAGAGCGGCTGTTCATTGTTAAGAGACGTCTGGTTGTGATGAGATGCCGTTTGTGGGATGAGCGTGCCGGGACAAGCGGGGATGTTGGGGGGGTTGGCCATGGGGCCACCATGGTGTCCACTGTAGAAGGTGTCTAGACCTCGCTGGAGCCCTGGGGCAGGGCTGTACCCCCCTCCCCTTCCCCATTTTCATGGCAGGAGCAGTGAGGCCGTTGCAAACGGTGCTGCTTTTGTGGCGCTTCTTGACGAGTCCGTCCAGCTTGTGTTACCTGCTGGGTCCTGGCCAGGCGGTGCAAACCCTGCTTTCATGAGCAGAGCTCCTAGCTACGATGCCATTAAAGCTCCCGAACAAAGCTCTGCTTAATTAGGTCCTGGTTTTCGCTCTGCCCCACCCCTGCAACCTTTCATTCATTTAATGGTGCTCTGTAAGGCCCCGGGGTGGTTTTGCCTGCCAGCAGGCAGAGCGTTGGGGCTTTCCTTCGGTGGCGTTGGGCTCTGGCTGTGGTGACTGTGTCACGTCTTCCCTCTCTGCTGCCCCCGTCCCAGGCTGGGTGCTGGCTGCATGGAGGGGAGGAGGGACCTGGCTGTAGGACCAGGCTTAATTTCTGTGGAAGAAATGACCTGGTTAATGGTCTGAGAGCTAAGATGAAGATAGACAAACTTCCGTCCCGGTGAAGCTCCATGTGGCTCCTTCAGAGGTGGGGCTTTGTGGTGAGGTAGGACTTGGCCACCTTGGTGCCAAGCTGCCGGGTTGCTGAGCGCGTGGATGGACTTGGCTGCTATCTCTTGGCGATGCTGTAAGTCGACGGTGGTGGAGGAGACCCTTGGGGTCCGTTGACCACAACTTTTCTCATTCTCAGTCTATGGCTGGTTTGGTGAGACCTGTGGCTTCCTCGGGATGCTTAAGCCCATCCCGACTCCGCAGCACTTCAAAGAGCATATAAACAGCCTGGCACACCGGTGTCATGGCACGGCGGTGGGTTTCCCTCTTGGGTTCTTCTCTTCTCCTTCTCCTTTAAGGTCCCGGTCGTGCCGCGGTGCTGCCGCGTGCCGAATCCGGTGTGCCGGCCCCACGCTGCTTCTGTTGTGCTGCCAAGTGTCCATAGCAGGGGAACAATTGATAGCCAGGAGTTGGATCGTTCGGGGTTATGCTATAATAAATATGTGCTTGCAATTCCTAACAAACATTCCTCGGGCTGGATACATGTCCGTAAAGCTCCCCGTGCCCACGGCTTTTATTGTAACTTGATAATTGCCATTAATTATAGCAGCCAAGTTTGAAAACCAGGGTTCCTAAGGATGTAATGGTTTAGCTTCTCTCGCGGCTGAGACCTTTATGGGACATCTGGTGGATTTTGTGGAATGGAAGAGAGATTTTAACTTTTACTTGAACAATATAATGATAACACGTGACCGAGATTGTACTGAAATCAGATACCTCCTCTCCCCCTGTGTAGTTTCCAATGGTGTAACTTTTAATAAGAGTCTGGGGCTGCGTGCTTTATTTTTCCCCAGTGCTCATGATTGCTGAAAGAGGATAAGAGCTTCACTGAAGTTAACCCATACTTGTCATCACGGGGAAGTGAAAGGGAAAAAAAACCCACTTAGACTCTAGCCTGTCTATCTGCCGTGTTTCGGTTTGTTTATTCTCCATTTCAACTTACTTAATAGATCTGCTTGAAATGTAGGCCTGTGTAAATGATACACAGAGCACGTGTTCCTCCCTGCCTTTTCTTGTGTGTACCGAAGGAGTTCAATGTGCGTTTAGCTCCCGTTCCAAAAATAAGTACATTTTGGATCTAGCATTAAGCCACTACTATTTATTGCTTCAGCTTTGATCATCAAAAAGGCTTTTCCTATGAAAACCACAAAATTCAATTTAGGATAACAAAGAGAACCATTCTTCTGCTGTTAGTCGTTTACTTGATGAACTTCTAAACAGGAAGTTTTAGCATGAAGTCAAAAGATCATCTCTGTCATATGTATAAATTTAACCCAAAAAAATCCCAAAAAAACCCAGAACAAAACCAACCCCTCTTTTTGAAGTAGACCTTTTCATGGCTATAATACTGCTCTTAAAAAAAATAGGAAAAAGAGTTCAATGAACTAGCAGGCTCGCTATAAAATTCAGAGTACCAGTCGGTGCTAACTGGAAGCACAGGTTGTGAATAGTTCATGCAGATGGGACCTTCTGTGTCGTGAGCTGGATCGATGGATGGTGCCCCAGAGCCCTCTTCATCTGAGGTTCATAGTGTCTGGGTCGTGAAATGAAGCTGTCTGTCCCCAGGATCAGCGTCCAGCCACGGCATTTCCCTCAGGCTGGGGATGCTCCTGGTTTCTCGGTGAGGTGCAGTGGCCTGGGAAGATCTTGAGTTGGGGGGAAAAGGCACTTGGAGGTGTTTGATCCTGAAGTTTCCGTCTTCTGAGCTCAAGCAGTGCCGTGTTCAGGCTCTTGGCAGTACAGAGAGGGGCTCCGTCTTTCCCTCAGATTTATTTCTGCGGCCGTGCACGCCTGGGGAGTGCAGGTGACGAAAACCTGCTGTTTTGGGAGTTGTATTTTGAGCCAAGGTCGTTTCCCTGGCCGGATCGCGTCCGTCCCCCGGGTGCTGGCAGAGCCTTGGCCAGTGTCTGCGTCCGCTCGGATGGGGAAATACCAGGGAAAGGGCAAAATCCAGCAAGGCAGAAACAAAAGCTCAGCCCCGTGACTCATAATTGGTAGAACATTTGTAGTAACTTTTTTTTTTTTTTTTCCCCTTCCCCTCAGACTTGGCTCCTCTACCACATGCCAAGAAGCTGCTGTACCCGTTAGACTTGCCAGGCTTGTAGAGGGCTGCGGCGCTGCGGGAACTGGTTCAGTACGGTGGGGACGTGCTGGAGCAGATGGTGTGGGCTACGGGCTTTGGGGTTCCCTGCCTTCCTCTAAATCCCACTGGGCCATCCCTGGGGGGAACTCTCTCTTAGAGGCCATGAAATAGCCCCGTTCCTCAACACTCCCCTTGCACAGGCTAAAAAAACCTCCTACAAGTAGCGACCAGAGTTCTCATTAGTGGTGGCATTAAATTCTGGAGGTCCAAAGGACCACGCAGGAGGGGATGGGTTGACCACAGGTAGGAGGACAAAAGGTGGTGTAGCCGCTTCCTCCCGTAGGTCTCCATGCTGACTTGGACCATTGCTTCTGGCCACTGCGGCTCTGGAGCAGCTTGTCCATCCTCTAGAGAGTGCAGAAATGTTGGGACATGGGGTTTCTTCGGAGCAATGATAAATAGGGATGAGTCATTAGGCTGTAGGAGCAGGCAGGCAGTGACGGGTGCAGCTCACCGCCGCCTCGCAGCAAAGTCCCCAGCCACCGCGTAGCGGTCCCACACCGGCTGGGTGTCTCCGGTGAAGATACTTAAGGAAGACATGTCTGCAGCAGTCAGTGCCAAGCCCTTAACGATAGCTATTTTTCCTCAAAATGAGCCACCCATCGCTAGAGCCTCTCTCATGTGTCCCTACATGCCTGCTCGTTACTCCTCGCTTAATCGGGAGTCACACCAGCGCTTGTGCAGAAGGTTCCATTGTTTGTATGGAAATGCCTTTGTGAAGGGATGTTGCCCGCGAGGCTCAGCCCTCGTGTGTGCCAGGGTTTTCCAGGGTTTTCCGGAGGGAAAGGGCTCCCTGCTGAGCGTGGGTGTCTTTGTCCAACCCAGTCCTCCTGCCCGTGCCCAGGGTTAAAGGATGCTCAGCATTGTGCTGAGAAATTGAGATAGGAGAAACGAGGGTGATTTGGTGCTGGGTTCTCCTCCGAGGAGAGGAGTTCTACCAGGGGAGAAGCCAGAGCTGAGAAGAAGCCAGTTGGGAACAGCAGGGGCTGGTGAGGGGAGTTGCACCAGCAGCAAGAGGCTTTGCAGGAGGCCAGGGAAGATGCTGCTTTAGTTTTGGGTTTTTTTCCAAAAATACTATCTATTTCATTTATTTTTTTTTTTTAGACTTTGAAATCAGTTTACTGATTTTTTTTTTTACTGATTTTACTGATTAGAGTGTGCTAAAACTCTTTGAGAGTTTCAGCTCTGGTGAATGGGAATGTGCATCCGAAAGGACAAATGGTGAGTTGATGGTTTGTTGGAGGAGTCATCGATTCCTCTCCGTGCTCCAAGGGTGGTGGGGAGCTGTACCCCAAAGTGGGAGCGCACACCTGAGTCTGCTCCGAGCAGCTCTGCCGAAGCCTGGAAGATGACGGGCTCCATGTAGAGATGAGCTCTGCTTGGTGACTTACTCTGTGTTATCCCTTCCGAAGCTGGTGGAGGATAATTGTGAATTAACAGAGGGAAACAAAAGAGAAGACTGAATGGGCTGGGGGTCATTTAAATTATTTTGTTTATTTTATTTTTTTTTTTTGTCAAGGCCCGGGAAGGTGGAGAAGTTGCTTGTGGGGCAGTGATGGGACCAGGGGTGTTGGATTTGGGGAGCAGGGTCGCCGTACCCCTGAAGGGAAGAGGAAAGTGGGAGCGTGCCCATCCATCCCAGTTGATGACTAAGCCCCACTGAAGTGATGCCACGGCTCCAAAGCGAGAGACGGAGGGTTTTTTCTGCTTCCAGCAATATTTAGGATGAACTTAAGGAAGCATATTTTAAAACCCACTGAATGGAGAAAGTGAACGTCTCTCTTCCTCTTCCCCCCCCAGAAATAACAGACTGCAAGGATTTATGCTAACAAGGAAATTTATGAAGATCCTGTGTGTTAAGAGTAGGAAAAAAAAAAAAGCCTATAAATATGTAAGGCGGATTTGTGTGGAAACTGGGCAAACATTGCCCTTTCCCGATTGGAGGCGAGATTGTGTACCTGTTAATAAAAAAAAAAAAAAAAAAAAAAAAAGAAAAAATAGCTTTTTCTCATTAATAGGGCAACAGTTTCTTCTGGGGGTGAAATGTTGTTTTTATAGTTTTCTGATGGTTGCCTCTGGCTTTGGCGCATCTCAGTGCTGGGCTCCCATGGGGTGGCAGCGCTGGGGGCTGCAGGATGGGTCTGACCCCGCAGCACCCCAGAGCCTTTTCGTCCTTTCTTCCCCCTGTCCTATTACAGAAATATAAATCCATTTAAAAATTAAGGAGAAAAAAAAAAAAAGGGTAGAGCCTATCTGTGCATCCAGTTTAATCACAGACAGATGTTTATTTGGGCCAGTAATGGTTTTGGTTTCCTTTTTCTTTCATATTTAAGTTCGCTGGCGTGTCTTACCCCGCACAGTCTATAACAATCAGGGTTTGGCTAAAAACTTTTCTTGTCGGAGGAGTGAGCCTGTTGCCAAGAGCTACTTCTTTGATGCAAAAAAATACATCCTGGAGGTGCTTTGTCAGATGTTTTTACATTAAACATTTTTCCTCCATAGTTCGAGCCTGCCAACGGGAAATAAAGTGCATCTATTTTCCGATGCGCTTTAGAGAGGAATTCTTAGCTCGGTGTGAAGGTTTTCCCCACGTGACCGTGGATGGCCGTGAGTGTTGGAATCCCCACTGGAGAGCGGGATGCTGCAGCAGCATCCTTCCCGATGGCTGGGAGAGCTTCAAAACAATAACCCACCTCTGCTTCGGGTTTGTTCCTGTGCAGGGTCCTGTGCCCTGCCCAGGGATCACATCAAAGGCAGCTTTGCAAACTGGAGGGTGAATCATGGAATGAAAGGGAAGGTGGGGAAGCGCTGGGAGATGGCATCCCAGGGCTTTTCAGCGCCTGTCCCTTTCAGAGAGAGGCAGGTGTGCTGGTTTATTCTACAACAAACATCCTTCTGGGCTGATGATAAATCCACCGGAGTCTGTAGATATACAGGAGGGCTGCTGCGGGTCGTTGGTTTTTGTTTTTGCGTTACATCTGTGTTTGCCACAGGTGGGTGGCTCGGGTGGCAGCTCCTGGAGTTCAAACACTTCTTTTGCTTTGGAGCAGAAGGGAAAGAGAAGCGATTGTGGATGCCCCATCCCTGGAAGTGGGCCTACAAGAAAGCTGGAGAGGGACTTTTTACAAGGGCACGTAGTGCTAGGACGAGGGATAATGGCTTCAAACTGGAAGAGGGTAGATTTAGATTAGATACCAGGAAGAAATTTTTCACTCTTGAGGGTGGTGAGAGCCTGGCCCAGGTTGCCCAGAGAAGCTGTGGCAGCCCCCTCCCTGGAAGTGCTCAAGATGAGGTTGGAGGGGGCTTTGAGCAACCTGGTCTGGTGGGAGGTGTCCCTGCCCATGGCAGGGGGTTGGAACTGGGTAAGCTTTAAAGTCCCTTCCAACCCGAACCATTCTATGATCATTGATCCTGCAGCCAGGTGGGCTCCTTGTTGTGTCCAGAGCCTGTTGATGGCAGTGCATCATCCATGAGCAAGTCAACCCAGCAGAGAGTAGTCCTCTTGGGCTGTTAATGTGCTTTTAAAGATTTCCCAGAGTATTGAGACTGAGCAAATGCACCCTTTTTTACCAACTGAAGGTAGAGCACCTTAGATATCAAGGCTGGGGAAGATACTCCCTGCATGTGGTTGTTTCTCCATTAAAACCCTGCAGGGCAACTTGTGTTGGGCCACCAAACCCAAGAGCTGTAGCGTTGCTCTTGTAGAGCTTGTGGATGACCAAGCTTCATGTCGCCACCTGTACCCAGCGTCCCATTTGGAGAAGCAGGAGAGGTATTGGTGACCCTATCCATGCAGACCGCAGGCCTCCGGAAGGAGGATGAAATTTCGGCAGCGGCCATGCAGCTGTAGAAGGGTTTCTAAAGCAAGCAACACCTGTTTGTAAAAAATATCCTATGGGTTATGAGCTTGCAATACAAGCCTTTAGGTCCTGAAATTAATTCAGAGCTGAGCCAGGTTAGTAATGTGGAGAGGGGAAAACAATTTTGTGAAGGGTGAGGGACCACTGGGGAATTTGCTGGAGATGGGAAAAGAGATGTGTGTGCTGACAGTCTCCCAAGAAGGGAAATAAAGATTGTTCTGAGGCTTTGCATCCCGCGCAGCGAGAGAGCATCATCAACAGCCTACAGAAGTACTGTCTTCCAGGAGGGGAAGGTGTCTTCTGGATTGGGAGATGGAGAAACGTCCCTTTGTTATTAGTGATACAAGTGCTTTGCAAGAGCGAGGCCGTTCTGCAGCACGTTGGTGGTGCTGAGCGGGGAGGACGGGAGGGAGCTCCCACAGCATCTCGCCTTCAACCGGGGCTGCTGCCTCCCAAGGACCTGCCTGTCCCTGAGGAGCATCTTTAGTTGAGACAGCTACGGTGATGTTCTTCACCTGAACTGATAAAACGGTGGTGGGTTCCCTTCTTCCCATGTGTTCTTCCCTGCAAGGAGCTGGGGAGTCGGTTTTTCTCATGTGCAAGAACATCTTTCTTCCTCTATTATTCTGATGGCTGATACTCTGCTTTAACCCTCCAACACAGACAGCACTTAGAAAAATGTGGACAATCAGAGCTGTCCCTAGTCCAGAATAAGGAGGGAAAACAAAGCAAAATTAGCTCCCAGAGCCTTAAGATCTTTTTTTTTTTTCTGGAGTAACGTGGGCTGCCTGGTGCACAAGGGGTGGAAGAAGGATATTGGTCTTATCAATATTTGGCCCTGTGCCTAAGGCAGGGGTTAAAGCTGCTTTGCAGATGATGCCTCTGCCTGTGTGTGTGTCTAAGCACAGCTCCCTGGCTCTAGAGGAGGATTTACCATGGTGGAGCCAGGCGGGATGATGCCCTGAAGTGAATGTACCGCAGGTAGTATTTGGGGAGCACCGTTCCGTTGTCGGCAATACACTGAATTTCTCAGAACGTTTCTGTAGAGCAGGAAGGGAGAAAGTTGCTCTTTCTCTCCCTTCCTTTACCTGGAACTGGGATGGCTTTTCGCAGCTAGCTGGGATGTTTTCAGCCTAGAAGTTCTTGGAGTAAGTGCAACACCCAGATAAAATATGTTTTTGTCTGTGGTTCATTGAGTAGTTATGATGTTTGGCCTTGAATCACAGAATAATCACATCCCTCACTTCTCCAAGCACCTAAGCATCACACTTAAAAAAAGAAACATCAGGAAGTAAGCAAGTTACTTAAAAGTAAATTAGTTTAATCTTTGTAGCCAAAACATTACATTCTTGCACCCTATTAGGAGTTGGATATGGCTTTCTAGGTAGTAAAAGTTCTTTTGATGTAACTCCGGTTGTGTCTTTTAAACAGTGCATATCTGATGGTACGTCTTTGTTTGAACTTTGCTTTTTCTCTGTGCCTGTGTTTTGCTCTTTAAATGGATTTGCTGAATACTGGACATAGTGTATTTATGACCTTTGAAAATGGTGAGTGTTTTGAAGGAGGAATTTTGGCTTCTTATAGGGACCTGTAGAGAGAGAGAGAGGCTTGTATTCACAGTTACAGTAATAGATTTTTTTTTTTTTTTTTTTGGTGGCACTTTGATGAGTGAGAGGTGTTTATAGACTTGATTCATAACTGAGTTACTAAGGTTTTCCACGGAAATAACTTATTAAATCTGTGGCGCTCAGCGAAACGATTGAAGTCTGTAGATTTGCTATTCATCAAAGGCACCTCCTTTCCTGGACTCCAATCCCTAACTCAGCATTTTACCTCTGGAGGATGCTCGGACCTGAAAGGGGGGTGCCATGTGGGAGCTAGAGATGTGTTTTAGTAAGAAAGTTAAAAAAAAAAAAAAAAATACCCTAAGATGAACTGGAAAGTGGGGGGAACCTTTCAGGAAAAACATCCCCCCGTCGTTCGGAGCTGCTGATGGTTAAACCTGGTTTTCTGGAACACTGCTTATTTGTGTGGATTTTACTTTGCTGCTCGACAGCCGAAAAGTACATCCCTTTACTGCCGCTGGCTGGGCTGCTGGAGGCTTTGAAGTGCCTCGAGCCCCTGGAACCGCAGGTTCGATTTACTGGCAAAGGAGACTTGGCTCTTTGTCCTTCCAAAGTGCTTGGGATCGGGGCGGGGGGGGGGGGATTAGGCCTGTTGCTGCTGCGATTCCCAGCCCCGCCAAGTGTCCTGCCGTGTGCCGTAGGCTCCGGGAGGGAGCAGAGGAGTGCTGCCTCCCCATCCTGCATGGGAATCTGGGAGTTGAGGGGGGCAAAGCGAAGCCAGTGCAGCGGGGAGCGAGGATGAGGAGGGACGTCGGCTCGTCATGGTCCCCCCTTGCTTGCGGGGGGTCAGATTTGGGTGGCGCTTGTCCCAGCAACAGGCTGTGCTTGCTCTCCCTGCTGTTTCAGGCCTTTCCCTTGGTTGATTCCCTCTGGAACTGGGTGGTTAGCCTGGAAAAAAGCATTGCTGTGAGGGCTGAGCGCTCTGAGAGGGGACTGTGGTTGATGAGAAGTTGTGCAATGCACCACCAGCGCTGGGGTCTGGGCTTCGGATGCTGAGAGCTGTTGAATTCCTGTTTGTTTTGTGGAATTTTTTCTTTTTTGGTGGGTTTTTGTTTTTTTTCTTTTTTTCTGTAAGAACAAAAACATTTCGCATGGAAATGCCTGTCTTGGCTGACCTCTTCCAGAGATGCTAAACGCTGACTTCTAATGGCCTTTGCAGCTCCTGGGGCTGGAGCAGGGATTAAACGATCTCCAGCGTTGAAGTGCCGGAGCGTGTTGCTGCCCTGCTGCCCCCTTCCCGGAGGTGCTTTTCCTTTGGTGAGAAGTTGAGCATCCCTTTGGTTCATCACCCCTGGCTTTGGTTATGGGAAAATACCAGCAGCATCAGAGGATATAAATGCAATTAAAAACAAAGCCTGGTTCCTGCCAAGGCATCTTCTTAATCAGCCTTTTGTCAGCCGTTTCAAGGCAAGCAGCTAATGCCAGTGATAGCCATTTGCTTCCCCAGCGGCACCGTGTGGTTATTTCAACATGCCCGTTGGCAGGGCAATGGGGTTCAGCCCATATTGGGGTTCAGAGTTGTGTCTCATTTTGGGGGGCAGTACAGGGATGCTGAGCTGCATCCATCCAGCGCCGTGCCCGTGGCATGTGCTGCTGCCTGTGGTGATGGTGTGATGCTCCAGTGCATCGTGCCCCCGCGTCGGGATGCAGCCGACTCCTCTCTGGTACCCTCGCAGAGCATCACAGCCCAGCCCAGCCACCCTAAAATACTGTGGTGCACAAATCTGGCCATGAGCT
Organism: Numenius arquata; assembly: GCF_964106895.1. NCBI lineage: Eukaryota > Metazoa > Chordata > Aves > Charadriiformes > Scolopacidae > Numenius > Numenius arquata. The sequence goes on along the minus strand of NC_133586.1, from coordinate 2,302,190 downwards.
GGACTCCTTGTTTAGCTGGTGGTAAATAATTTTTTTTTTTTTTTTTTAAATACCTAAGAATTAGCTCTGATGACCAGACCTGAGTTCTCTCATACAATAAAACCTATTCCTGCCTCTCTATGGGGATGCAAACTGGCTGAGATGCTTCTCTGTGCACTCGGCATTTTGCATTTCAGGTTATAAAAGCCCATGTACGAAACCTGCCAAAAAGTCATATTCCCAGCAGTGCAAGAGAGAGGGGTCAATAGAGAATTTGTATTTTTCTTCGCAGCAGTTCTCTGTTCCTGCGGGAGAAGGAGTCCTTTCCTGGTGGTACAAGGGCCCCTTGCAGCAGAGCCCGCGTGGTCCTGCCCTGCAGCATCCCCCAGCCCTTCCCATATCGCTCCAAGCCTGGTTCCCAGAGCAAACCTTGGACCAAAGCCCTCCTTCCCTCCCGGAATGGCAATTCATGCGAGTGGCCTCGTGTCACATTTGCTTTCCCAGCTGGACACCGATGCTCAGCTGGACCCGTTGCAGCTTGGCCACCTCCCCTCCTGGCCTTTCAAGAGCTGTTCTCATTGCTGCCCTCCCCTTCCTCTGCCTGCATTGGGATTTTATGGGTTTGGAGATGTTCCTCCTCCTCCAGTGCTCTTTAGTGGCTGAGGGAGGATCAGGCTGTCCTTTTCTCGTGTTGGCTGTGTTTTAGAGGCTAGAGGAGGAGTTGAAGGCATCTCTCAATGCAAGGAGGACCATGTCAGGGATACCTGGGCAGGGTTTCTCACAGCAGCACTGCAGAAGGGTTTGAGACACAACTGCGTCTGTCGGTTTTATCTACGTATTCCATTAGCAAGAGTGAAACATGCCAGCAGAGAGGCTATTTTTCAGCTCTTTCCATTTATTAAGGTCTCATTTGCTAAGATTTTTCCATTTGAGGAGCCAAAGAATGTTAAAGACTCTAAAAAAAAAAAAGTCAGCTGCTTTACGCTTTCACACATAGTGATGCAAACCACTGTTGTTTATTCAGTAAAGAAAAATGCATTGAGTGAAGGCCTTGGGGGGAAAAAAAAAGCCCTGTAGATACCTGTACAGAGGTGTAGCACTGGGATGTGTGGTTGGTGGACCATGATAGTGCTGTGTTGTCTTTAAGACTTATTCCACCTGTTTCTGGAGGGTCCCAGAGGGATGGACGTGCTGTTCAGAGCACATCGCTTTTCTTTCCTTTATTTCATTTATTTATTTATTTATTTCCCTTCTGGCTGTTACAAAGCATGGCCTATTCTGGGGGAGAGCCCCTGGTGCTGCGCTCAGACAAGAGTCCGTTTGTGAGATCCGGTGGCGGCAAAATGCAAGTTTGTCCACTTGGAAGAATGAGGCAGTTGATTCATCCCTCTTCCCTGCGGAAAGGCTGTGGGGTCTCGGAGCATCCCTGCCTGCCCTATCCCCCGCTGGTGGCAGGGACACACACAGTCACCAAGCCCTGAACTCTTCCAGTGGCTTTTATATTTGCTGCTCTTTGAGTCCCACAGTGAGCTGTGTGTGAAAATGAGATATATGGCAGGGTTTTTTCCCGTTCTTTAGATCAAGAGAATCATGGAATCACAGAATTGTCAGAGTTGGAAGGGACCTCTAGAGATCATCTAGTCCAACTCCCCTGCCAAAGCAGGATTGCCCAGAGCACATCACTCAGGACTGCATCCAGGCGGGTCTTGAAGGTCTCCAGAGAAGGGGACTCCACACCCTCCCTGGGCAGCCTGTTCCAGGGCTCTGGCACCCTCACCCGAAAGAAGTTCTTCCTCATATTTGAATGGAACTTCCCATGTTCCAGCTTGTGCCCGTTGCCCCTCGTCCTATCACTGGGAACCACTGAAAAGAGTCTGGCTCCACCATCCTTCAACCCACCCTTTAGGTACTTGTAAACATAGATAAGGTCTCCCCTCAGCCTTCTCTTCTCCAGGCTAAAGAACCCCAGCTCTCTCAGCCTTTCCTCATCAGGGAGGTGCTCTAATCCCTTATTCATCTTTGTTGCCCAACGCTGGACTCCCCAGTAGTTCCCTGTCTCTCTTGAACTGGGGAGCCCAGAACTGGACACAGTATTCCAGTTGTGGCCTCACCAGGGCAGAGTAGAGGGGGAGAATGACCTCCCTCTTCCCCATGCAGCCCAGGATCCCATTGGCCCTCTGGGCAACAAGGGCACATTGCTGGCTCATGGAAAGTTTGCTATGCACCAGGACTCCCAGATTCTTCTCCTCAGTAGTGCTTTCCAGAAGATCCATCCCTAACCTATATTGGTGCATGACCTGACTTTCTGCAAAAAGGAGATGGTGGAATTACCCTGAGTAGCCCCTTGCCTTTTGCTCAGTGCTGAAGGTTTCTTTAGGGTCCAGCACTTGAAAAAAAAAAAAAAAAAAAAAAAAAAAAAAACCAAACCAAAACATGTAGGGAAAGGTCTTTATACTAATTAAGTCTAAGCGATAAGCAAAGCATGTGGGAAGTGCCATACTAAATAGTGCTAAAGATGTTTTGAAATATCCCACAGATAAAAGTGATGCTGGGGGAGGTGATGCTGCACGGGCTGGCTCCCGTAGCATCCTCCTCCTGGGCTTGACTGGGCTGATGGTGCTCTCTGCTTGTGTCCGGCAGCCCATCTCGGTGTTGAGTGGGTGTGTGTTGCGTTGTACAGTCTGTTTGGGGTGGGGGGTGATGGGGTAAAAACTGTTGTGGCCATTGCTGTGTTCACAGGGAGTATCAATTTGGCTGTGTTTGCCCATCCGAAAAGAGGAGCTCTCGTCCGTGCAGGCGACGAGCAAAGATCAGCGGGCAAAGCTGTGCCCAGTCTCACAGCTAATAGTCGCTGCTAATGATAAAAACCTTAGGCTCCAAGATGAGATCTGGTTGGGTTTGTCAAGTGCAACAGCTTGATTGCTCTCTTTCCTCCAGCTGTGGAGAGAGCGAGCAGATGTGAAAGCGGGGAGTTTAATGTCTCAGACCCAGACTGTCCCGATAAAATGAGTGTCTGCAGCTGCCGTTGAAGTCTCGGGCTATTTCTGCCCGATAATGGTAAAACTGAATCCATGAGGGTTTGATTTTGGCCTGTTCCAAACCAGAGGACTCTTTTTCTAAAATATTTTTATGAAGCCCTGAAGTTTTGAGGGGAACGTACTCGCCTGTGCCGGGTGCAGGAGCCACCCTTCGTGGGGAGGTCAGGGCTTGTTTTTCCCCAAGTGTCTCAGGATTTGCTTTCCGAGATCTGAAAAAAACCCAACCGAACAAAAAAAAAAAAAAATAAAAAATCTCAACAAAAGTTTATGAATCAACCGGGAAGCCAGTAAAAATTAGTAGTAACAAGCTCATTTCAATAGAAATGGGTTCGCTGCTCTGCCGGCTGCCAACCATTTATGAGACTGGCTCGGTGCCGGCGAGCAGGGTCCAGCACGCTGCATCCTTCCACCCTCCTGCTGCTGGAAATAATTTGTGACTTAAAAAAAATAAATAACACTATTGTGGAGCTTGTTTTATGGTTGGGGCCTGAGTTGGGCGAGGGTGACAGCTCTAGCTAGCTCCAGAGTTTGCGAAACCTGGTCAAGGGGGCTTTCTGCTCCCATCTCATGTGGGCTTCTGCTGGCTTTCCGTGGTGCAAGTGAGGACGCTGGTGGATGTGTCCAGCGTCCACGGCGCATTCCGTCTGCTCCCCGGATCCAGTGCAAGGGGAAGAGAGGTGGGTTGGGGTGTTCATGCCGATGTAGGGGTGTTGCAGGGAGCGTTGGATGCCGTTGGGTGCCATGTGTTGAGTAGCTCAGTGTCACCTGGCAAAAGTCTTACGTGGAGCTTTGATATTTGTGCCCCAGGCGTCTCTGCTCATGTCATGTTTTCTGCCCATTTTGTTCCATTTTCTTACATGGAGTCTAGGGAAACACCATGTGCAGGGAAGTGAATAGGTCTATCTCTCCAAATTATAGCTATAATTAACTCGTTGATCTGCTGCAGCCTAAAACGATCCGTGGCAATTGATTAACATGGTATGAATGAGCCCGTCAGATCCCTGTGGTGGGACGGCCGTTGTGCATTGGTGTCTGCCAGCGTGGAGCCGTGGCCCCCGGGGAGGTAACATTTCCTACAGGTCAACGTGAAGGGGTTTGGACGGCCCCTGGGGACACAGAGCCACAGGGCTGCTCTGGTTCTGGGTCCCCATCACAGGAGGGGACCGGTCTGGGTCCTACTCCATCACTTGGTCCCCTTCCTCCTGGTTCAGCCAAAGCCATCAGTGTTCCTGTGGTGTGAGCTCTTGTCCTTGTGGGATGGGGTGACAAGCGGTGGGCAAGAGGGGACGCTCAGGCTATTTAGTGTCCCTTGATAAGCTGGTGATACTCCGTGCGCTTTGCTTCTGAGCCCATGTCCATGATGGGGACATCCCAGCCCGACCAAAACCCAAAGTTGTTTCCCAGTGAGCCAGATGATGACTTGTTTGGAGGACCAGACCCCAGAACAAGCACTTCTCTGATTTGGCCTGTCTTTAAAAATAGCAGGAGGTTCCCAGCGTGGGAATCCATCCAACTTTTCCATTTGCACTAGATTTATTTTGAGGTCTGTGCTGGAAGCTGGTGTTCATGCTGCCTGTCGGCAAAGCTTCTGTCCATCCCTGTCCACGCAGGTGTCCATCTGAAGCAGTGCCACCTGTTGGGGATGGCTGTTGGCCTGCAGGCAACCGTGTCCTGCGTCAGCTGCCCTGTCCTATCGGGGTGAGCACGGCGGGGGGGGTGGCTGTTTGCACCCCATCACATCTGTCTTCCCTTAGCCCAGCTGATTTATATACGGCCTCCAAGGATATACGGCCGTCTCCTGGAGCAAGGGAGCGACGAGTTTCTGGGATGCCACCACGGGACGCTCTGCTAAAGCCACTTGCGTGTGAGTGTGGAAATTTCCACCCCAGAGGAGGGCAAGGAAATTCCTTTGCTGAGTACAAAGTAAGGTAAAGATCCTATGTGCGTGGTGAGTTACTCTTCCCCCCATTGTTGAGCTATTTTAATGAAAGGGAAATGTCAGCAAAAGTATGCTTAAAAAAAAAAAAAAAAAAGCCACTCGTACATCACTAGTTTTAGAAGAGGAGTGCTCTGGGCAGCTTCTTTGCTGCTGAGACAAGAAAATTAGAGTTGTCTTTTTTTTCCCAGGTAATTACAGCCCCATATTTTGAAATACCCATGGTCTTTTCCCTGTTGAATCATCATTGTGGCCCTTTAGAGCTGGATTGAATTCAGCTGTGCTTGAAAGGGTCCATCATTTTGAGACTTCTAACATTAAAGATCTTTGCAAATTAGTTTTGCTCTTGCCATGCTGAATTTGTTTGTGCAAAAAAACCTCAAAGGCTGCTTGCACTTGGTGTTTTATATACTGAGCTCCGTTCTCTGTGAAGCTCCTCTGCTTCGCAGGGAAGCATCAGCTCATGAGTAACGAGGTTTTTAACGCTAAAACCTGCAGGAAGGAAAAGCTGAGCATAGCTTTTCAAAGCCGTCAAGGAAACTGGTTGCCCTGGGGCTCGTTCATGGTAGGAAACTAGTGCTGGAGCTCCATCACAGACTTCCATGTGCTGGTGTACAGTCTGCTCCCCCTGTCCCGTAACACACATGTGAGGATGCTCTTCAGCCTTCCCGTGGGCTGCCTGGGTGGAGGCAGGAAGATATATATGTAGATGTAGCAGGGGTATAACTGGCTTTTTAATTATCCTAAGTAAGGCTTGCATGCAAAACTGGGGGAGGTTGGCCACCCAGCCAGCAAGATGTTTGGGGCTGGGAAGGTGAGAACCTCTCCTAGGAGGACAGGCTGAGAGAACTGGGGTTGTTCAGCCTGGAGAAAAGAAGGCTCCAGGGAGACCTGAGAGCAGCCTTCTGGTATCTGAAGGGCCACCTACAAGAAAGCTGGAGAGGGACTTTTTACAAGGGCATATAGTGATAGGACAAGGGGTAATGGCTTCAAACTGGAAGAGGGTAGATTTAGATTAGACACCAGGAAGAAATTTTTCACTCTGAGGGTGGTGAGAGCCTGGCCCAGATTGCCCAGAGAAGCTGTGTCTGCCCCATCCCTGGAAGTGTTCAAGATGAGGTTGGAGGGGGCTTGGAGCAACCTGGTCTGGTGGGAGGTGTCCCTGCCCATGGCAGGGGGGTGGGATTGGATGGTGTTTACGGTCCCTTCTAACCCAAACCATTCTCTGATTTTTGTGCTGGGCCGTTTGGAGGGGTCACCAGTAGCTCGCTTTGCCATGGTGTTTGCCATCACCACTGGGCTTACCTGCTCCTAGGGCTCTGGGTGGTTGCGGTCACCTTGGGTTTGGACTCTGTGGTTCTCTGGCTGGCTCTGGCTGTGGACTAAAGAAGCCCGCGGGTGACCTGTGTGGCGTTTGGAGATTGAGGGGTAGTTGGTCCCAGAAAATTCAACTGCAGTGAGAAGCCAACCGCAAGAGATGCGGTTGGACCAGTGCAATTTTAAAAAAGACTTGAAATCTGTTTTTTCCCAAAATAATTTAATACATAAGTAGCAGCAAAAAAAAAAAAAAAAAATGTGCTAATGGAAGGGCTGTCACTTCTCAAAGTCTTGGGCTGCTGGAGAGAGCTGCTTTCAGAGCCCAAGGAAAAACTGATGAAGGTTTCAGTGAGCGGAGAGCGCGTTGTCCGTGTTAAACGCAGGGGCTTCGTTCCTGGTGATGCTTTTGGGCTGCCTGATCTCGCCAACGGGAAGGGGCTGCCCTTGGCGATAGGATCAATCAGGGTTTACATGAGGACAAACCAGGCAACACCAGAACATTTCTGAGAGCCAGAAGATAATCCCAGATCAGCTGCTCCATCCCTGCCTTGCAGAAAACCTGTGTTTCTCCCCCACTTCCCTCCCCCCCCTTTTCTCCCTCTCATTGAGATGTGTACGCAATATTATTTTAATCCCGATACTCTGGCCCCTCCTTTTCCCTCTCCCCTTCCCTGCAGGCCCTCTTCCCCCCACGCAGGCTGCGAGAGGCACACAGGGAGGAGCAGCTGGCTGGCAAAGCGACTTTCCCCTTGGAGGCAGCAGCAAGCTGCGCGCAGGGGCCGGGCGAAGGCGAAGCTGGCACGGCGTGCTGCCGGGGTGTGCTCGACCCCTGCTCTCCCAACAGCCTCCAAAATGTCTTTTTCTCCTGGCTCCGTCCCCTTTGAAACAGGGTGGTTTTGCTCCTGGGGTTTTGGGCTGGCTTCGGAGCCGTCCCCACCTCGGAGCATCGCCTGGGTGCCTGTTGCAGGCAGCGGGACCGGGATGCGGGATGTGCCATACGGCTTCCCGGCTCGCTGCCGTGGCTCGGCTGCCTCCAGCCATAACAGCAGAGGCTTGCTTTGATTAGAGGTTTGTTAAGACATGGTGCTTATTTGTTGCTCAGGATCTTCTGCGGGCCAGGCTGGCTTGGTGCAGATCCCTGGGGTTTGAGTGCTTGTGGCGTGTTGAGCACGGGGAGCCCCCGCTGGGATTTTTGAGATGTGTTACCTGGGAAGGTCTTGGGCATTCAGAGGATGCTTCCCAAGGCAGGCAAGTTGAGGATTTAACCACAAACAAAATTGATTAAAGCATAAACAACTCACACCTGGCTGCTGCCTTAAGTACCAGAAGGCTAAGTACCACGTCCATCCTTCAGTGCCCCAGAGCGGTGCAGGCAGCACAAACTGGAAAACTGGGGGTTGTAGCTAAAACATCCATCAGGACTAATGGCTTGGCTCGGGCTGCTGCTCACTGAGGCAGGGGTCTGCCAGCTCCGGTCCAGACCTTTGGATAGCAAAACGAGCAGCAGACAGGAGCTGGCTTTTCCCTGCAGAATCGAGCATCCGGATGCTGGTGCAGCGTCTCGCCCAGCGGGGGGTGCTCGGGTACCCCCCCCTCCCCGAGCCACAGGGGTGAACAGGATCAGGCCCCGGCTAGAGGAGGGGTCAGGCAGCGCTTGGTGAGAAAATACGTGGCTGGAGTAGAGTCTGATGGAAAAAAGAAATGCAGCTGCTGCAGAGGAGGGCGAGTGCAGTTACCCGTGGTGGTTTATTGCCTTACCAGAGGAAAAGAGCCGTTCTTCAGCGCCTGGGTGAGTGTATTGACCTGAAGGAAAGAGCACAGGCTTATCTTGGGGCTTTTATTACTTAGTTCTCCTATAAAGTTGTATTTAGTGCTTGGGTCATGTGAATGAGCTGAAATATTGTGTAAGACGTAGAACGTGCAGGCAGCAGAAATGGTTTTCCGAAGTCCCGTCTTAACTGAGGGCTCAGGGATGGGACTGTATCTCCTCGGTGTGATGCTCCAGTGCCGCTGCTGGGAGTCGTGCAGAGTCGTACGCGACTGGAGACTCTTTTGTGGTCTCCAAGCTGGCTTGGATTGGTGCTCCAAAGGCAGCAGCGAGCATTACACGCAGAGCCGGTCACCCTGATACCTTGAATTATTTTCTTCTGGTGCAATGAAGCAGACTGTGATGCACGGAAGAAATTCTCAACATTTCAACATTTCAGAGCTTCAAAAACACAACTTTTCTGGCTAGCCCGACCTGATAACTCTCTGCAAAGGGGGTGATGAGAAAAATGCTTGCCTGTGTGTGCCGGGCTGCCTGTGTTCCTCTTAGAGTGCTCTGACCATCGCTCCCTTCCCAAGGTACCATCCAGCCCCGTGGCATTCCTGCAGCGAGTTGGGGGGGGTGGTGGAAATCAAGGCTGGGGGTTTGGAAATAAGGCTTCTCGAGTACTCTCAGAGCAGTGCCTCTTTGTTTTGTGTAAGGTTATGGGTGTTTATTTGAGGAAAGAGCAGCTCAGCCAAACATCTTGCTTTTGAACTTGACTTTGCAGCAGTCGGAAAGATGCCTGCAGCTACGGTTGTGTGCAGCCTCCGACTGCTGCCGGTGCGAGTGCTCGGATCTGGGCACAGATGGGATTTGCAGCCAGGGCTTAGAAACGCGCTAAACCCTCATCCTTTTGAGGTTTCTGCCGCATTAAAAACCTGCGACTGCCTCGTCTTTGCAGTGGTGAAGCGGTTGCTGTCATAGCACAGGTCCACCAAGGTGTCCAACATCAGGTGGGGAGCTAAGTGTCTCACGGGGCTCTGAAAATCCCACCCCTTCCCACCCGAAGGAGGGTGTTTGAGCCCTGAGTTTTGAGACAAAATAAAAGGCAGCGGGAACTGCCAAGTTCAAGGAGGGGAGATCTTGGTTTTGGGTCAAAACCGCTGTGGTTTTTTTCCCCTTGTTTCAATCCCAGACGCAGCCCTGCCAGAAACTTGGCTCAACTTCACCAGCAGACTTAGGGACGTATTTATGTTTCGGGGTTTGTAAGGAAACCTGAAACCAGGTGAGTTTGGCCGAGGGAAGGCGCGTGGGGCTGTGCACCGCTCCCCCCCCGTCCTCTACCACCTCTCCGTGCTGTGAAGAGGAGTGGAACAAGGATGTGCGGGTGCAAGGGAACAAGGGAGGGTGCAAGCAGGACTTATTTTTGTAGACGTCTTTCTTAGCAATGGGTCTAAAAAAGAATCAGTGGTCTGCCTTTTACATTGCGTGTGAAAGGAAGCCCTTTTTCTGCTGACGCAGAGACCCTTTCGTGGCTGGGATGGGTCTCTTCAGCAGCAGCAAGAGAAGTTAGCAGCAGCTCTTATTTATAAAAATTCATTCTGAGCTAGGGGATGCATGAATAAGAGTTGTAACTTTGCCATCTGCACACCACAGCATGGTGTGTTTTCAGCCCCTGGTTCCTCCAAATAGTCCATTTAATCTTGTATCAGCCTCTGATTTTTGCAAAGCTGGAACGTGCAGATTGTAGCTGTAAAAGACCCATCAGGGTATCTCATTTACCTTCTTCAAGGCACAGGAACGTGCTTTGTCTTTAGCAACACTGAAAAATACTGAAGCCATCCTTTAGTTACATAGGTATAGATTAATGCCACTGATTACACACCAGTTTTGTGTTTGCAGGTAGAAGGGTCCACTAATGTATTTATATTCAGAGTCCATTTCCTGCTCAGTTTCATATCCAGAGTAATCTAGGAGGATGACACATTACCCATAAGGTTTGAATTCTCTTAGTGAGATGTTGCAGGGAGAAAGAGCCACTTGTAGGGCACAATTCATCTTCTCTCTAAAGAAGAGGTCTAAAATCGGTCAGATGAGTTGTGCCCCAAAAGTTTGCATCGTTCGGTGCTGGGGAGTGCAGATGCAAAGGTCTGGGCTTGCTTGCGTAGACCTGGGAAGCCATGGTTTATCCTTGTGTCAGTCGAGCTAGCGGAGAGGATTTGGGCGGTTGCGAGGCATGTGAAAATACAAAAAATGCCTATTTTTAAAAGAGGGAAATAGACCGCGTTGGCCACTGAAATGAACAGCAAAGTTCTCCACGACTTCAACCAGCGCTGGTTGATCTCTATTGTTTAATAGCGGTTGGGAGCGTGATGTCATGGGCAGAAAATAGCGCCTGTTGTTATCAGAGTAAAAGTTTAATTTCTTACAATCTTTTCCTGGGCTGCCACCCCTTCCAGCCTTCCCCGCGGGAACCTGCGAGCAGATCTCCAGCCCCTTCCTGATTGTTTTTCCAGCTCCATTACACAACGCGCGTTTGTTTGGTTTTGCAAATTGGTCATGAGCAGTGTCAATAGCTGGACACACACAGAAAGGGGAATGGACTTTATTTGGGTTTTAGGGCCTTCTAAATGAATAGTGCCAAAATAAATACGGAGTTTTATACTGGGACACGCTAACTAAACAGCCCTGCGAGGTCATGGGGAGAGGTTCAGTGGAGTACAGCAGGGATGAAACCATCAGGGTACCCTGAGCATTGAGCAGGACTCGGGATTCATGAAGACTAATGTCCCCTTGGGTCTGGGTTGTTGTTTTTTTTCTTTAATGATGGATTTACAAGGAAGTAAGAACGTAAGAGCTGGTAACAGCACACTGGGTAACTTAGTCCAGTTGCCTTCTGTCTTTAGAACCTGCATTATATTTATCAATCTCTACCTTAACAGAACTTATTCTTCGGCTACTGCTGTGTTGACCTGCAAGGAAAAACTTCTCAATGTTTCTACTCTGAATTGACTCATGGCAAGTTTATCCCCGTTTATTCTGGATCTCTCTATAGTTACTCATTCCTTTAAGCGTTGTGGTGTAGGCTGGGAGAGGGCGGGTTAGAGCTTCGCTGTATCGCGGGGCTTGAGAGTTGTGCTTCATGGTTGCATGAGTTGGACCTTCTCAGCAAACTCAAGGACTTCAGAGGGGCACCTCAGCGAACAAGACATCCCAAGTCTGCGTGGTCCAAGCGTGGCTCCGTAGTTACATAGACATTTTAAAGCTTTCATAGAAAGGTTAGAGTTGGAAGGGACCTTGAAGATCATTGAGTTCCAACCCCCCTGCCCCGGGCAGGGGCACCTCCCACCAGCCCAGGTTGCTCAAAGCCCCATCCAGCCTGGTCTTGAACACTTCTAGGGATGGAGCAGCCACAGCTTCTCTGGGCAGCGTCTCACATCATGGGGGCAGCAAGGCACTGTTTTTTTTTGCCATCGCTGTCGCCTGTGAGTATTAAAATGACCTTGGTGAGATGCTATCACTGGGAAGCAGGGGATGGCCAAGATACCTGTGGCCGGACCCTTCCGTTGGGTACAATTGCATCATTAGAAGAAAGAATCACACTCAGACATTAAGCTTATTGGAGCCTTTTCATGGTGCCGATGGCAGAGCCGTACTCCGTGTTGGGATGAGTAAGGCTGACTTCATTACTGACGGCAGACTGGAACGGCCCGAGCGTTTCTAAAAAAGACAATTTGAACGCCCAGGCCAATTTCTGCTCTGAGTTACAGCTGTCTAAATACAACCACGGTGAAGTCAGTTGAGTTACTTTGAATTTCTGGTCAATATTTGGAGCAGAACCTGGCTGTCCCCACGTGCAGTGTGAAAGAATTTATTTGTAAGAAAAAGAGGAAAATATGATGGTGGTTGGAGAGTAAGTGTGAGCCACAGCGTAAGAGTTGGGCTACGCTGCTCGTTGTGAATTTTTACCGTGCTGCAAGAACTTTCCCTTTAGAAAACAGGTTGCCTCAAATAGCCGCGGTCGCTTGCTGAGGGCACTGGGTTATGACAATAAATAGAAGTGAACAGCACTTCTAGAAATGAGAGGAATGTGAAAATGTTTAAATGATTTAGTACGAGAAAACTTTATTTAAACATTTAATCGAAGAGCTCGCTTTCATCTTTAGAGCATCGGTGTTTGAACTCCCATCCAAGTTTTTTCCGGACTTTCTTTGCACTTCATCATATACAACAGAAAGCTGCGCTTTGCAAAGTGAATAAACTTCCATTTCCTTGTTTCCATTTGTTGTCATTGCCTCAAATACACCTAAATTAGAGTAAAAAGGCTATTCTGGGGAAAAACTGCTAAATGCGTTATTTCCTGCATTAGATAGGAAGATCTGCATTTATTTGAAGAATTTGAGCTGGGAAACACCGCATGCAAGCAAATCTCATAAAAGCTGCATGGCTTTCCGTATGGGAACCACTCTGAATGCAGATGTCTTAGCCAGCACAACGTGTTTTTTGTTTTTTTTTTTTGTTTTTTTCTAACGCAAGGGACTGCTCACCTCGGAGAAGTGCATCTCTGCAACCAGCGCCCACGAGAGCGGCTGCGGTGGGTGGTGGGTGCTGCTTTGGTCGCAGTCCTTTCTACCGGTGAGGGATGCGGGTAACACTTGAAATGGCTGAGTATTAGTGGATAGGTTTGGATTTCCATAAGTTTTGCCCGTATGGCATTAAATCCGGTGCTGCGTTTCAAAGAGAAAAATCTCAGGACTTCTCTCCATAACGCCGTCCACTACACAATAACTGTAAATAGATATTTTTATTTTTTCTTTTAAAACCGGTGACGCTGGAGTTACGCTTAACCGTGATAACTTGTTGCTGCACGTAACCACGCTCTGGTTTGGGGGGAATGAAGGGGATCAGCTTAGTAATCATTTCCGTAGGATTGTGACCTTAGGGCCCCTTGGGCCCAGCATTAGCATTGGAAATGTCCCTGTTTGTGTTCTTAAAACCATCTAAAGCGTGCGCTGCTGCGATGGCCTGCCGTGCTCCGATGGGGAGATTTATGCTTCCTAAGTACATTGTAAAAATTTTATAAAGTAGCTTAAATATTTACACAATAAGCATTTAAGGAAACAGTTACGTCTCTAAAGGAGTTGCTGATCCTTTGGGTCCATCAGACCATGGACATGGTGTGTTTTTTAACTGTCTGACCTCCAGGAATTTCTCTTTTTCACCTATCTGTTTTTAAGCAGACAAACAAATGGAAACTCGTACACAGGAACCTATAAATAATGTTAATGACCTGGCTTGTATCCTCAAAAGCCAGGAAATTTAGGAACATGATGGCGAGCTGGCCCTTGGCTCACCAAAGGGTGGGAAGCGTAGCTGAGAGGAGATGGTGGCGAGGACGGCGTGAGTCCTGGGGGTGACACGTGTGTGTCCCCAAACAGGGAGGCGCGATGGCCACAGCCACCCAGCCCTGGCAGGAGGCACCTTGCTGGAGGTCTTGACTCTGTGCAGGGTTTGGTTGATGACTTGGGGGCTCCCATCATGAGGTTTGGTGGTTTGAGTGGTGCCAACGACGTGGTTTGTAGGTGGCTGGGTTGACTCTGCTGCTCGTCCTGATGCGCGAGGCGTCCAGGACACAGGCAGTTGTTACACGGTGGGTTTTGGGGAGGTGTGAGCATCTCCAGCGCTTTGACCCTGCCCTTCCAATTACTCTGATTATCCAGTCCTGCACCCCTCCAGCATCCGTCTTACTGCTCGGTGCTGGGATAACTCGTGCCACGCGGCTGGACGTGACTTGGGGTGAGCTTTGGTGGCAGGCAGGGCTTTGCCTGCTCTGCCTTGCACTTGCCCCAGGACAACCGCCTTTCTTCCGCTCCCAAATTCAATTTTGCAACGCCCCAGCGACGCTGTATCTCTAGCGTGCCTCCGAGGTGCCTGTGCAGCTTTTATTTCTTGCTTCATCTGGCACAAGGATGCGAGACTGCCTGATTTTCAGCCTGGGGAGCTGCTCGATCCAGCTGTAAGGCAGTGCGTCGAGGAGAGCGGTGGCCATTCCCTTTCATTTAGGGCTGACACGGGATGGGTGCCCGCCTTGGATGGCCCTAGATGAAAGCCTCGCTGAGTTGGTGGGTGCCCACCTGGTCTCCTCTCCACCACCACCCACCTCCCCTTTCCACGCGCTTCCTGAGATGCACAGAGTTTGGGGCTTTTTATTTATTTATTTTTTTTTCCTCCCGCTCGCACGCCAACGGATGTTTAGATCGGAAAGGAAATTGGATCGCTGTTTTCTCGGCTCCGCGTGCAGCAAACAGCCCTTCAAAATAACTCGGGTGTCGTAAGTGCCAGGAAAAACAGCGAAGCCAAAACGTTGTAAGCAAATAATCGGTCTCTCTGTTAAAGGTCTCCTCTTCAGCTCTGAGTTTGCATATCAGACTGGCTGGTTTTTATGTTTTGTTTTGAGGTTTTGCAATTATTTTCAAAGCCAACTGATCCAGTATGTGCTGGACAAGAGATTTTGCTGATCCCAGAGTGATTCCCAGGTGATTTCCCCAGGACAGCTGAGCTTTTGGGTCAGAAACTGTAATTACTGTAATTCAGGAGCTAATATTTGGACCCCAAGTGCCAGGTGCTACCCTGGAGGAGGTGGCCCTGGGGGACGGTGCCCTCCAGGGTGTCCCCCGCAGTGGGAGCCCACCTGGTGGCCAGCCTGTCCCGATCCCCTGCGGGGATGGCTCCCGCAGGGGCTTTTTGCCGGCGCTGTGGGAAGAGCACAGCCATCCCGCCCTGCACATCCCAGCCCAGTCGCCTGAGTCACCCTGGGCAGGAAAAGCACTCGGCAGGCTTGGAAAAGTGGCTGGAAGGGCTGGCCATGCTGCTCCCTGCCTCTCCCTGCCAGCCCCAGGTGATGCCCAGGACCAGGGACTTGGTTGGGGTACCCAAGCGAGGAGCCCAATTGCTGCCACCCCACCCTCCCTGTGGCACCCAGACCCGACCAGGACCATGCCGCCCGCACGGATGGGGTCAGTGCCACCAGCCTGTCCTCAGGCACCGGCCCCTGGTCTTGTGCAGGGGAGCAGGATGTGTTTTAAATGTAGAAAGTGATGAAGTGTCGCCTGGACTGAGCTGTTTCCCAGCCCCGCATCCGTCTCATCCCAGCTTTCCGCTGCTCAGCCTCCAGACAAAGGGCTAGCTCCATGCTGACTTGGGCTACAGACCCACGGGGTTGTACTAGAGCCCAAGGGCCCCACAGGCATTGTCACCCATTACCCCCCTCGCCCCCATGCTGACATCCGGCTGCTCCCACGGTGGAAAATCCTGGATTTTGCATGTTTGGTGGGTTCTATACAGAGGATGCAGGGCTGGGAGCAGGTCCCACTCCCTCTTCATCTCCTCGGGGAAGAGCTCGTTAGTTTTAATGACTGCAGACACTGTGATGTGCTGAGGTGGGGAACAGGGGGAACAGGTACTTTTTTTTTAGACTTGATTTTTATTTTTTCGTTTGGAAATGCAGCCTCTCGCAGTCATGCTGTCACAGTTAAAATAAGGTTTAAATTACAGGGCTGGCTGTGGCTTTTTCCCTTTCTTTCAGAATTTTTGCCAACTTGCAATTTACTTAATGAAATCCTGCTATTTCGTTTAACAGGGATATTTTTTGCAGATGTTGATTTAACCCAGCTTTATAAAATATGTGAACTGTGCAGTTTCTTTCCTATTTTTAACAATTTAAAGATTCTAGTGCAGGAACTTGACAGAGTTTAGAATGTTGATAGCATGGGTTTGTTTGTACCGTGCAAACACCGGGGTTGAACGATGAGGCTTCCACATCATCTGCAGCCCCATCAGACATAGTCAGAATTGTTGGAATAATGAGCAAAAGTTGTCCGAAGTGGGAACTGTGGTGCTCGTTGGAGCTTTGTGAATGTATTTCTGCAAAATATCCGACCCCGGTTTTACACTCAGTTATTCTTCAGGGTTTGTACAGGGGGGTTCCTTGCATTGGTGTGGACATTTCATATATATGGCCTATAGGAGGATGGAGAAGAGAAATGAGTCTCTCTCAGGCTGCTGACACGCTGCCTTTTTAATGTGTAATACCAGGTGTATTTCCTCCCAATATGCCTTACGTTATTTTTTAAAGTCAGTTTCCTTTGAGAAGAGGGGAAGAATTTGGTATTTCTCTTCTAGCGCTCGGCTGCGTTGAGGGTGTGCAGTCTTGAACTCGTTAGCCCTAACGAAGCGTTCACATGCTCCGTTAATGTCCCTGTCCTTGATGTACAAAGAGCCCGACCTGCTCTCCTTCCCATTTTCCACTCGGTGGGAACGTTATTTACTTCGGTACTTCATTTGCAGAGTTTGTAACTGCAGCCTGTGCATTCCCCGAAACGTCTCGTTGGAGGAGTTGCAACCACGAACCCTGCGTAGACCGGTCCTGAAAAGGGTTATTTTTAGCTTTATATTTCAGCTGCCCTCCAAGAAAGAGGAGAGCTTGTCCAAGAAAGGTGGGAGGGTTTTTAATCTGAACGAAGACCCGTCTTGAGCTCCGCTCATACACCCACAAATTATTTTAGCTGGGTTATATTGAATGAGGGTTACTGGAAATCAGGAGACCCGGAGCTAATCCTGGCAGTGTCTCTGCCGCGTGTCTCTGGCTGTGTCCGTGCTATAACTCATTAATCCTTTTCTCTTTGAACATCCCAAGCGAAGCTGGAGTATCGGGGTGTCTGGGATTCATATTAGTGCAGCAGGACAGGATGTATCCCATGGAGTTCTGTGTGTATTTTGGTATTTTCCTATCCCCCCCCCCCCCCCCCCCCCTTATTTTTTAAAAGAAACTGTGGTTTTTAGAAATGAAAACAAGTCCTTCTTGGCCAGGGAGGGTAATTAGCATGAGTCACCTCCACTCTCCATGGGCAAATACAGGGTTAGGAATTTGGTCAGCTGGGAGATGGCTGTGAGGATGCTTTCAGGGACTTTTGGAGGCCGTACGACGCTGCCTTGCTGGGCTGCAGCGATGCTTGTGAACTTGGTGGATTTCATGCAAATACATGGGTTTTCATCCCCCATCCCCTGCTTATCCCTTGCAGAAATTTTCTCGCTGTTTATCTGCACTCTAATAGATCTACAGCACCGTTCCAGGGAGTATAAAAACAAGACGAGGTATGTTTGGTCTTTGGGGTTGAACTTACCCCAGGCTAGCAGAAATACGTGCCCTGTTTCACATCTGCTTCTCTGGGTTGCTAACTTTTGGATTTTATAGAAAGAGGGGCAGGAGAGCCCTCCCGCTGCATCCACCGTGGCACACAAATGGCACGAGCGTTATTATCCATCGTGTTCATGGTGGTGTGGGTCCCTCCTGCAAAGCAGAAACCGCCAGCGTGGCATCCTTGCTGCTTCGGCTGCGAATGAGAGGGACCAGCTACGAGGCTTAAATCCTGAGATGCTTAAGTCATTGTTTAGTCTTTGCTCTAAGTGGGAGTAAGAGCCCGTGGACGCTGGCCACGAGGAGTTGTCAGTGGAGTGAGCTGCTTGCTCGGAGTAAGGGCTGGAATAGGCCCAGAAAATGCTTACACATAAATACATGAACCAGCTATCGGAAAATCTGGCCTGTGTGAGTGCACACGCATGCACGCATCCCTCTGCACGTTCCTCCCGTGTGCGTGCCTGGGCGAGCAGGAGGGCAGGAGCCATCTCCATCCTCCCTTCCAGTGCCGCAGGACCCGAGACCTGCCTCTGCCTCCCTGCCGGCCCCTCGCTGAGCTTTTCCCACGATGGACTCCATCCCCATTCCTTTTAATTCATCTCCAACAGATTGGTTGCCCCACGACCTCCCCGTACAGGTTTATCCTTTCAGCATGACCAAACTGGCGTGCACACCGCGGAGGGATTGTTTTCCTTGCAAAGGTCAGGCTGGCACCCAAGAATCCTTTAATTCCCTGTAAAATTTCGGCAAATCCGCCACGAGCGAGGACTTGAAGCGGTCGCAGGCGGCGTGGCATGCGGTGGCAGCCACAGAGCCACGGCTCCCCATCCTGCGGTGCTCGCTCAGACAGCGAGTCTCGGGGAGAGCTTTATCCGGAGAAGGATCTTGGGCTGTGGCCAGGGAGAACAAAGCCTGAATTTCCATTTCACTCTCAACCCCCGTCTGCTTCCCATATATGTGAGGGCACTGATACCATGCTGGGGAAAGAAAAAAAAAAAAAAAAAAAAAAAAAAAGGCACCTTTTTTAAGGATGCTGGGGCAGAACTATCGGGAAGGATCAGCCAGAGCCCTTTTGGAGAGCAGAGGAGGGGTTAGGATGGGGAACCACAACCGGTCTGGATACTGGTGGGGTATTTGGGATGAAAACTCGAGATTTTTGTTCTCCCAGAGGTGCCAGGCTGGGGTCTCGCGGCTGCCCAGGGCCGGACTCTGCACCCAGGGAGGAACAAAGCAGCTCATTCCCAGCCCCTATGGAGAAAAACATTTGATGGAATCCTGCTCGTGGCCCCTGGGGAACCCCCCCAAGCCCAGCACTCCTCCTTCGCAGCTTGTTTTCCAGGTCAGTGATAGTTTCCTAAAGCTTTTGCATTCCTCGATACTCGCAGTGGCATTGGCATCCAGCTGACGGACATCTGCCTCCAGCGCCTCGGTCTCCTCTCGAGGATGCTGCTTGGGGCTGCACGGCGTCTTGGTTCAGAGAAATCAGGGTGGCCTTGGGTTTTTTCAGCCCGCTCGCTGTTTCTCACGTCGGCTGCCTCCGCTCCGAAGCCCCACGGCTGGTTCTCAGGCATAAATCTGATAGAGGTGTGATAGCAGGGCAAGGTTGGCTTCATCCTCTCTCTGGAGGGAATGGCTCGGGCTGGAGAGCGCAACTGCAGGCTCTCAAAATATATCCGATGGTGACATTTAACTTGGTTGTGCTTTGATTTTGTTGCCGGGGAAGCATCTCTGCTCATTTTCTGGTTAGTAAATATAGAGAAGTGTGGCAGAGCTGCGGCAGTCGCAGCCTTCTTCGTTTCCCACGTCCTTTGCAAGCTCTTACACCCGAAGTTTCCGGCTTTGCTGGTGTTTTTGGGGAGCAGACTCTGCATGACCAGCCTGGGACATCTGAAGGAGGCCCCGTGTAGGGGAACCACTGAGCCTTCGCCTTCTGAAAACGGCAAATTTGGGTTGTTACCAGAGGGAGGCGAGGTGTAATTTGGGGTTGGGGCAGGTGCTGAGAGCGGTGTGAGTAGGTGGTGGTGTGCCACCCGGCTGGGTGGCCTTCGCAGGACAGCCCTCTCAGTTCAGAGGAGCTCAATGCCCTCATATACCTAACAAACAGAGGGGAAAAAAAAGGGCCTTTTTTTTCTAATCTGCTTTTCTCCAGAGCAGGTGTCTGTGTCAGGCATCCTGTGCTGGGTTAGTGGTCCTGCTGCCACCAGGGATACTGTGATGCTCTTAGCAAGCATGGCAGCAGGGAGTGGGGAGGCTTGAACATCTTCAGGAGCATCTCATAGAATCATAGAATGGTTAGAGTTGGAAGGGGCCTTAAAGATCATCAAGTTCCAACCCCCTACCGTGGGCAGGGACACCTCCACTAGAGCAGGTTGCTCAAAGCCCCATCCAGCCTGGTCTTGAACGCTTCCAGGGATGGGGCATCCACAGCTTCCCTGGGCAACCTGGGCTAGTGTCTCACCACCCTCACAGTAAAGAATTTCGTCCTAATATCTAATCTAAATCTCCCCTCTTCCAATTTAAAACCGTTACCCCTTGTCCTGTCACTACATCTCCTGACAAAGAGTCCCTCTCCGGCTCTCCTGGAGGCTCCCTTCAGATATTGGAAGGCTGCTATGAGGTCTCCCCGGAGCCTTCTCTTCTCCAGGCTGAACAACCCCAGCTCTCTCAGCCTGTCTCCATAGGGGAGGTGCTCCAGCCCTCTGATCATCTTCGTGGCCCTCCGCTGGACCCGCTCCAACAGGTCCATGTCCTTCCTGTGTTGATGACTCCAAAGCTGGACACAGTACTCCAGGTGGGGTCTCACGAGCACAGAGTAGAGGGGTAGAATCACCTCCCGCGACCTGCTGGCCACACTTCTCTTGATGCAGCCCAGGATGGGGTTGGCTTTCTGGGCTGCCAGCATGCACTGCCAGCTCATGTTGAGCTTCTCATCCACGAGCACTCCAAGCCGACGTTCTCACCAAGTTGGCATCTGGCTTCCCAAAACAGCTCTGTCACCTCGGCGTCCCTTCCATCCTGGCAGAAATCCCTTCATCTAGTGCCGGCGTGAACCGGGCAGGGCTTTGGTTCGGTTACAGCCCAAGCCTCGCGCCTCTGGACCATCGCCCTCCGAGAAGGTGATTCCCAGGCTCAGCCGGGAGAGCCCAGTCCAACACCCAACATGCTCCGCCCGAGAGGAGCGATGGAGGCGGAAGGTGGTGTTA
Source organism: Numenius arquata (assembly GCF_964106895.1). Classification (NCBI taxonomy): domain Eukaryota; kingdom Metazoa; phylum Chordata; class Aves; order Charadriiformes; family Scolopacidae; genus Numenius; species Numenius arquata. The sequence continues at coordinate 2,281,771 of NC_133586.1, read as the reverse complement.
TTCCTGTTTCTCTTCAGAGGGACCTACTAATTAGTTTTCTGCTTTGAAGTGCTCAGCCGAAACTCCTCCATGAGCGAAAACTATTATTATTTAGTTATACCATTTTCCAGAGTCTCTCCTCCATCGCCGGGATGCTCCGATTTGCCACAGCTCCGGCCCTTGAGCAGATTATTTCCCTCCCCGAGGGCATCAGGCGGGATTTCTAAGAGCACCCAAAATTCGCTCTGCGAAGCCGAAGGGGTTTCAAAAGGGAAAAGAAGAGAGCTCAGGGGAGGTCCTGTGGGATTTTGGCCGGCCCAACTTCTGCCCACCAGCCCAGCCCAAGTCGGATGCGGTCGGCGTAGCCGGGATCGCAGCTAGGCGGCCCCTGGATTAATTAATAGCGAGGGCTGGCTTGGCGCCAGGCGGGAGCGGCGCGGGGAAGGGAGCGTTGGACGTTGCGGCGGCGGCTATAAGGGAAATCTGCCACCGAGTGATTTATGGGGCGATTTTTTTCAGGCTCTGGGGGGAAAGAAAAAAAAAAAAAAAAAAAAGGGAGGGATTGCATACGCGGTTGTTTGGAGGAGCTGAAAATGTACTCTGAACAAGGGGATTTTTTTTGTCCCCCAGTTTTTGGTCGCAGCATCCCCCACCCTCACAGTCCTGCCCCGCAGAGGGCACTCGGGGAATGAGAATTTTCCCCTCCAAGCACAGCCGTTGCCCGGCGGGAGGCAGAGAAAAAAGGCAACCCCAACTAGACGATACTCGGAAGATTTTCAGTAAACCTCTCGATTCTACAGAAAATCAGGTAGTGGAGACCTTCCCCTCTGCCTTATCCCTCATGTCTTTCACCAGCTCGTTTATCTCCCCATTTTTTTCGGGTTGTTTGGGGGGGGCAGGGTGGGGGCACCCACGGCCAGGCAGCCGGGGATGCTGCGGATGCTCACGGAGGTGCCGAGTGTGACCCCGGGATTTTTCCAGGCTTGGACTTACCCAGGGCTGGTTTCCAAGAGTGGAGAAGTCTCAGCCAAATTCTGGTTGATGACAGGTCTGGTGCTTTCATAATTGGCAGCCAACGTAGGTGATTACGTTCGGGGCTCCTTTTGAAGATGTATTTACATTGTTGTGTTAACTTTTACATGCCAGGTATAAAGCGGTTACGTGCACGGCCCAGGAACTTTAAAGCCACGAACGTGCCTGTGAAAGCTGTGAGCGAGGGAAGCTGAGATTATATGGAGACTGTTCGACTCAAAAAAGGAAAAAAAAAAATAAAAAAAAATCACCTAAATCTCTGGAAACTTTGGCCTTTAGAAGTAACGCATAAAAATGTCAGTGAAAAATACCTGAGTTGGGCTTTTCCAGTTTTTTTTTTACTTTCTAGGACTTTTCACCCTTGGCTGAAAAGACCTTTGTAAACCGTGCAGGGGAGCTGGCAAAAAAAAACCTGCTGAAATACCTTAAAATTATGTTCTGGACTGTGTACTTAATGGTCAGAGAAGGTACATTAGAAACTCCTTGAATTTAGCTTGAAAATAAGCTAACTGATGACGGCTTACAAATTTCCGGGCAGAACTAAACATGGCATGTGTTTTTCTTTGAAGGATATAAAAAAATTAGCATGAGCTGATGATTTTGCAGAGTGGTTTCTTTTATGCAGAGAAAATTGTTTTCATCCTCATCTTGGCATGGGCTCCTGTCCTGTGTTGCTTTTGTTTCTTGGGCTGCCATGGAAATGTCCCCCTTTCCCCCCAGGCCTCTCCACGCGCCTCTTCACCGGCTCTGTTGCCCATCAGACCCTTTTTTGAACTAATTTAATTAATTAACCCAGTGCAAGTGTTCTTCTGAGTTAATAATCTACTGGGTTAACGAATTAAATCAGCTCATGGAAGGAGGCTGGGGAGCACCAGAGCTCTGCTCCAAGGTAAAGGCTGGAGGTGAAGGAGGAGGAGGAGGAGGAGGAGGAGGAGGAGGAAGAAGAAGGTGGTTCCTCCATGGTGGGTACGGTGGCAGCGAGGGCTCTCTTTGGCTGTCTGCGGTGCTTTCTTTGGTGTTGGTTTTTGCTGGGTGAGTGAACTGAACTGGTCTCTGTGGCTGCACAGCAGCCACATTCAACATGAGGAACGTGCCGGGAACCGTGCTGGGGTTGGAGGAGTTGGGACCCTTTCGCGCCACAGCAACGGTGACACCAGGTTAACTGTAAAATGAAATCACAGTTATTTTATTATTGAGGCATGAGCTGGGCTGAATCTTTATGTGTCTATCAGCAGAGCAAACCAGCAGCCTGGGGAGAGTTTGATGGGGAAGGTCTAGATTGCTGTCCCTATGGGTGACCTCGGTCATCAGCTGGGGAGCTGGTGACAGCTTGTCAGGCTCTCTGTGAACCAGGAAGCAAATTTGTCATGGTCAAAGGTGGGAAATCAAGGGATTCTTAGTTGATTCTGGGCCTTAAGGAAAAGGTCCTAGGGCTCTCCAACCTCCTGCTTGCACCCATCTGCCATGTCCTTGCAGAAGCCTGTTGTCCTGCTGTAACATACAGCTCCTTGCTTCATCGGAGAAACCAAGAAGTGATTAGAAAAACGGACTAAACCGTCCTTGTCCTCATTAGGATTTTCACAGACCTTCGCTGGGGAACAGCATGGAAAACCTTCTGCTGCCTCAGCTCCTCTGTTGTCCCCAGGGCCACCAAGGGACAGCAGCCCAGTCTCCAGTGTTCGTTTGCTGGTGGGCTTGGGATGTTGCCTTAAATATATATGGTGGAGCCAACGTTGGAGCGCTCCCATGGGCTGACAAAGTGGCTGCTGGCCAAGATGGGGCTCACCAATCTCTGCAGCTCCTCCAAGGGTAGGAAGATGCCTTCAAAGTCCCACCCCATTGCTTCCAGTGAGGACAGACAGACAGACGGTGGCCGGTTTGTGGCCCTGTGTCCCCAGAGCATTTGCATGGGAGAGCTCTGTGGTGGTGGGCAATTCTCAGCTTCTCCCTACCCCAACGGGCAGGGTCTCCTGCCGGGGGTTGTTTCGGTGCGGGGGCTCTCAGGGGGCCGCAGTGATGCATTCCAGCTGAAACTTGTAAGGCAGAGGTATTTTAAGTATATTGGCTTAACGAAAATGGTTGTGAGCTTTGCTGGGGCAGATTGACAATTAATTTTTTTTTTTTTTTTTGCAGGGCCATAAAAATTCCATTTCTGCTGTGGAAAGTTTTAACCCCTTCCTTACCCTGGAGCTTGTTTCTAAGGGTATTAATGGGGGATTATTTTAAACTATGGCTCCCCAGTGAACTGTTAAAAGATTTTTGGGAAATGTGCGTGTTCTTTGTGCTGGGCTTTTTAGCTGGACCTTGTTCACAGTGACCTGTGTATGGATATAACCATCCTGCTTCTGTGCTTCTGCGTGCTGGGTAGTATAAGCATGGGCCTGTGCTACAGCAGAGGGGAGAAAAAAGACTGAGCACATACCTAATAGACTAAGGAATAAAATTGAAGAAAGAACCTTGGCCATTAAGAGAGGATGTGACTGAGCTGCATGGGCAGAGGGGCGTTAGGCTGCCCCGAGATGCAGGGGTGTGGGAGGGTGGGAAATGAAAATGGGCTGTGGGCTGAGTCGTGGGGACACTTTTGAATATCCCTCTAAATGGCTTCGGGTGCCCTGATGTGCGTTCGAGTCCCCGTCACGTTTGGAGCATGCAGTGATGTCTTTGTTTTCACGTGTGTGGCCTTCCCTGTGGGCACTCCGTAAATGTGTTCTGCCAAGCCACGAGCGTGGTGTGGGGTTAGGTGGGGAAGGGGGGGGGGGGGGGCTGGCATCACCCGTTTCTCACGGGGAGCTCTGCTTGGGAAAACAACACGGCGTGACTTGTGACTGTTTCCATCAGGAGTCCGTGCAAAAATGGGAATATTCCTCAAAGCACTGCAGCAAACTTCCCTTCTCACCCCCGTTTCCTCACCCAGCAAGATCTTACTTGCAGCCGTGTATTGTGGGGGCCGTTGGACCTGCTGAGAGGAGCTTTGGTGGCTTCAGAAGAGCCGGAGCATGAATCAGAGATACTTTAATCGTGTGTTTTGTGATCTGCCCATGTTTTCCATCCTGCTTTTAAGCGCAACATCAAGCAGTGGGACTGTGCAGCATTTTGTTTTGGAAAAAAGCGTCTTTCTTTTCTCTTTTAATGCACTGCTTTGAACTTTACTGGCATAAAGCGCTGTCAAATCACAAATAATCTAAAACCTCAAGTTATTTTCTTTACCTCCACGCTCCGCAGGGAGCGAAAGCAGCAGCGCTGCTAACGCAACGAGGATTTACAGTATTTGCTCTTTGCATATATTCCCGTACCCAGATTCCTTCTGCCTGAGCCATGCTAGACTCTTTTCCCGTTAAGTTCTGGTTTTGATTCTCCGTCTTGCTTCCTATCTTGTTTTTTTTATCTTAAAACCGTTTGAATTTCCTTTTGAATGTGTGTGCTGTGAGGCATCGCTGCTGCAGCAGAGGAAAGGGCGACTGGGAGGAAGGAGTAAACAAGAGCCAGAGTTTCAGCCCCATCCATCTGATCGATAAAGGTGGCTTTGATGGAGGAGATAGCCCTGACGCCAGCCTCGATGTAGCTGTTAGAAGTTGTAGCTGCCTACAATGATAGTTGTTAAAAATGTGGCGTATACCATGGAGGGAGGCACTGCAGGACCAAAATATTTTTCTTTCTTCTTTTCTTTCTTCAAAAAGAAAAAGCCTGCCTAACAAGCCTGCCTCTGTTCCAGCAGAAAAGACTTGGGGGGGGGGGGGGGAGAAAAAAACAAAAAAAAATGGATTTTCTTGTCTGTGCATAAAGGGCAGCTTGGAAAAAAAAAAAAAAAGGAGGAAAAAAATGGAATATTTATTTAAAAGGCAGAGGACATCATGCTTTTCTGCCGGCCGCCCCTGCTGTCTGCTGAGTGGTAGTGGCTAATAGCTGGAGGCGAAACTAATACTTGGCAGGGGATGAGACACAGCGCAGGCCCCCTTGTATTTAGGGGCTTGCTAAAGTGCTTGCTTTATGTCAGGGCCGCGAGATGAGTTCATCTTTTCAGGATTTGGTTGAGTGTGCTGGGAGATAAAAGAAGGCAAAGGAGCCCACCGCGGCACGGGGAGCGATGGCTGGGGCTGGGGGAGAAAGGGGACCCTGCCCAGAGCTTTCTGGAGGCAGTGGCTTTTCAGATGAGCCTTTTAACCCTCTCCTTTCGGGGTGTTTTATTTGCCTGCGGGCCACGGGCAGGTTGCTTTTGCAGCTGGTGCGTGTCTTTTAAAGCCTTTCCTCTCCCGTGGCCAGGAAAAGTGGGGCAGAAAGGAAACTTTTAGCTGCTTGACGTGCAGTTACCTAAAACTCGTGTCCTGGCCTGTTTGAACGAGCAGAGGACATCTTCAGGAGCGCTTTGAGCTGGCAGAGCTGTCGCTGCCAGGCAGGAGCTGTGACAGGGTGACAGAGACAGGAAGCACATTGGCAGGGGGGTTTCACCCCCTTGAGATGTGTGCGTGCGTGGATGGACTGAAGCTCATGTCATAAATTGCATGGAAATGATTTTAATAAGGCTATTTTAGGTGCATCAAAGGAGATGGTGTGGGAAAAAAACCTTCCCCTGCTTTCAGTGTGTGTGTAGATGGGTGACTTTACCAAAATACTTGCTGGTTCCTGGAAAGTAGGGATGTCACCAGGGATGGTGACACCTACCGTGAGATGTTCTTGTAGAACAGACACTGGTTTCCTCCTGCTTCGCCTTCCCCCATGTAAATTTGCAGTAAACGTTGGGAAACACCTATTTAAATGTTTATTGCTGACTATTCCCCCAATTAATTCAAATGATGGGAAAAGTTGATTTTTGAAGTTATCCCATTCTTAGTCGGTATGGGAAATTCAGGGGCTGAGTGGTAGTTTCTAAAAAATGTAGCAGCAAAACCAACTTACCTGATGGGCATGCAGGGCTTTGGAGAGGTTGGGAGGTTAAACAGATGCAGAGCTCAGTAATTGCTCCCAGCCTCCGGGCCCTGCAGATGAAAAGCTGTGAGCTTGTCTATAGCCCCCCGCACGGCATCACTCGAGTGGGACCATAGCAAAATTCAGGGTTTTTTGAAGAGTTTTGGGAAGGCACTGAGGGCATCTCAACTGTATGATGTCCGAGGAGAAGGATGACTGTGGAAACTGGATGCTGTGGAAGATGGACCTGCAGATGAAATTCAGTTGCTGAGTACATCTTTCTGCTGTTGTGTCATTTATGAACTACATCTTGTTTCACCTCTTAAAAGAAAATCTGGAACTGTTGGCCATAGTGCATTTTAAAGAGCAAAATGGGCTGACCTTCTGCACGGTGGTAGAGCAAGGGCTGTCATCAGAGAAGGTCAAAAGATTTTCGTCCACGCCAAGCTGTTGATTTCAGGGGTTTGTAGAGATGTAGCTAAGGATGGTCTTGCTTCAGCATTCAGTTAGATAAGACTATTTGGGTCAGACTTGTGTTAATGTCATAAACTTGGTTAACATCATTTTTGCAACTGCTGCAGCAATACCGCAAAGAGGTTCTGAAACTTTTTCTCACCTGTTTCATCAAAGTTTCTGTTCTTGGTGGGGATCTTTGTGCATCATGTTGGCACTAGGTTTCTAACCCAGAATTACATTTTAATATTTTCTTCCTCCCCTAAAGCTTCATGTTCACGTGGCTGGTGCTTTGCAAGGCATCATGAGATACTTTGAGAAGAGTCAAGTCCAGTTGTCTTGATGTGCTTGGGTACAACATATTCATCATGCGCTTGCTGATGAAAGCGTTACCCTTTTGGAGCAAGTTGGGTTGTTCGTTTGACTCCTGGTGATCCAGACACAGGAGATGGTCATTTGAGATGGCAAAGGAAATACAGCTATTGGCCAAAGAGTAAGAATGGGGGGAAAACCCTTTGTTTTTGCTAATTTTTGTTGTTAGCAGACTGCAGCATTAGGATGAGCTTATTACAGAGTGACTGAGTGGTTTCCACGGAGGATGGTTCAGAAGCACGGATACACAAAGACCCATCAGTGCCACTGGGACATGGCGGAGTGTCCCACCCCGCCTCGAGAGCTGTGGCTGGTGGACAGGACCTGGCCCTTGGGGGAAAAGAACCCAAGTTTGCCTCATCCAGCTCCAGGATGCTGCCGTTGCTCTGAGCAAGGGTCTTCACCCACTTCCCTGCTGTGCAGAGCCCCTCACTCTGAATTTAAGGGGTGCATCTCACCCAGTTGTGTTCAGCAGGGTATTTCCCATGCCTTTAGGAGGCCCAGGATATCACGACCAGTAATAGGGAGCACAAAGCTGTTGACTTGCAGGGAAACGGTGTTTCTTTTCCCAGTGGGGTTGAACTGTCCGAACTGCTGCAGGCTTTCCTTCCCATTTCTGAGTAAAATGTGCATCAAACCGAAAAGGGGCTGTTGGTGGCCGTGCTGGGTCCTAAAAATTACTTTAAACAGATGATGGGGGAGAAAGGGACCAATCTGGTGTTTTCAGGGTGGTTTAGACCTGTGGTGGGCAAAGGGGTCGGTGCGAGACGACGAGCATTGCCCATGGCAAAGAGCATCCCACTTGCCCAATTACCCCCCCCTCCTTCTCCCGTCTCCCTCCCCTTAAATTTGTATAGTTACAACTCAAGTTAAACTCTAACAAAGCTGCTTAATTCAAAGATTGTTAATGGGGAGGAGAGACCGTTCCCCTCCGGGGTAATTTGAGCCTGAAAAGAAATGGGGCTGTAGGGCTGCGCTTGAAATCCGGTGCGTCAATAGGGTCTCTGAGGCAAAATAATGGCATCACCCCGCGTGCGAGTTAATCGGACATGATGGCATGAAGGCAGAGGGGTCAGCAGGCCGCGGGTGCGTGATATATTGTCAGAGAGCTTAATGCCGGGCACGGAGCAGGGCTGGCTCGAAGCAGAGCTCCTTGCTTGAAATCCCAGTGTGGTTTTCTGTTAAGTGGCGTGGTAGGAGCAGGAACGATGTTCAGCAAGAGGTTAATTCACCTTCTTCGGGGCTCTTTTAGGGCTCAGAGTTCCTATCTTCCTTCTGGAGGCATCATAAATTCTGGAAGCATCGTAAATTAAACAGATTTCTGGCAGTCTCTGTCCCTCCTCTTTCTTGAATGTAATTCCTGGAAAGAAGAGATGTATCTCATTGTTCTGGAGAGAGTTCCAATGGCTTTGTAGGAGGACATGTATAGCTCATAGCAACTACTCCCCCTTGGCATGAAATGCCTCCTCAGATTTCATGTTCCCCGTGGGAACATCAGCATCGCTGTCAAAGAGTATTACATAGCAGAGATAACTGTCAGGTCAGTCATCCAAGCACTTCATGGATATCTCCGATGTTTCAGCTCAACACAAGTTGGCCTTTCAAAATGGGGGGACCCACCAAGCTCAGGGGTGCAGTGTTACAGTACCTGTGCCGGCTCTTGGTGGTAGAAATGCTCATATCTTGAGTACACAGGGTCCTGGCTGCTGGACACAGGATTGAATCTTAAAGTAGAGAGAAAAAGAGGCATTGAGCTCCATGGGAGCTGGTGGGTGGCCCGTTGAGTCACTAGCCTTTGCTTGAGCCTTCTTTCATGGTGGCATTTGACATAAGTGAAGACAAGCTTTGGGTTGGAGATGGGCTTTGGGTTGGAGATGGGCTTTGGGTTGAGTACAGGTTTTGGGTTGAACACAAGTTCAATTCCCACATGAACAAAGCCGATGGGTGGGAAGAGCCATTTGCCTACCCTCCATACCTGTCCTTTCCCAGGTGGTCACAACAAACCCTGACTTCTCCTCTGCTTTCTCCCGTAGATGCCAGTACATCGCCTGATGCCGTGAAGAGGAGCCATTGGTGCAACGTGGCCTATTGGGAGCACCGGACGCGCGTCGGCCGCCTCTACACAGTGTACGAACAGTCTGTCAGTATATTTTATGACCTACCTCAAGGAAACGGCTTCTGCCTCGGACAGCTAAACCTGGAAAACAGGAGCGAGACTGTGAGAAGGACTCGAAGTAAAATCGGCTACGGGATTTTACTTAGCAAAGAACCGGACGGTGTGTGGGCTTACAACCGCAGCGAGCATCCCATCTTCGTAAACTCCCCGACACTGGACATCCCCAACTGTAGGACTTTGATAGTGCGCAAGGTGATGCCGGGCTATTCCATCAAGGTGTTTGACTACGAGAAGTCCTGCCTCTTGCAGCACACGGCCGATCTGGATTACGCAGACGGGCCCTACGACCCGAACAGCGTGCGGATTAGCTTCGCCAAAGGCTGGGGGCCGTGTTACTCGAGACAGTTTATCACGTCGTGTCCTTGTTGGCTGGAGATTTTACTCAGTAACAATCGATAACGGTCAGCCTCTGACGAAAGGAAAAAGAAAGAAAAGACACAGACTATCCCAAATATCATCTACCTAGATTTAATATAAAGTTTTATATATTATATGAAAATATATATTATACTTGTAATTATGGAGTCATTTTTACAATGTAATTATTTATGTATGGTGCAATGTGTATATGGACAAAAAACAGAAAATGCACTTTGGCTTATATAATTCTTTCAATACAGATTTTTTTAAAAAAGAAAAATTATACAGCAAAAATAGGAGAAAGCCCTAATTTTGATGTATGGTTTTTTGAAATATTATTAATACCCAGACAAAAAGCTAATACCAGTCACTCATTGATAATAAAGTATTCGCATTATAGGGGGGGGATTTAATTGTCTTTTCTTTTTTCCCCCCCCTGACTGAAGTCTGCAGCAGTGTCTGCTCAGGCGCTCTGCAGTCGGGGGGGGGTTCCAGAGGGGTGACCACTGTCTCCCATCTCAGCCAGGACCCTTAGAAAAAAAGTAAATGAGTTGCTGGAAGGCTACAGTTGTGTCTCCAAGAAGAGGGTAAATGAGGACAATTTGAGAGCTGGGGAGCAAACGGAGAAGGTGTGAGAAAAATCTCCCATCGGTATTCTTGCTCAGGGCTCTGTGATCTCTCTGGTAACACAAAACATGGTGGGGACATCCTGAACATGAGCGTGCGTGTTCACGTTTCTACAAATTGATGGGTACCAGTGCAAATTGATGGGTGTTAGTGCTGGTGGGAAGTGCAAAATAGACCGTGTGGCCCTAAAAGCTGCCCAGTGGGACCGGTTTGCATTAGCAGCCTTGCACAGGGATTTTCCCCTCTGAGTCTGGTACCTCCCAGACGTGTTTAATGGTTGAGAAACAAACGGTGGTTTTTGACAACTCATGGCTGGCTGGATCCTCAGTTGGAGACACCATAATGTCTCCATGAATTGCGGGAGCCTCTCCAGTAACTTCAAGGCGGAGGTGAGCTGCGTGAGTTGTGTTCACATTTGTCCCGTAGCTCTCCCAGTCTGTCATCCAGGCAATAAACTGAGAGAGAATTGTTTGGGAAGGATATATTTGCTCTCAGGAGCAGCTGCAGCCAGAAGAAGTCCTGGTAAAATGAGCTTGTCCCAGCTGATTTACTCTTTTTGGAAATCCTGGATAAAAATCAGGCCCTTTGCTGACTTCCACGTGAGCTTCGTTGCTGTCAGCACTGGAGCACCCACACGCTTGCAGGGGCAGGTTGGACGTTGTCTGGCCTCGCTTGGTTAATGAAGTTATTTATTGCCGGTGACGAGTGTTGCCAAGTCCTAGAGTTGCGTTACAAATCCCTGTACATTCGATTTTCGTAAAGTCCCAGCCTCTGGAGTCCGGTGGCTGCAGAAGCACCTCGGCTTTCAGTGTTTCAGAGGATGTTTGTGTAGACCTTGTATTTTCAGAGAAAAACATGCAACGAGACCTCTTCAGTGGCTCAAAAGTGGGAGAGAGAGTAAAATAGAACATAAATTTCCCGTTAAAAAAGCCCTCTAGGGTCATGCATTTTGGCAACTGGAGTTGGTGTTTCTGCAGGAGCCAGGAGCGAGGATGGGGACAGTGGGGACCCCATCCCACCGGGGAAACGCACAGACCTGGGGTGGACATCGGGGAGAGACACAAGCAGGGAATGTCACAATGACGTTTCCGCAGTCGTTTTTCAAATTATAACCATACTTGATATTTAATTGGGACCACATTGGTTGAGTTCATGCAGCATCAGTATTAATACTTGACATAATTAATTTTTGTTTTTGTTATAGCCATTGTTGTCAGAGAACAGTGTCAAAACATGTCACTATCGTTTAAAGCCAGCTTTCAAGAGCTTTGCAGGTTTTTTTATCCCCTTTGGCTTAGATTTGGTGTGTCCTGCCATAGCAGCTACCTCACTCACTCTATCACTTTCACGCAGCCGGTCAAGAGGCCATTTTTATGTTTTGAGGTTTTTTTTAAAGAGATTTTAACTGGGACGAAGCAGCCCAAAGCTGAGTTGCTTCTCCCTGCTTCCTTTTCTCCTCTTTCCTGGCATTTCCCACCACCACCCAGAAGGTTTGGCATTCGCGTCCCGAGCCGGTTGCTGCCTTCCTCCCTGTCCTCCTCCTCGCCTGCACGCACAGATGCAGCAGTGCCATGATTTGCCACTTCCTACCAGCTTCTTCTGTATTTTGGACAAGACAGCACCGAGGATGGACATTATTATTTGCTTTTATAGCTTTTATACCATCTGCAAAAGGCCTCATCCCAGTGCCTGCAGAAGCTGTGGGTTTTCCCTGACTTAACTCTCACATTTGCAGCGTGGCCGGGCTGGTCGGGCATCTTTCAGCTCCATTCCAGGTTTGCATCAGCAAAAGGATTTTTTTTTTTTGTGGGTTGAAATTTGAGTGTTAGCTTTGGGATTTCCCTTGTGCAATCCACTGATTGTGCTTAATTTTTCCTTTTTTTTTTTTTTAACTACTCATGCACTTCCCCAGGAATAAATCTGGAGTTTTATTTTGGTTGACAGCAAGGCTTTAAAGAGAATAAAAAAGGATTTTATGGTGAGGCAATGAAATAAGTCATCAAGTAGTCTTTTCTGCCCCATTTCTTCCCTTTAGTACTTTACCGTAATCATTCAAACTTAGGACCCTTTAAAGAAGATTTAGGACTTCCAAGCAATTGAACTCCATGCTGGACCTTCACAAAGCCCAGCTGAAGCCTCCTCCGTGTGGTCCCTTGCATTAGGTTTGAAGCTTGGGGACTGTTTGGTGACCAGGTCAACCCTTGAAAAGAACCCTTGGGGTGGCTGTGCGTGGAAGGCACTTCCATCAGGGAAAGAGGAGGTATTTCCCTGCCAGGGTTTGTGGGAGCAGCTGTGCATCGTTGGGTTGTGCTAATGGCCCGATGGGTCTCTCATGTGCCTGCACCCACAGCTGCTGGTGTTTGCTCATCAGCCCCTATAAAAATGGGATGGCTACAGCCCTCTGCCCTTTAGGCAGCCTCTTGGGATCCTCCAAATGCAGCTCCTTCTTCCTTCTGGAACAGCCGTGGTCTTCTAACACCTGAGGTAAGTGGTACATTCTCTATTCTTGTTCATCTAATGCGTTATGTTATTTTGGGTAATGGGTTATGTTATTTTGGAAAGAAAGCAGCCTGTTGGCAGGAGGGTGCTGGGGTGTTTCCACCTGGGCTGTGCTTGGGCTGAGCTCCTGGTGCTGCTCTGGGTGCCCTGGTGCAGGGTTTTGTGTGATTGCTTTTGAGCTGGAGCTGGTTTAGCTTTGCCTTGGGAAGGCTATTGGGTCACCCGTGTTCACAAGTTACCTCTGAGTGCTTTTTGAGGGGGATGTGTTGGGCAATGCAGCAGGGAAGTGCTTTTTTTCCTGTAGTAGGGCACCTATTGTGCATTTACAGGGGGTCAAACTGAGCTAAGAAGCTGGGTGTGCCACCACTCAATAGCACGGCAGGATCCCTGTGGCACCCCCTCAGCCCTGCATGGTCAGAGGAGACACAGTGGCAGCAAATCCCTGAGTAAAGATGCCTTTGCACACACGGAAGGGCTTCAGCAATGCACTGGCCTTGCTGTTTGCTCCGACTCATCAGTTATTTGTATGGAGAGGTCATGGTTTTGTTGTAGGACGGGGGTGTTGCACAGGTTTGGTGCCTCAGTTGATCTTAAGCTGGCAAGTCTCACCCCTCCAAGGTAGTGACTCCTCAGGTGGAGCTTCCCCAGACCACAGCCCTCAAATTTCCTTGTCAAGGAGGAAGTAAGATCTTGATCCTGCAGAAGAGCCCAAAATGAATGGTCTGGCTCACTCTGGCTGCTTTATGCATCATCTGTGGAGGTGGTGGGACATGGAGATGTTCTAAGGTGTTGCTCAGGTAGTGAAACCCGCTGGGCATCTTTATCTGTTAGTGCCAAAGCATTGACAGAGGCATCAGCTGGTTCCTTATGGTGTTACGGGTGCAACCAGGAGCTTGAAGGCTGCACAGTCTGTTTCTGGCTTCCCTGTGCTAAATACACACAAAGTCTACTGAAGTGGAAGTCCTGCATTAGTAATTCTAGTACTGGACCTGAGTCCTTATGGGCTTTGATTTGTGGAGTGTGTTTATTTGACAAGATCTTCTTCATTTAAGTAATACTGCGTTTTAAAACTGTGCAATAGGCTGACGAGAAGCAGCTAGTTGCTGCTGGTAGGTCCCAGAGGCTGCCGCTCCTCCCGGGAGAAGATGTTCATCATCCCCGTCCTTGTCGTTCATTGCTATTATGACTGAGAAATATCTTTTACTACCCAGAATGGAAAATAAATTAATGCTAAAAGGAGCCACATTCAGCTCTTCTTAAACAGAGGCTAAGATCCCTTGGTGGCACAGGTTTTGCCACAGTTCTACAGAGTCTGTTGGTCTCTGGAGCATAATCCTTCTCGGGATTTTATCTCAGCAATAAAAGTGCATGGGACTTGTTCAATGCGCAATTAAAAGCTGAATGTTGCCCCCCCACACACACATGCTGGCAAGAACAAAGAAAAAGAAAAACACACCAAAAAAAATCACTGTTGGTGAGGAGGAAGGAGCTGGAGGTGTGCCCTGGGTTGTGGTGCTGCTTGACTTCGTGGTCTTTGTAGATAACGGAACATCTCCAGCTCTTTGTTTGGGATGCGAATTATCATTTTTAATAGGGCAACAGAGTGGCTGAAGTGCACATACATGTACCTGTGCTGCCCAAAATTTCAATGTGTCCTATAGGCTCGGACTTTCTGCCTGCTCCAGTGTTGTGGCTGTGTCTGTCTTCAAGGCAGCGGGTGGGATTCAAGTGGAGGAAGAACTTTAGCAGCTGCCCAGGGCATTGTGTGGTCCTGGGTCAGAGGATGAAGCAGCCATGTGGTCGGAGCTGCTGATCTCTGGGTGCCTCTGAGGGGTGTGAATTGAGCCTCAGGGTTGGTTTTGGGGTTTTTTCTGATAAATGTGAGGACCAAAAATCAGATGTCTCATCGAGGTAAATGGCCCTGCGGAGGGATGCAGCTGCAGAGATGGGGCTAGGGGCTGTGCAAAACTGGGGCTGTGAATTTGGTGAGTGGGGCTGGTGGTGAATCCACTGCTACCTGGTTGCCCTGGCTGGTTTTTAAGCTCAGTTTTCTGAGAATCTGGGTGTGGGTTGGCTGCAGAGCTGTGCTGGGGGGCAAAAGAGATCATGGTGCCTTCACTCCATGTCCTTCCTGTCCCTTGTCTGAGCTGTTTGGGAGAAGGAGCTGCCTCGTGGGTGAATGTGGATCTGGTCTGACAGATGGCCAACATGGACCACAACTTTCCTAGAAAGTAAAAATAGCGTTTCACCTCTATTTCCCCTCACTTGATGTGGACTGGGCTGCTGAATCCGGCAAGCCCCCAGGAAGGGAGGTGTGCTGGGGCCTGGGGGGGGGGGGGCAGCATGGCTTTGCAGCAGGGTCTGCAGCATCACTTGGTGCTGGGTGGCATCCCAGGGCTGGTCCCTGCAGCTCCTGTCCCAGCACCAGCACCCCAAGACTGGGTTCAGGAGCCTGAGACGCAGTGGTTAACTGTGGAGCATCCAGAATTATTTCCTGTAAATAACTTCTTTTGCTTTCCTCAAAGGTCTTATTTTCCGTTTGGTGCGTGATGAAGCATTGCTTGCTGCTTTGTGGATAATCCTTTCTGTATTCCTGATTTATGCATGTCCTGGTGCGATGCACAAAGTAGCATCTGTACCATATACACTGTGGGAACAACCCAAAATTGCTCTGAAACTCAACTGGCTTACAATTATATTGGATTCTATTAAATTAAAACACATAGCACATATATTACACAATAAACCACAGCTATTTCATGGATCAAATTAAGTTTTATTTGGGCAAATTACAACCTTTCTTACAGTTGGGCCTTTGTAAAACCATTCCTTTTTAATAAAAGCAGGCATTTTTGGCAAATGCTCTTAAAGTGTGCATTCCCAATAATTGCATATACTGTTGCTATTCTTTCTGGGATATATGCAGCTAATTATCTTCTCCTATTTAGGATAGGTTCAAATGAGCAGTATCTTCCCTTTCCTCCTCCCCCACACCTCCCTTCTGCTGGAATTTCTTATTTCTTTCCATTTTTATTAGCTTGGCTATGGAAGTCAGGAGGGAAAAAAAAAAAAAAAAACTTCTCCTCGTTAAAAGCAGGAGTGCCTTTACCGGAATTTCTTGGGGAAATGTGACTCTTGCAGCCACCCTCCGGCCCCAGCTCGAGGGGATGCAGGGTTTGGGGGACAAAACTGAAAACAAACCTCTGAGAAGCGAGATGAAACCTGGTGTGTGCAGGAGGGGAGTGTAAAATGCATCCCATTTGTGGAGGCTCCTTATTAAATAAAGTGCTTTTGTTTCTGCTACAGCCTTTTTCCCCGC
The DNA here is from genome assembly GCF_964106895.1 of Numenius arquata. NCBI lineage: Eukaryota > Metazoa > Chordata > Aves > Charadriiformes > Scolopacidae > Numenius > Numenius arquata. Next base: position 2,266,052 of record NC_133586.1, on the reverse strand, counting down.
ACAGGGACAGCAAGGAGCATGTGAGACAGCATGCCAGACCCTGTGAAACGTCTTTCGGGATTGCTCATCCTCACGCAGGCTTTGCTAAAATGAAATAAATGGTTCAAAAATTATGGGGAGGGAGGGAGGGACAGACAGGGTGGCTCACTCCTACATTTCCTTAGGAAACTCAGTTAAAAAATAAACACCATCAGCTGCTCTCTGGTTTTGACAAGCGCTGCTCTGCTGTTTTTCCTGCCTCTTGCTTTCTGTTTGCTGTTGGGCCAGGCTTAAAGCTACCAATATTTTCTGGGAATAGGTTTTTCCCACAGTATTTTCAGCCTGGACCAGGAAACAGAGGAAATGTCTGAAGTGCGGTCTTCCTTGGGTAGCATCGCTGAGACTTCTAGACCAGCGAGACAGAGGTAAAACAGCAGAGCCAGCACCAAGCTTCCTGATTCCTGAATGCGCGGCTCAAAGACCTCTTTGAGCAAATTTTTAGGCTTGTGTTTTCTTAAACAGCAGCACCTCTGGGTGTGGAAAGGGTGCTCAGCCCCTTCGCTGGGTGGGACAGGGAGGATGGAAGTGTCACTGTAGAAGTCCTGGCACATTATATAAAACTTCAAAGCTTTTTTTGTCAGTTTTCCAAATCCTTCTGGGCAGCATTGTCAGAAGATCAAGAACTATTATTTAGCCTCCCAAATCACATCTGGATGCTGTTTATGGGATTGTGTTCAGCACGATTGCGTCTATGGGAGGGGGTTAGCGCTGGCAGTGGGAACTGGTCTCAGGGATGCCAGACTCTCTTCTGCCAGGGCCCATGGACTGGTGGCATCTCCCCATCCTGCTCTCAGCCTGGGGTCCCAATAAAGGCTCCTTGGAGCTAATGGTTTCCCTGTTGCTTTACCTCTGCTGCTAAATGTTTGCTCAGAGGTTTCTCATCTGCGTGTTGGTGCTTCTCAGCTCCTTCCCTCCACAGCTCCCTGGTATGTGACAGCCCTGTGGGTGCAGGCAGCTTTGTCACCCTCCAGCTGCCAATTTGAGCTGGGTGACAAGCCGATGGCCCTGTGGCCTATGTGATGGGACTGCCTGGGTCCTCCACAGTTGCTGTAGAGAATGGACATCAACCTGTGACACAGGGGAAAGAAAACTGGATTATTCTATCCATATAAAAGACTCCAGAGATGTTTTTATTGATTTTTTTTTTTCAAATAGTAAATTTAGAGCATCTCTGACCTGTTGTATGGCCACAATGGGGTTGCCCATTGCCACTGCTAAGTAGTATGTGACACTGGTGCAGGAGACATTGATATTTGCTCAGTCTCCAGTGCCTCGGCATCAGGGACCCATGGTGGGGCAGGAACCAAATGAAACGGCTGCAAAACATCTTCAGTGTCCTACCTGTGTGACTGCAGTGTTGGGGGACAGCAGGGACTGTGTGGCTGTGTCACACAGTGGCAGGAGGTGACAGTCATGCTCTGTCTCCAGAGCATGCCCTCCAGCCTGGTATCACCGGGAAGAGCGTGTGCAGTGGGAAAAAGCATGGGTGGGAGAGAAAGGGAAGAGTCCCCAAAGCATCTGTTGCAGCCTGGTTGTGGGTTTTAGAGGGAGAAGAGATTTTGTGCCTTGTTCCTGGTTTTCTCTTTGATCCAAAATCCATCCCTTCTATCACCTTCTGACTTGGCGTGTATGTTTTAAGCTGGATGATGCTCTCTGTCTTGGCACTGGTCTGAGTTAGGTTGTGGTGGCATTTGGGACACAAGGCTTTACAGGCAGGCGGTGGGGAGCTCACTGAAACCCTGGGCTGCAGTTAACCACCACCATCTGAAGGGCTTTGTGTGGAACACGTGCTGTGCCTCCTCCCGTGGCAGCAGGGATATCTGACACTGCTGTGTTCGCTTTTGGGACACAGAATTGAAACCACAACCTATTTCTGGGGGAAGATATACAATGAGTGTGAAGTGCCTTCTCCTGAAGGACGCTGTGGGGGGAAGGGTGAGAAGAAAACCCTCACTAGTCTCTGGAAATTGCTTTCCTTCCTCTTCTCCTTCCAAAACAGCATAATTAACAGAAATAAACTTCACAATGCTGTTAATCTTGAAGGTCTTGTATGCCAAGCTTGAACACGCAGAGCTCAACTGAGCAGGCGCTGAGCACTGGGAATGGTTAATTATTACCCAAACGGTGTCTGAGTTAGACTGAAAGGATTGAAGAATTATGAAACTGTAATGAGGGAGGCCCATTCTTGGCAAAAACTTACATGATTCAAATGCTGGGGAATTCAGCATGTTTTTCTCTTTCTTCTGAGGACTTTGTAAGTCAGCCGATGGTCCAGATTGCATGGTGGGGATTGAGTGAGACCATCAGTCCAGGGGAGCTGATGCTGTAACAGCTTCTGCAGTTCTTCTCTGTCACAGCAGCTGTTTAAAAATAGCTTTGGTGAGTCAATAATTAACCCGTTGTTACTTCTTAAAAATCCCAAGAGTGGGAATTTCTGGATACAATGGCTTGCTGCTGGATCTGTAGGATGTGTTTGGTACCTCTGCAGCTGGGACCTTGCAGTGGCCCTTCTCTCTGCTCACTTCTGCAGAGTTCTTTGTGTAATATTTAGGCTCATATATGTACAGGTTTCCCAGGGAAGAAGTCTTCTTTCCTATAGAGAGCTCTTCTTTGGCCTTGGAAGACCAAGAAAAAAGTTAAAACACCTCAAAGGTTTTGGCAGAAACTCCTTAGTTTTTCTGCTGAAAATCTGAATTCTGCAAAATCTTCCTTTCTCATCTTCAGACCACATGTGGTCCATGTTTGGTTTCTTGCAGACCTTAACCTGTTTGTGCCTGCCTGGGAAAGTAGAAGTCATGGTGCCTCAAGAGGTTCTACCTACTCCACTCCTCTGGGCACCACGGTCTATGCATGAATGGCTGGGGTTCAGCCTCTTTCAAGTAGGATTTCAGTCCAAAATCTCATGGCAAAGTGGTGGAGGTGAACAGTTGTATCAATGGAAAGTAGTCTCTAAGGGTATGTGTTTTGAAGAACTTCATTTGAACAGTCCCTGTTCTGGAGTGCTCTGATCTTCTTGTCTCAAGCTCGGTTCACTTTCTCCCAGTTCAGATCTTTGAAGTATCATAAATAGATAAAGCTGGAAACTGAAGCATATGATGGTTTAGAAATCATCACCCATGTCCTGATGCTCCTCTTCAAGCTGACCTAAGGACCCCGGGGCTCCCCCCAGTTGCTCACTGGGCTCCCCCAGTCCTGACTGTGCTGTGAAGTGGAGGAGGCTCCCTGCAAAGTGACACTCTTAGGGAGTTGAACCCTTGGCATGGGAAACTTTAAAAAACTTTTTTCCTCCTACAGATGTTTTTCCTCAGTTCTACTGAAACAAGTTAAGCGTGTGGAAATGCCTTCAGCCCTGTAATCTTGGGGGTTCAATGCCTTTCTAAAATGACCCTCATGCTGCTTTCCCTGTGCTCATCTGGTTTTTAGCTGCTTCACTTGCAGCTTTTCAAGGAACCAGATGGAGGTAGTTGGTCAATAAAGCTGTTCTCTTTTGCTAAAAATGTCTCCCACCAGGAAAGTCCCCACTGAGTTGTCTCTCTGCTGCATGCAGTGAACTGCACAAGATTCTCCTCTGGTCATTGCTTCTGGTATTTCATAAGGGCTAATCCTCGCTCTCCTCCCAGGGAGTTGTGTGTTTGTGGAGTAATCCCCTATAGGACCTATGCTCTGCTCCAGAAAGTGGCTGGAAGTAACCTTTAATGTTGCTGATCTAAAGCAGTGAAAACTCTGCTGTTTCCTTGTGGATCCGTGTAGTTCCAGTGACAGACTGCTCGGGTGCCTGGTTAGAGCCTCTTGAATAAGCCAAGGAACTGTTTCCTTGGAAAAACACAGCTTTGACATCTGGAGTCTGCCTCCATGGGTTAGGATATTTGGCAAGGGGAAGCAGAAAGGGGTTCAGCTGCCTGAGATGTCTCAGTTCATTGGTAAGGCTTTCCTCCTCTTTAGGTTGGAGACAAACACTATGAACTGATGTAAAATGAAGGCATGGGTTATTACAGCAGGAGACAAATCCGCTTGTATCTTCTGTGATTGGTGGTGTTGGGAGCAGGATGTTTGGCTGGGATGGAGCATGCTGTGTGACCTGTGATGTGTGTGTGTGGTGATGAGCTAATGAGTTGGGTCAGCAAGATGTTAGCACCACCAAACTCGGATCATCTGGAAGGTTTCATGTGTGAACTGGAGGATGAACACTAAAGAAGTATCCAAACTATTTCTCCAGAGAAAGGATACCCAGAATGCTCTCCATTGTCTTGTAGCACTGGATTTCTTGTCTGTCCTTTCTGCTTTAAAAATCACAAAGAAACTTAAGTCAGAACCTGAATAGTTGAAGAATGCACTGCTTTGTGGTTTTCACTTTTAGCTTGGTCTAAAAGGTGCAGTCTTGCAAATTGTTTCAGTTCCACCAGATCAGTATTTTCTGATCAAATATTTCTTTGCCCAGCTGTGAAGGTCAGGTTTTGGGTTTTTTTTTTTTTTTAACAAGTCCTGGGTTGTTGTGTTTGGTTGTTTTTTGGTTTTTTTTTTTAGTCCAACTGATCGTTGTTTGTGTTCTCTGCTTTTTGCTGTTTCCTCTGCTTCTGTCTCTGGGGAAAGGTCTGTGGGTTCTGTGCATAGCTGCCACTTCTAGTTTCTCCTGTCTTGCATGTAACTGAGATGGCAAAATGGAGGTTCCACTTCCAGGGGGCTCTGTTTAATAAAATGAGTATACTTATTTCTGTTATGGGCAGCCAGTGCCTACTAATTTTGCTTTGGAAATAAATGTTTATAACTTTTATGCTGTGGCCTGCTGCTTGTGCCCACGTCCTTCACCCAGCGCAAGGGACTGCTGGAGCTCTGCTCTGCTCCTTTGGGGCCTGAGAGCATCTTCCTCTGCACCTGGGGTTTGGAGATTGAGGTGTCATGCCCTTATCATGGGTTCCCTCTCCCTGCGCTCACCCACAGTACCTTTATGGGCACAAAGGTGCCACTGGTGTCCTGCATGTAAACCTCCAGCAGTTCCTGTAGGGAGAACTTCTTTGCAGGAGTGCAGCCCTGCATCCATGGGAAAATGATGGGAGACCTTATTCTTCCTTTCTTCCAGCTTCCCAGTTTTATCAATCCCTGAAACCTGACACGTTGCCCAGCTGGGTCAAACCTGTGCTGGGTTCAGTAGGCAGTCCTGAAATAAGCAGGACTCATGCTGCTGTTGGTGTAAGTAACCTATTAAATTGCAGTATGTGTGTAACTTGGGCAGGAAGCTTCTTGACAACTGAGGTGACTTCAGGTGTGTGGTGCCCTGATGGGAACTGGCCTCAATATTACTTAAAAAAAAAAAAAAAAGAAAAAACAAAAAACCCCACAAACCTTGATAGCCATGCCCTTGAATTCTTGCATTAGTAAATATCTTGTGAAAATGCATATATCAGCTGGTATCAAGCAAGATAAAAGGGGGCTGTGCAATGATTTTGGAGTTGGCCGAGATGGTTGTAGCTTTTTACTCTGAAACTAGGCAAGCTGAAATGAAATTTTGAGAAGGTTTTCGATATCAGCTTAACATTCATGAACTTTGGTTTGTTCAATGTAAAAGAAAGCTGTGAGGTAGTGGTGTTTTTTTTAATGTGATGTTGTACAACATGTTTCCTTCAAGGCAAGTGATGGTGTGCGGAGGGTGAGGTGGGAGGTTGGAGCTGCTCCTTGAGTAAGGCTTGGGCAATCCTCCCTCTCTCGTGACCCTACACCCCACCGTGTGTGTTTGAGCTGATTTAGTACAATGCACCAGAGAAATGGAAACAAATTTAGGGCTCATAAAGTCTCTGGTCATCACCTCTTGGAGCAGCGGTCCTTAAGTCAACAGAAAACATCTGCAAAACAATCCTGCAATCTGCCATGTGGGCAGGACAATGGTATAGGGGAACGTAGCAGATGAACTTTCAAAGCTCAGCCTTTTTACATGGTTGTGAATGAAAACTGCTGGAGCAATGTTGAACGAGATGTTCCCTTGCCTTGCTTTAGAAACACCTCTGGGATTATTGTTTTGAGATTAGCTGGGAAATGTTCTGTTCCCTCCTTTTCTAGACCTGCTGCTGGTAGTGTGCCCATCAGGTGGACCAAGTAGAGGGGAGGACTTAAAGGCTGATATCTATATAAAGCTCTGTATGATGTTGCCAGACATCGTGTGCACACAAGTTCACTGCACCATGGTGAGATGTGGGTTTGAGCTGTAGTTTGGGTAGATTTGGTTTGTTACTGAGCCACTGCCACTTTGCTGCACAGCCTCATGTTGCTCCATCCTGACTTATGCCCAGGTTGGTCTGGTGTCCCCAGGCACAGTGCAGGTGACACCATCACACTGGGAAGCAGCAGGGCACCAGAGGTGAGCCCTGAGCTCACCATGGAGTTGCACTGGTGTTGACAGGCTGGGTGAACCCAAGGGGCTGTGACCTGTTGTCCCTTTGTGGCATTGCTCTACCACCATGGAGGATGTTTCTGAGCACTGGGAAGTTCCTCTGGGAAGGCTGGTGATGCTGAGCCCCCTCCCTGCCTGGCCCCAACATCCATCCTGGTTGAGCAACGTGGATCCAAGGTCATCCCCCTTCGGGGTTCTGGCTGGGTGCTCCCACTCCTGAGAGGTCACTTTTTCTGCAAGCAGAAAAACAGTGCAGCAAATTGTTGCTTGAGTTGCTTTTTCCATTAAAAAGGGAGGGAGAAGCATCAAAATCAGCCTCCTGCCCTCACAAATCCTACCCTTGTCTCGGAGTATTAAAAACATCCTGGAGCTGAGACCATGCTTATGCTCCTCAACATTGAAGGAGGATTTCTGCCAAGACACTGACCCCTTGTGGATTTTGCAAATGTCTTTGCATCTTTTTCTCTTAGAAAGGCAAAAAAAAAAAAAAAAAAAAATCCCCTTTCAGACCTTCGCTTGGTCCCTTGCAATCCAGAGCTATCGGAAGATTTATTATTAAACGGAGGCTCCAGGGTGATTTATGAAATTACAGCTGAGCCATATTGTGTGCTGGTTACAAATTGCAAAGATATTCCATGGGACATAAGCTCCAACGAGCGCGGGATATATTACACTGCGGGGAGAAGGGGAGCTTAAAACCAGCTGGCCGACTGTAACAACTACAGCCACTTCTCTTTGATGAGAAGATGATATACATCTGGGTTTAATACAAAACATGATGGACTGACACCGGGTTTCGGAATATCTTATACAAACTGGATAATTTTTACTTGTTTTTTTTTTCCAGAGCTGTTGCACCACTTTATTCAAAGCTATATTCCTTTTTCCTGTTGCTGCTTCACGTGTTAGTGACTCCTTGTTCAACTTTATAAAAGTGCTGGGGGTTGTTTCTCACTGCTTTCCAGAAGAAGGGTTTCTCCTCGCTCTTTGAGTGCACACAGCAAGTGTGAGGGCTTGAAAAAGGCGATGCTGCAGTACCATATGTGGAATCACTGAGCTAAATTGGCTACCTATAAATATACCCCAGATGTTAATAGGAAAAAGGAAACTGGAACGCATTATCAGGAAGGATGTGTCGTCTTTGGAGTAAATCCCTCCCATGGAGACCCCTCCTCTAGCTGTTAATGACTGCACTTCTCCAGGAGAAGTCATCTGGGAGCCCTGTTGTGGTGGGTGCACTCCAGGGGGTGTGATGTATATTAAGGACACCTCCTACAACCTTCCTATCAGTAGGAACTCCTGGTGAGCCAGATGCCATGGTGGTGTTGCTCTGAAGATGACCCCAGTGAAGCTACACTGGTTGATTGACAGCCTCTGGTCTAAAAATCTGCCATCCAGAAAGGCAGCTACTGGCCGGGTCTTGGTAGCCCACGAGTGGGAGGCATTGGTGAATTTACAGGATTCCTTTCAAGAACTTTGATCCAAGAGAACAGCAAGGTTTCTGCATGAGCAATCTCATATTTTTGGCTTGTTAGGAAGTCCGTGGTATTTTTATTTAACTTTCTTGATTGGGTAGCTAATAATTTATCAGTGAATTTTGTTCACTGGCCTGTTTGAGTGTAGCTCTTAGATGTGACTTCTGTGGTGAATATCTAATGACAAGTCTAGAATTTCTTATGGTTTTGGTTTAAATTTGCCGTTATGAATAACTAATCCTGACATGCCTATTTTCCAGTAAATAGTCCTTAAAGTCTGAATGCAGATAAATTTGCTTCAGTCTTCCCAAAACTTTACAGACTGTGTTCATGGTTCCCTGCCACAGTATTCCTGGAAAGCACCAATAAATATCTACTCTGAGTAGAAATCTTGTTTTCTAGTAAAAATTCTAGTAGTTGATGGCAGAAGTACTTGCATTCCCTGCAACCAACCGCTAGCCCCATAGTTTTGGGAAGCAGCAGGTTGCATCCTTCCTGCTCCGCCTCAGTCTCTTGCATCTGTAGGAGCTGTGCCTTGGGTGGATGCAACCTCCCAAGCCGAGCTTCTCAACCCTGGAGCTCAAAGGGACAGAATTTTGGAGAATAGTCCCTACTGGGAGCTGCTAGTTGTGCTTTATCTCATTTGTGTGTCTCATAGTTGTGCTTTATCTCATTTGTGGGCCAACCTATGGATGGTAAAGTCCTCAGTGGTTGGTACAATCCAGCCTGCTCCCAGCGCTGGCTTCAGGCCAGGGCGCTCCAGCTCTCAGTAGATCCTGTTTCAGTGACCTTTTTAGGACTCTTTGGCCCAAACTGTGCTTTGATGTCTGGCAGTTTGGCCCCTGGCACACCTCGTGGCCTGGCCTGGGAGAAGCGCTGGGAGGACAAAGCATAAACTCTGGATTTCTGCAACACCAAGCAATCCTGGCTGAGCCTCCCCGCTCTAGCAGGGTTACGAAACACCGGCATGGCTTTCTCTGAGATACTAATTAGGGATGGACAAACCAGAGGGAAGAAAATAAGAAATCCCTCTGCACTCTTTCTGGGGTTAAAGAAAGTTCAGCTAACTTTCTTCCTCCCCCCTGTTATTTTTCAGTGCAGGCTCTTCTCATCCAGGTTCCAGCAGGGTTGGGATGTGGAGCTGCTGAAGCACTGGGGGAGGCTGTAGCTGTCGCTGCAGGATTTCCAAACCAGGCTGGAACAAGCCAGTAACATAAATCTGAGAATGCCCGTGTGACTTAGAGCAATCCTGATATTGCAGTGCTCCTGGCTCTCCAAAGAGAATAAATTGATGTGTGGTGTATCTAGCAAAGATCTGGATGTTGTTCAGGGTAGCAGATGCTCTTTAATTCTCCCTTTCACAGGTGGGTATGGTGCTTGGAGGGCTAGGCTGGTGCTTGGTTGGAGCTGCAGGATTGCTCTGCTCACCCAGGGTGCAGTGTCTGGCCGCTGTGGCCCTGGGCTGGAGGTAGCCTCACCTGGGACGCGTGCCCCAGCTTTACAGGTTCCTCCTGCAGCCGCTCTTTTGCCAAAGCAGTGGGCTTGGTGGCGTTGGTGGGCTTTGTAATGTCAGGTTAATGGTTGGACTCCATCTCAAGACTCTTTTCCAACCTAAATGATTCTATAGATCCTTCTGTAGCATAACGAACACTTTACAGATCCTTCCTGTGCTGTTGACGTTCCCTCTTCGCGGCTCACTGAATGTAGAGAGCGAGCTTTCTAAATAAATAATAATAAAAAGCATCAGTGCATGTGTCTTTGGCTGGGCTCTGCTCATCTCATCTTCCACAGGAGCCTCTTCCCGCAGACCTCCCTGTCACAACATGCTCTCCCAGTGCCGGCTCGGGCCCCGCATAGATTAAAACCATGCGATCACAATGGATTTGTCTCCGGCTAATGAAGCTCTGCATCGAGTGCAAAATTCCTCTAATGCATTAGGAAATAGTTATCATTTTTCTTTGGCACTGCATTTGATAAGCAATTGCCTTTGGCCCAATGCGATGCCAAGATTTTACTGCTTGTTGCAGAGCTAAATATGTGACACTGCAACACATGTAATTGGGATAATTTAACACCCCATTAACAGAGCGCAGGAATGGCCTCTTCTCTTACTGTTGTTTGGGTCTATTTTTTATAAATCTTGCAGTGTTTTGAGAGAATATATATTTTTTAGTGGAAAAATGGACGTGTTCCTCATTAAAGACACTCACTTTGAAGCATTGAGCAGAAGCTTTTCTGCAGCATGGACTGGGGGGAGCTGCTGATTTGAAATTGGAAACCTGAAGTCAGCCATGTCCCGGTTTGGTAAACTGGGAACTCATGGGTTATGATCCATAATCCTACTTCTGGTTTCTGGCAAGTCACTTCTTTTCAAAGGATTGTAAAATGAAGATGATACTTTGAATTTTATGATCTCTGTATGGTTCCTGTGATGTTTGTGTCACAAGGCAGAAGATACCTGGAGGTCACTCTTGGTTGGGGAAGGGGAGGTCAGTGATGGGCCTATCACTGCCTTCTGTCCTGTGACCTTCAGTGGGGACATGTGAGCGGGGAGGTGAAGCCTAAAAACAGGTCTTCTGAACTATCTTTAGAAAGGCTCTTTCAGAGCAATTCCAGATCTTACTAGAAGCAGGAAAGACTGGATGTCGCAAGGGATCCCAGTCTGAAGAAGCTGTATTTCTGGTTGAGCCTTGCTTTTGAACTCTGGGTAATGGGGTTGGATGTATTTGCATTAGAATACCTGGTTTCCTGATCCTGAGCGGCATCTCCAAACCTTTTGATGTTCATGAACATATGCATGCTCAGAGATGGACTTCTGTATGTGGTATTGCACTGAGGAGTTGGCAGCAACAGCCAACTCCAGGAGGTAGTAATTAAACCTGCTAATCTTCTTGTCATGATTGTAGTGGGTTTGGGGGGAATCTTGATGAATTTTAGCATGAGAGCGTTCCCTCCTTTGGCTTAATGTAGGCTGGTTGGTAGGTTCCTTTATGGGGTAAGGCAGAAAAGGTAAGTTTGCATCCAGGCTGGCCCTTCTCACTCCTTCATGCTTGATGGAGCTTCAGGACACTGGGGAGCACTGGTGTGGCCAGGAGTCTTGTTTTACCTCTGTCTCGCTTCCTTCTCAATCTCTTGGATAAGGAGCAGCTCTGGCTTTAGCAACCACAATACTAGTCAGCCTGTCCTTGCTCATGTATTTTCCAGGAAGTCGCCTATTTTGTTACTGAAACCCTGATTTAATTAAATTAGCATCCAACTACCAAGCGGGGTCTGAAGACAGGGTAGTGCCTGGTGTTTCAGGAGAGCCAAGCCAAAGACACAGACAGCAAACCAGTGGCCCAGAGGTCCCGCTTTCCTGCCAGCAATGTTTGACTAATTGAAGGGACAGTTTAATTTTAGCCTTTCTGGTGGTGCTGTTCCTTTCCTAATTCGATCCAGCCCGATAGAAAAGAAGAAAAAAATTCACTTGAAACCTGCTGATGGGGTTTTGCTCATTCAGCAAAGCAGCAATGAGGACTGGTTTTAGTCTCCATGTCGGAACGGGCTGTTTCTGATTAGCACGGGGAGGGCTGGTGGGTTGTCTGCCTGTGAGCACTGCTCTGCCCGAGCCATCTTTAACTAGAGCAGCAAGACCCAGAGAGCTCTTTTATAGCTCTGTGGTGTGAAATGACCTGATTTGCCATGATCCTGCTCATGTTTTCAGCAACACATGGATAAAAGGCAGTGCAGATGACTTTAAAATTCACAGGTGTTGCTCTTTTAATTCGCATCTCCCTCAATAGGCTCCTTCCTCTATAAAACACAGGCAAGCCTGTCTTTGCAACCGGGAAAAGCCTGTTGAAATGAGTTACATTGGCTTTGTTATGGCTCCAGTGAAAACTTCTCGACAATTATTCAGAAGTCATTGCGCTTGCAAAACTGGCCCCAAGCACTGATCCAAGCCAGCACGGTCTTACTGTTTTGAGGCTATTGGGCTGCTCTTCTTAGGTGTCCCCAGTTTGCGCCGTGCTCGGTGGGGTGGCATCCCGTGGCTCTAGACCTTCCCTTCTGAGGCTTGGTGACTTACACGGTAAACATGAGCTCTGAGCTGAAACCAGGTTTTCCCTGGTCTGTGCCACAGAACAAACAATGCAGGTTGGAAAAAAAAAAAAGAATTCTTTGGCACAAATCAGTGTCGTTATATTTGCATTTGAAAATAATGTCATCTTCCCCTCCCCCTCAAGCGTAAGTGCTGCAGGTTACTTCCTCCACCCCATCAAAATGCTTTTTTGAGTAATCCTACCTGTTTTGTTTTTTTTTTCTTAAATGCTTTCTGATCCCCAGTAGAAAAATTATAACCGCACAGCATTTAGAAATCTTGGATTTTTCAGGGCGAAAGGCAGAGAAAAGCAAGTTGTAAAGGTTGAAACCCCTTGTTCGGGGCTGCTGGTGTGCTTTGGAGGGAGCTCCCATCCTGCAGGCCAACGCTGCTCTTGTACAAGTGCGACCAGTTCCTTGGTGAGGGTTTTAGTTCTGTCTCTGTTTCTAGTGCGTTGAAGTCTGGAGCTTGCTGGTGTCCTGGGTGATGCTGTTGTTTGCCCAAGTGACATTAGTGCACCTTCCCCTAATTGGTCTAATCACCCCTTGGGGTTGATAGGAGGAGGAAACAGTGGGGGGGTTTTGCTTTGTGGGACTTCCTATGATGCCCACAGCACTGCCTTGCCCCTCGTACCGCGGGTCCCAGGACATGGGCAATGCCACTGTGGATGTTTGGGCTGGCTCCTGAAGCATCCCACCCTTGTGAGGACACCGAGCCTTCCTCCAGCAAAGCCCCAGCGGGTTCTGTCACAGTCTGGAGCACCTGTCAGACAGGTCCCCTACCCTCGGGTAGCTAATGACAAGGCGCAACGTTGCGGTCTGGCCATAAACAGGTTTAAAACGAGCTGAGCTAATTCAGTCGAAGGTGTGAGAGCGATTCAAAGGCACAGTGAGTATCGCCAGTTCCTCGCTTCCTCCTCGGGGCACCGTCCCACTCATTAACGGGAGGCTGTTGAATCAAGAGTGCTGTGGCTTGTTTGAACTGCAGGGCTGCTCTGCTTACACATGTTGTCTTCGCTTTGAAGGCTCTGTCGCTTTTCAGCTTGCATCAGAAACGTAGGCTCTCCCCATCTGCAGAGCCTACCCGAGGTCTCCTCTCCCTGCTGTGAAAAAGACCTTTCAAACAGCTCCCGAGGTCTCCGAGGGCTTCGCTTCTCCTGAAAGCTGAATTGCATGTTGGTTTTGGAGGCCCGTGTTCCCCCTGGCAGCCTTCCACACGTATATTTAGAAAGGAAGATCATACCTTCCATCTCAAAAATAACCAAACCTGATGACTTAATTTAGAGCATGAAAATTAAAAGCTGCCTTTTGAACTGCTGAGCAGTTCAGGCTCCGGCAGCCTCTTGCTTGCTCGTTGGCTGCGGAGTTTCCCCGCTTGGCTGTAGGTTTCTCTTGCTCAGCTCTGGGCATCCTGTGAGTTATTTGCGAGCAGGATTGTGAACCACGGACCTGTGTCTCCTCTCTGCTGGCACCAGCTTCTGTTGGTGTCTGGCTGTGTAATTGGACATCGGTGTCAGACCTGGGCACCAGTCTCATGGGAGATTCTGCCATTGGCAGCAAAGAGATGGTTGTGGGGGGGGAAAAAAAAAAAGTCTTTTTTGATTATAATTGAAACTTTACACTTTCAGTAGGCTTTTCTGGGGCACCAACAGAGAGCTGTGTCTCTGCACTACTAAGAAATGGGCTGGAAACCTGTGTAACCTGCATCCTGGCAGAGAAAACCCACCTCTGCACCTCTGCAGGCAGCAACGGTGTCCTTTACACGGGAGTGGATTTTGGTCCTTTGCTCACACAAACAGTTGCACCTCCTTGGGCAGTTTCTGCTCACGTGGAGCAAGACCCAAGCCAGCTCCAAGCCAAGCTGGGAGGTCCCTCCTTGCCTCTTGCTGGGCAAGCCTAGCCCGGCTGCTCGGTTCCTTTACGCCTGGTTTTCTTGTAAATCTGGGATAAGCTGAAACTTTAGCGTTGAAATGGGGTTCCTCAATTTCTTCCTGGCTGCTTGGGCCTTGCCCCTCGTACATACAAAAGCGTAATGTTTAATAACAGCGCCTGAGCTTGGTTAGTTCTCGGTAAAGCCCTGGAGACCTGCAGAATAAAGATGCTGTGTGCTGCTGTGATAAACGCTTTCGTCTCACTCGTTGAAGCTCAGCCTTACCTATAGCTGCTGATCACACCACTTTTTTTTTTTTTCCACTATCAGCTGTATTATCTGAAGTGCACTCTGAGTGATTGCAATGTTGAAAAGCCCCAGAGTTAATTGGCATCGAGAATGGTGTAGTATTATTAGGTGTGCCTTAATGTAACAATCTCCATTTTCGTCTATTTACTCTGTGTACTACTGAGTAAACGCGGAGATAAAAGAAGGTGAAATTAGCACTTCTCTTGCTTGCACTAAAGCCAAGCTGCATTATTTTCTTTTCTGTGGGTTTAGGCCTAAAAGTAGCTCAGGTATGTGCAAGTTTAAACAAGACGAACCAGGGCCCCATTAAAAATTACTCTCTCCTGGATAATATTCAACACGGGATTAATAGTAAAGAGGCTGATGTCATCTCAAAGCTCCCGTGACCCTTTGCACTTCTTTAGCACGTTGCTGAAACAAAACATTTGTTACACAGAAGACTTTTCTTGCTGGAAAATGTGATGCCGCTATCTTTCCAAAAGCAGAGGGGGAGGCATTGGAGCAATGTGCAAAAAAAAAAATTAATAGGGTATTAAGAACTTAACCTGAGAAGCCACCTTCTCCTAAGAATAACCTTGCTGCTGTGTGGTGTGGCATGGCATGTGTGATCCCGGCCACGTCCTTCTCATTCGCTAATGCTTTCCAGGGTGTCTGGCTCTCATGGTCCCACAACATGGAGCAGACTGATGGTTTTACCTGTGCAGAGAGGAAGGCTGCTCTTCTCTGCCCTCCCTGGCTCAGTGAGAAGTTCTGCAGATGCCGAGATGTACTTTCTTCCTTGCCTCCGTGCTTTGGTGCTGAGGTTCTCCAGTCTCTGCTGCGGTTGAGCCAGCATGGCTGGGATTGGTGTGGTACAGGTCTTGCAGGGGTACCATTGCAGACACCGTGGTGGAATTGTTCCTAATTCACACCAGGCCCATCCTGGCTGGGAATAAAAGGCCTGTGCAGGGGTTTGGTGGTTTTAGGTGGTATCAGTGGTGTTACGTGGTCCCTGCACTATTCATGCAGAATGTCTCTTGCATTTTAACATTTGTTTTATCTTCCCAGCCTAGGCTGGGCTCTGAAACCTGACTTGTCCTTCAAGGGCTTGGAAGAGCCGTGTTCTGCACTGCACCAGCCTGGCTACTGCCAGATCAGGCTGGGAAAGGGCTGGATTAAACCAAAGTGTCATTCTAGTTACCTTTGAGGTTATGACCAGGTCTCTTGATAAGGAATTGGGCGTGCTATAAAAATAATTATATAGTGACTCTCATCTCTGAATCTTTACAAACACTAACGTGTGGATTTCATAACATCAGTGAGCTCGTTTTCCCTGTGCCCGTAGGGACAAGTAAATGTTAGAGCTCTGCCCTGGTGCACAGCCTGCAGCATCAGGAGGGCAAGTGCCTTGTGATGGTGTTAGTGTCAGCCCATGTTTTTCCTTGTGACCTTGCTCACAACGACTTTAACTCCAAAAGCACTGAGTTACATTCAAGTTTGCCAGGTTTGTCTCCCAGGTCTTGGGACAGCCTGGAGATGTGTGTATTGGGGCAGCTCTGGAGTAAATGAGCATTAGGCACCGGCAATACTGATCTTGTGCCTCCCTGTAACTGTCCCCATGTTGTAGTGGGTTATCAGCCCTGAGTCCAGCCTCTGTTCCTTGCATTTCTTTCCCCCAAAGGTCTCCTTTTAATTAGTTTTATCTTGGGAATCCATTGAGACATTTTTGCTCCTTCAGGCACGCTGAAGGTCACCTTCGGAGCAAAGGTTTGCAGTTAGAGCCCATGAATGTCCTTTGTAGCAATACCAGTATAGCAATGAAAAGACTTTTTCAGCATTTTTATACAGAAATCACTGTGAAAATCGATGTGCAAAATCCCCCATCAAGCAAACAGCTACCTGCTTAATGGCCTTTTTTGCTGGCGAGCCTGGGGATCTCAGGCCTGACTCCAGGGTTAGTCCGAAGACGGGTCATGCAGGAAGGGGGTATCACCATTGCTGAAATAGTCTTTTTGCTGTTCTATCGATAGGTGGAATTTAGCTTTATTTACTGGCTGCACATAGAATCAGAGAATGGTTAGAGTTGGAATGGACCTTTAAAGATTATCTAGTTCCAACCCTCCTGCCACGACATGCTTCGGTGCAGGGAAAAGTCAAATAATGCTAATTTGTTGGGCCACCCCCTAAAAAAAAAAAAAAAAAGAAACAAACCACCAAAAATCAGCCAAGAAAGGAGTAACACAAAGCATGAGGCAGCCAAATCCAGCACTGAACTTCCCTGCACTGGGTGAGGGCAGGTGCTGGGGCTGGGCAACCTTCTGCAGTGGAGAGCACCCAGCTGGAGATGCAAATATGGGTGAGAAGATGCCAGTGAGTCTTGTCTTCTGCCCCAAAGCTGGTGGGCTGAGTTTTCAACAGCTTCCCAACAATCGCATACAAGTGTCGTTATATTTGGAGACGAGTTGCAGTGACTTTCATGATGCTGCTGTGAAGGGTGCAGCCATTCCAGCCGGGGGAAACCCTAGGGGTTGGGGGGGTGGGACAGTCACCAAACCCCTGTCCCGTGTGGGGAAGAAGGTGAGGGGAAGATCTGTCTGGCAGGGTTTGCTGCAGGAGTGACAGCCCTGGTACCCTTTGGGCCAGGTCTTGGGAGAGTCGTTTGTTGTGCGTGGCCTTGAAGGGGATGGTCCATCAGTCCCCATGTGTCTTTAACGGCCTGTTCAGCAGCAATTCTGCCAGATGTCTGTCACATCTGAGCATGTGGCACAGGAAACCCCTGCAGCCTCATTGCTGGAGGCTTTTGAACGCAGCCCACACAGCAGCCTGGAGCATCTGCACCCTGGTTCCATGTCCCCACCTGCAGCACCCAGGCTCTCCTGCATGGTGGTAGCTGGAGAGGTGGCTGAGGCTTTTGGCATCCACGTCCTTGCTCTGCTAAATGACAGGTCAGCATGCCTGCCTGCCCCCTGGGATGGAGCTGGGTGGCAGGAACACCATGGTCCTCCTGCCCTGCCCAAGTGGGTCCCATAAGGGATATCACAGCAAGGAACACTTCCACTCTGGAGGAGCTGCTTGTCACTTGCAAAAGCTCATCAGTAAGGACAAGAGATGCTCTTTCCTCCAGATAGTGTTTGCTGGTGGTGTTGAGTTCAGTTCTGTATCGCTTTTTTTATTGCTCTTGTTTCATAGAATTATGGAATGGTTTGGGTTGGAAGGGACCTTAAAGATACCTTAAAGATAAACAATTGTCTCCTGCAGGAGGGTTGATCCTGCAGCTAGGTGTTAGGAGCCTGAACAAGACAAGGGAGGGGAAAGCAGATGTGTCTGAGCTGCTGAGCCAAGAGCTTCTGGAACACAGCCTGTGTGGACACCCTGGGCACCCTTCCCTGGCCCCAGCTGGGGACTTGTGTGGGGATTTACTGGAGACTGGGATTTACTGCCCAACAGAAAAATGTCACAGGACAAGTTGTGCCTGTTTTCCCAATTATCTTTAAAATGGCCTGGAGGGAGCAGAGCTGCTTCCTTCGGGTAAGTGCCATCAGCACTGAGCTCCTGGTGGCCTGGGAGGGGGTAAAATGCCCTGTTCTGTGCACCCATCTGGTCTGTAAACCTAAGGCTGACTTCTCCATACTCCATTGCATTTGAGGAGGAGGTTTTACAACTCAGTCTATTTTCTGCAGTGCTACTGAGATTATTTATTTTTTTTGTATGTAGCTTTCTGCAAGTTTGGGTTTCTTACCCAAACTTTGCTTCACTTAATGTGGCCCTTTGTGGAGGTTAATCCATTTTAAATTATCTTGGAAGAGCTGCTTTTGCACTTGCAATGATGTACTATTTTAAGTATTTAAAGCATCACACAAGGCTCCTAGAGCAGCCGGTTTTGTTGTGACTTTTTTTTTTTATACTGTTCTGCAGGAAATGTTGAGGAAATTACTGCTAATGATTAATCAGCACCAAAGCCTCTGTCTTGACCCCCTCAGGTGTGTGAGCGGCAAATATTTTAACCCTTGAATAGCAACGAGTGCCTAAAGATGGCTGATTGAAGAGTGAGAGAGAAAATAAATAGGACAGAAAATAACAGGATAATGGGATGCCGGATTGATGCAGTTTAGTGTAGCACTGGTGAAAAGCACCGTTTCTAATGCCAGTCGTATCTGCTGTGTGATGGAGTGCGGGGGCACTTGGGTGTGCAAAGGAGAGGTGGGATCACAGCTCTGAAGCTGTGGCAGGGCTGGACATGAAATCCTATTGCTCTTTTTTTTTTTTTTTCTTTACAAACAGGATACAGTGGTTTAGCTCATTAGGTAAATACAGACAGCTTGGAAACTGGAAAGCTTCCCTGTTTCACAAGGGCTTTCAAAGCTGTGCTTGAGAGATTGCTTAGCTGTGGGTTTGACTTTCTGTGCTCCTTATTGCAATTTCCTTGCAACAGCTGATGTGCAGAGGGGAAAGTTGTGCTGTTTCTGCTGAAAAATCCTCCTAATTATGGAAGAAAATATCCTTAATTTCTAAAGTAGGCTTTGGCAGATTAGCTGGAAAGGCAGAGCTTGCCTGTTGTGAGAAGTAGGGAGGGATGCTATAGAAGTTGCTCTGTGTAACCCGCTGCAGAGCTGTCATCTCTAGGGAATGGGAGGCTGTGATGGACCTAGCAGGAATGATTTATGCTTGAAACAGCTCCTCTCCAGCTATGTTTTTGAAAAGGACCCCTGGAAACTTGCTCTACCCCTGGTCAGAGTGATGCTGGTGCCCTGTGTGTGGCAAGAATGCTAAACTTTTCCAGGGAGGATACCTGCCTGGTTTTTAGAGGATGCTGTATGTCACCTTTTCTTTAGAGCTCCTTGCTTGGAGGATGCTATGTGGTTAGCGAATATGTGGGACAAACCTTACTGGGATTTTCTTTGGCTATATTTTTCCAGCTATGGATTTGTCACAGATTAGAGGACTTGCCTTTGCCATGGAGGGCACAAACTTGCTCCTGCGGCTCAGGATTCGTGTTGGGATCTGGGTGACAAAAATAAATTTCCACGGAGAATGCCATGTTTCCAAAATGGATACAATCTGGGCTGATTTGAGCTGTGAGCTGAACAGAATGACAGCTCAGCAAATATGAATTAGGCTAAAACTGGAGCGTCTTGGATTTTGTGGCTCAGGTTGAAATCCCAATATGGTGCCAGCGATTGTTCGCAACTTTGCTTCTCCCCGAAGGTATTTTTAAAGCCTAACATGTCTTTATAAATTAGGCAGCCAGCATGTTTTACAGACTCCCTCATATGATTTTTTTTTTTGGTGAACTCATGCAAGATAAAAGTGTGATTTGTAATGAGCCCCAGTGTTATCTGAGAGCATCTGGTAAGCATAACGCGCAGCTTCGTAAATGCAGATACGCTGCTGGGCTGCACGGCAAGGCGGAGATGGTCGGGGAGGTGATGAAATGAAAACTCAGACCCTGCTTCCCTGGGCAGCCCTTGCCCTTGGACAATGTGAAACCCACTGTGGGGCTGAGCAGCAGCAATGCCTTAGGGGACTGGATTTCCTATGGGAAATGTGAATTAATCTCTGGTGTTGGCCACAACAGAGAATTACTTGGCTCCATTTTCACCTATATGTATTAGTAAGAGCTGGGAACTATTCAGGAGAGCCGCCATGGTAGTAGTATCAGGGTGAGAAAGAGCTGAATTTCGTCATCTTTCCCCATTCTGGAGAGGTCCCTGCTGTGCTGGACACGCATCCTGGTAGGACGAGTGTTCCTTGTTCCAGCTGGTGAAGCTCTGCCTGTCAAAGTTTCCCCATTACTGTAGATAGCCATGGAGTTGCACCCCAAAAGCAAACAAGGCATCAGTTTTGAGTCCTGTCCCTCTTCTTTTGCCATGGGAATGTAGAGATGCTTAAAGAAGTGGCCTAAGTTAAAATTAATCAGAAGTTTGAGTCAAAACTGTCCTTTTAGATACTGTTGGTGTGGCAGGGACTTTGTTTAGCAGATGTGCAAATACTCTGGAGCCAGCCCATCAGCAGGATGGTGAAGTTTTTCTGCTGAAACCATTTCACTGACCACAAACTTTGAGTAACTGCACACATTTTCCCCATGTTTATGTTTTCCTGCAAGCCTGCTGGAAGGTTTAGGCTTGTGCTGCATCTGGCATGGACAATTTCAGTAGTAACAGGGTTTTATAAAGGCGCAGCATGGCCAGAGCTCACTGCTGTGGGGTGCAGAGAGGGATGACCATACTGGGGATGCTAGTGCCTGGTGTGATATGAGATGGTTTCTCATCCAAAAAAAGTTATGGAAGTTGATGTGTAGGTGTCACACTGGTGAACAGGCACGATTTGCAGATGTTTGGCAGCTGGGTCTGGCAGTAGCTGGGCTTGGGGCAAGGGGACTCTCCAGCCACCAAACCACAGCTGGTGCATCTGTGCTGTAGTGGAGCTAAATGGCGATAGTGCCACTGGTTTCCACTGTGGGGTGGGCTTTAAAATATCTGCCTGCGAACATAGCTGGAGTCTGGCACAGTGCTGGGGTAAATGTTCTTTGTTTTCTGTCTCGGTTGAGAAGCTCTGTGCAGAGATGATTTTGGAGAAATAAATCTGGCTTTTCTTATATGGCTTTTTCCATGTGCCCCGATGAAGGGTGTGAGGATGTGAAGCGCGTCAGTATAACATATTGTGTAATCGGCGCATCCAGATGTTGCCGGAAAGACTTGTCAAACCTTGAGGAAAACTGCAGCTGTGCAAACTGTGGTGGAGAAGAGGGGACAGCCACTGTCCTGGGTGTACATGGGCCAGCCTGAGATGAAGTTGGTGGTGTTTGAGACCAGTGGTGTCCCAAAAGCCTTACCAATGGCTTTGAGCTTTGCCTCGCTGAAACGTTCTTTCTAAAACGTTTTTTTCTTGGACCAAAGTCATCCCTGGAGTAACTTCACTGAGGCTAGTGGGCTTGACATGCTATTCGAGGCTGCAAATCTCTCCAGTTCTTAAGAACTTGCTCATGTGTACAAGCAGCTCAGATATAATCAACAGCGCAAACATGCTGTTTCTCTTGGAAGCTGTTTACATAACATTTCAGCAGTGTTTAAACCAAGGTTTATTTGTACAGAAAGGCTGCAATGTCAAAAAGCGAAGCAATGTTACCTTCTGACAGAAAGGGTGGAAGAAGGCACCTCTGCTTGCAACAGGTCTGGGACCGAGAGCCCAACAGCCCCCTCTCCCCATGCTCACGGCAGCACCCTGCTATCAACCTCCCTTTCTGGGAGGGCTTAGGATTCCTCATGGAAAATAAAGATGCTGGGGTGTGAAGGCTGGCGTTTGTGGCCATATGAATGTAAAGAGCAAAGCTGCAGCCTGATGTAAGAGATCTCCTCCCAGGTACTAATCCAGAAAGGTTAACCAGGGGCTGCGAAAAGAGAGCTCCCCGGTGGAATTATTTATTAGAAATGCAGATTTTGGGAGTTTGCCCATTTCCAGCTTGAAGCCATAATGAGTTTTAATCAGCAGGCCAGACACTTGAAACAGCTAGAATAAGTCTGGGGAATTATTGCCCTATTTCAGTTGTGGTCAGCATTTAAACTCTTTAGAAATGAACTCGAGGAAAACATTCTCTCTGTGGAGAAGCTTGGATAAAGAGCCAAAGTGGCTAGAGAGAACCCTCCTGCACGAGCAGGACGATCCCTGTGTTAATGGCCATGGCATCCCGCACTGGAGGATTGAGCCGATGGAAGTGGCATTTGGGATGCCTGTGATGTGGGTTTCTCTGACAAAGCGGGTTAAGCTTCCCCAGGTTCTGGGTCCTGAACACATCCTCCTGCTGAGCAGCCTCAGCTGGCAGCTTCAAAGGCTGCACAGTCCAAAACAAAAACCTCAATAAAGGATTCAGCCATGAGAAAAACGTACATACCCAAGAGGCCACGTGCCGTGCATATGCCTGATTAAACCACTCCCAAATTTTTTTCCTATCAAGCATTACAAGAATGCATCTCACAGTTTGGTCTTCCCTCTTCCTGTCATAAAGCCAAAAGTCCTTTTTTTTTTTTTTTTTATTTTCAGGCCGCATTTCTGTGTGCAAGTTGTAATAACTTATTTAAAACAGTTTTGGAAGTGATTTAAGCAGGTGCTGTCCCCTGGTGTGTGTGGTTTGATTGAAACCATTGATGGAGGCTCTGCTGAGACCTCCTGCCTGGAGGGGAGGGATGGATAGGGAATGGGAATGGCCACTGACTTCATCTGTTTTCCTGCAGGCCCTGGGAGGAATTTGGATATTCCGCGGGGTGGGCTGGGACTGCCTGAAAACTAGACTTTGCAGAGGATCAGAAGGCAAACCACCAAGTGTTCAATGCCTGCAAATGTCAGCTTGAATTTCCTGTGGAGGGCTAAAGGCAAAGCTGAGGCTGTGTGGCTGGAGGATGTTCAGAGGAGTCACTGGGTAGACATTTTTCAGTGGAAAAAGCGAGCTTCTGCCTTGTCTGTGCTGTGATAGCACAGGAAGCAAGCAAGAAGTAGGTCTAGAAAAAAAAAAATATCTGTGATCATTATAGCGCTATACTGAGTATATGTATAAAACTCTGCCTGCATGTAAAGCTTCGGTGACGCTTTTGAAGATTCCCATTGAGACCTTCAAGACAAAACAGGAACCTGTTTTGTAGCTTGCCGTTAGTTCACAGTTGTTAACTTTGCAGGCAGTTTAAATTCTTCATTATAAAATGTGGCGAGAGAAACCCTGATTGTAGTTGTGCCGACCCTGGGAGCCGGTGGGATTCCACCAACTGTGACAGCTGTCAGTGCACCAGCCTTTGAAAGGGAGAGCTGCTGGGGCAAAACCTTCATTTCACAAATGCTGGTGCCTTTTCCTTTGGGAGAGGAACGTTCCCGGGCTTTGGTTTTTACCTGCAGGATCAGAAGCTTTGCTCCAGCTCTGCTGGCCATCAGGAGCAACCTGATTGAGGGAGATAATGGCAGCTTAAGATCTGGGCTTGAAAGATAATGCCTGTCAGATGCTTTTGGCTGCTCTTGCGAAAAACACCACTTACTGGGTTTGTTTCCAGTAGCCTGGGCCAGGCACGGAATTGAGAGTAGAAAACGGTGCCTGGCTTGGCCAAAGTTGTGTCCTGTGGAGCTGGAGAGCAGGACCTTTCTGTCCAAGGTGTGGCTGTACCTGGAGAGTCCTTGGTAGCTATGTGTCTTGAGGCTCCACGCATCTCCTTAATACCACCAAGAGTGACTTTGTTTCTCTGTGGGAAGCTGAGACCTTCAAGTGTGTCTCTTCTGATTTTTTTTTTTTTTTTTTTTTTTGTGAGGGAGGAAGGTTGTCGCAGACAAGGCTGGAAGCAGCCGGGAGCCCCCGGGGATGTGCATGGCCACCAGCACTGCTCCAGCCCCGGGGTTCAAATAAATGTGGGACCGTGTTACCCGTGACTGCTCTGTCTGGAGGTGGAAATGTGTGGGATCTGGGTGAGATTTCTCCTGCTTCAGGGAAGAACAACGCACTTTAGCGGGCTCATGGCAAGGAGGAAAGATGCATCAGCAGGGATGGGAAAGATGACAAACCCCAAAGCACAAAAAGGGGCAAAAAATAAAAATACAGGCTTGGAGAAGCCAAAGCTGAGGAAAGGCTAATACAAATGTCTGTTAAATGAGAAGAAAATGAAGTATAGTAAAAAGAAAGGTTTAAATCCCAACCAAATAGGGAGAAGTAAGAAAAGTTGTGGATGCAAAACAGAAGAGGAGTCAGGACTTGGATTAACTTGTGCAGGAAGCTGGATTAATTGCTCTCCCAGGGTCCTGCCTTTCTATGCTGATAATTAGTTCTCTGTGCTGGTACAAAAAGCCGAGTGACACGCCGGGATTAAACTGGCTGTAGGGAGAGGCAGGACCATGGGTTTGGAGCTCTGCCTCCTCACCCTGCCAGTGTCGTCCCCCCCTTCCCTTGGTGGGTACATTGATGTGACTCACAGCAGAACTCATCCCTTTGCTCGGGGGACTTCACTGCGCTTAAACAGGGTTTGAGGTTTGGGTCTTTGTCACTGTCTAAAAGGAAACTGCAGGATCAGTGTGCTGTGGGCTGGAGGGGTCGGATCCCGGCTCCGGTTAAAGGGAGCCTGGGGAGAAAACTCCCATGAGAAACAACAAAAGGACATAGAAATGGACCATCCCTGCTTGTCTTTTTTTGGAAGGGTAGCTCAGGTTCTGTAGTGTCACAGCAGAGGGAATAAAAAAAATCGCATCCAGCCGCTGCTAACTGTCAGGAGCTTGTGGAAATCACCCAGAGGAGCAAGGAGTATGTGTGGGGTGGATGTGGCCACTAATTTGTTCCACATGTGAAGCTGAAAAAATGTGTTGAGGAAACAGTATCACCCTGCTTACTCTGGGGCCATGAATGTGAGCATGGTGCAGGGGTGAGGGCTTTCCTTCAGTACTCAAAGCACAAGAAATTTGCCCTGGCTTGGCTGGGAAACAGTAGGAGACAACCATAAAGGATCAGGGCTGAGGGCTGGTGTGTCCCCAGCACACAGGATGGAGCACCAACATTTGCCTCCTTTGGGAGGTGATGAGGAGATGGGTCTGGCTAAAAGGGTCCTACTTAAAATCTGCTTGTTCTCTGGATCTTCCTGGAAAATATTTCTCTGCTTCCCACTGGTATAATGTCAGAAAAAGCCATTAGATGTGTCCAAAATCTCTGGTCCTGTTTTCCCAGGGTGTCTCTGGGGGGACTGGCTTTGGGCCGATCATACTGGTGGGGACACAGTGAACCCATGTTGGTGGGATGGCTGTGCTGGGGATGGGCTGACAAGGTGGCATCAAGCTTAACCAACATCATGAGATTCACAGCATTTTCCCCCTTTGAAGTATAATCCATTGGAAAAGGACTGGAGCTCCTTGAGCTCATTAGAGATGACTGTGTCCTCTGGGCCACCTCTGCCTGTCACGGGGACAGCAGTGCAGACGGACACCATGATGTGACTTCAGCTCCTGCAGCTCTTCTCCCAGAAGTGGGGAGCAAACAGGAGTGGGAACAGATGGCAGCAGGAACAAGCTGGGTGAAGGGGGGAGAGCCCCTCGAACAGGGCAGCAGCTCATAACTGATCTCATGTGAACCCCTGTGGGGCAGCAATGGCCAGATGTGAGAAGCTGTTTACAGTGATATCATGTCCTGTTTGTTTTTAAGTGTTTGTCAACCATTAATTGTTTCCATTGAAGTCATGCAGCTACTGCACATCAGCTGTGAGGCCAGTTTGAGTAAGATTTATTTGAGCTGGCTTGTATTACATCTGTCAAAATAATGGGGAAGGAGAAGCAGAGAGCTTTCTCCAGTGGAAAGGCAGATGATGTGGGTTAAGCATAGGGCATGTCTATAGTTGAGATTTTTGGGTTTTATCTGACACCCTGAGGCATGGGAGAAGGTTTGGAGGCATCCTGCTCTGGGGCAGCTGGAGAATGTGGGGTGGTCTGGGTGAGCATCAGGGATGTTGGGTGGTTCAGGGTAATTGCATGAAGAAGCTTGTTCCAAAGATGGGGGAAAAAAAAAGGGGGGGGGGGGAATTCAGCACTCTCCTTCTACATGCTGAAGTGTGTCAAATACAGATGCGTGTGGGTGAGCCCCTGGAGAAACTTCTGGCTTTGTAGGGGCACACTGTGGGTTGTGGTGGGAGGGCTCTGTGTGTGACATGTGCTGTGGATGCATCTAGGGGGTGGGAAGAGCATGTGCTGGTCTGCCTGGACCAGTTTGGACCTGGGCCACCCCTTGCTGTTGGGCTGTGAGGTATTTCTTGGCCTATTTCCATAAGGTGCTGAACTCTCTGGTGCACCCACTGTCTCCCTGGTGCTGTTTCATAGATTTTAGTGTCAGAAGAACCATCAGGTCCAGCCTGTTCTGGTGTAGGTTACAGACCTCCCCAGTTACTGGGGCGGCTGTACCTTCTGGCTGCAGACCGCAAATCCTCGATGCAGGCTCTAGATAGGAGAAGCTGGCATGTTCTTGGGTCACCTCTTTCAAATGGGGATGAACATCTCAGTGCCTTGTCCCTACCCTGAACTCATTCAGGTCTAGAAATGGGATGCTATGTACCTCTAGTCCTAGTGGTACTGAACTGCTCTGTCTTTCCTCTTCTGTAGTCCTCAGTCACAGGGAGACCTTGTGAATCGCTGCAGGAGGACTTCCATAAGGAAGACCTGCACAACCTGGCTCTCATCCAGGGCACTCATTTCCCAGTTACTCCATTCATGTTTCCTGCAGGATTTGCCTTATTGAGGCTTTGCAGCCCGGTGGGATGGCGGTGATAAATGGGCAGGTGACTGGAGGGCAAGTTTGTTTAAAAGAAATAACAAATCAAAAAGGATGCTCTCTGATCCTTGCTGTGGGTCAAACACTTGGCCCCTCTAGTGACCAATGAGTGTGGGCAGCCTGTCAGCTGGAAATGGGAAATATGCCTTGCAAGGGGAAGACAGCCTTTCTGTGTGCCCAAGCAGCTGGAGGTACACAAGGATGGGTAAGGCTTGGAAGAAACCGGTGAGGAAGAATAAATACCACAGGTCCTTGCTTCTGTCTGATGGGAAGGAACCTGTAGGTCTTCTGCTCCTGAAGGAGTAAAGAGGAGGGATCAACTCCAAGAGCCCACTCTTAAAAATAGTACTGCCTGAGTTTCAAGCAACTTCTTGTGTTGTACTTTGCCTTGATCTTGGAATAAAATCTCTCTTGTCTGTGTGTCATTGAGTAACAATAAGTTACCAGTCTTCCTGAACACCAGACACACTCTTGTTTTGGCCTTTAGCCCTGAGACCTGATATTTGCTTGTATTTACAAGCCCAGTAATTACTGTCCTGAACCTGTTATCAGCATAAATACATACACGGGAAATTGCAAGGTTATGGTTGAAGCTTGCAGGTTTTTAGACTAACAAATATTTTAGCCTGAAGATATGTTCAACTTTTATTTTCCTTTTAAGTGGCTCTGGGTAAGATGAGAAGCTGCCTGTCAAATTTGATGGGGTCAGTAAAATTCAACCATGTTCTACTGTAATTAACATTTGAAAAGAATTTGCTTAGGAATTAGCTGTTGGCAGTGAAAAGCACGTCCTTGTAAGGAAGCAAGAGCAAGCCCATCAGGGTCGATAGTGTCCTGTGCGGTGTAGGAAGGGAAATCCATCTATTAACACTTGTCTTCCTGACAGTTACTTGAAGATTCATCATGAGATGCTGACTAGATCAACCACAAGTGTCATCTCTGTGTCACTGAGAAATGCAATAATCATCACAACAAGCACTAAGTGGAAAATGTATTTCTACCAAGATGGGGAGAAAAAGTTTATAATTATAAATGTTTAAACAATGAAATGGTCTGGAAGCTGAATTGTCACTTAATGCGACATGTCCTGATGGAATAAACTGGTGGTCCTGCTGGCAAAACTCTCTAACAATACCAAAGTGGCCTTTGGTCTCTGGCCACTGTGCTGCTGACGAAAGTAGCAGCAATTTGGGTTGCACTGTCATCTAGAAGTCCTTGTTGTGGGCCAGCTCTTTGTTCTGGCAGGTCTGAGAGGCTCATTCCTGATGTGAGTTTAGCCAGGTGAGTTGAGCCACTTGTGTTAAGTGGTGGGCTAGCATCTCTGCCAGGCTGTAGTGTGAGCCCATATCAGACATCAGAGAATCCCTGGGATGTGTGGTCCTGGCTTGTGGCAGTTGCAGATGAAGCTTTCCATGGAGTTTGCACCCTATTGGAAGGGTAAGGCTCTGATGAAGGGCAGCTCTGCTCTTGTGTACCATAAGAGCATATCAGACTAAATTGCAATTGAGAAAGTTAGGGGCCACCTTGGGGGGCTGGGGGGAGGAAGGCTTCTGGTTCATTTCTCTGTGGTCCCCCAACTCATAAAGCAGGGACTATGTGCTATGGTTTCTACAGTGCCCTGAGCTGAAAGATATCAGAGTGTATCGCCTACTGCAGACATGAAATAAAAAAGTCACATTGGCCAGATTATTTTTCACTGCAAAGACTAGCAAAATTTCAGTTTTCTTGAGTGGCAGGAAAATAGCCCTTTGTCATCGTCGCTTAGTGACAACTACTCAGACTTCAGATTTCAAAGCATTAAGGGGGAAAAAAAATAAATAATCTGTTTCATTGAGATCACAGGGAAAATGAGGTTTCAGTTTATCAAAGGTTTGGCAATTTGACTCAATCTGCCAAATCCTTGCCTAATAAATAACTCCACAGGCTTTTTCAGGGAACAATAGTGTTACTTAATAGCGCTCTGTAATTAAGGCTGAAATTGTATTGATAGACACCCGAAGGCTTTTTCAGTCGGCGTGGATTAGAGTTGCAGGGGCAGGAGCCGGTTTCAGAAGGCGCTGGGTTTAGCCAGCAAAGATGATTTCTGATAGCTTAAGTGCTGTCTCTAAAATGTTAAACAAAGTTGTGCCTCAAAGCTAAATTTCTTCTTTTCTTGATGTAGCTCTGAAGGAGACAGTGTATGCTTGCTCTTTGGGGGACTAGGAGATTTTTTTTTTTTGTTAAATATGCTCTAAAAAGCAAACATCAGTGAGGACTGCAAAATGTAGGGTCAAGCACTGATAGATGTAGCAGATCAGCAGTGCTTCTGGTAATTTGGCTCATTAACATGCCAGCACAGATGTTAATGCTGGGGACAGATGATCATATTAAAGAGCATCTGTTTTGTTGTACTACTTTATAACCGACAGAGTTGATGTTCTGCCCTTCTGAACACCTCCACAAGTACCAGAATAATAAAGAAACCCCTTTGGATTATTTTCCCTTTCAGTAGTGAGCTACGGGGGGTTTTTTTCCCCCAATTTCCTCTGTTTTTGAGCACAGTGTGTGTTTTGTGGACACTCGGGCCCTGCAGGTTCCTGGGGCTCAGCTCTCTGTGAGCAGAACTGCCTCGATGCATCTTACAGGTTCACAAGCAGAGTGCAACAGGCTTTCTGCTGATCTCCTACATGGCTTGGAGCCCCAGTTTCACTGGGGAGCCACCCCCCCAGCGTCTTTAGAGGAGTGGGAATGTTGGGAGTCTGAATCCAGGAAGGATCTGCAGAAGATTATACAGATTTGTAATCCCTGCAATGAGCAACAGCGCTACCTATAGCTACTTGTGGTGCCTTTCCCAGATGCGCACGCAAACGGCTGAAGAAAACGGGAAAAGAAACGTTCTTAAATGAGGCCACTGGGTTGGGGTCATCCGTGAAACTCAGCCAGGCAGCAGGGAAAATACAGCACATAGTACCAAACCTGTCACAGCTGGGGCAGCCTCTGCTTGTGCAAAGCAGTGTTTGGGCACTTCTTAGCGCTGCCCAACGTCAGCCTGGATAAGGAAGATGCTTGCGGGTTTATTCCCTAACTAAGAGTCCATGGGGCCAGAAAAAAAAGTCTAAAATAATTGCAGGGGTTGTCGTGTTCCTGTGACACCCACCACATTTTCAGGGTTTTACAGACACAACGTTGTTCGTGGTTGGAGCTTGCATTCAGCCCGGTGCCAGGCGGGTGCAGTGGCTCCTCTGCTGGCTTCAACCATGGGCAGTGGCGACGCTTTCTCTTTTTAATCGGAATGCTGAAATTCTCCTTCCCTTGCGTGGGGTCACTGCTGGTGGTAAACGGCTTCAGTCTTCCCTTTGCTAGGTCTCCACCAGTGCAGCTCTGGGGGAAAAGCAGAAAGCAAAGCCCCATCCCAGCAGTAACCCCACCGGGGAGCTAAACAGAGCAAAAAGCATCAGTGCGTTAGGTCTTTAAACCTCTTTACTTTTTATAATATATCAAGTGCCTCTGTAAAATCTCAGCTTTAATGCCACAGAAATGCAAACATGCAGAGGTTACAGAGCACAGCTGAGCTGCACGCCTGGCCACCGCCTTCCCAAGAGCTTCTCTGCATTGATTGAGATGGTTGGGTCCCTTGCTAGGGTTTGGGAATATGGTCCCACATGGCAAAGGAGCTCTTGCTCCTGGATGCTAATACCTCCAAGCTGCCTATACCCACCAGAGATGGGTTTCTGCTGCTGAGCTGGAGGAGTCAGCTTGTTGGCTGACAGGGCTGGTGGACCCTAACTTGTGTCTTCACCAACACAAGTGTCCAGGCAAGGTGTGCAGGAGCTGGTCAAATGAGATGCCTCAGCTGGTTGGCATTTGGCTGCATGTCATCTCCTACCCTCTCCTTTCTGGTGGCACTCATGGTGCATGGGTGCTAAGCCTCCTCTGAGGGACTCTTCCAGCTCCTGTGGAACCAAACTTCTATGTTCTGTTTTAGCTGATCAAGCAATCTTATCTCATGGATCTTTGTTTGCTAAGGTCACCCTGTGTTTGAACATGTGGTGGGTGGGTATGAGCAGAGTGTGGTGGGGACCAACTGGCCCAAAGCAGTCTCTGGGAGGGAGGATTAGGATGTGCTGCTCTGCAGAGGCTGCTGAACTCAGCTCTGGCTCACTGGTGCCACACAGCTGCTCCGCAGGGCTTGCATTCCCTGTTGACACAGTGCTCAGGCTCAGCCCCACTTGGTCAAGACCATCTTTAAGATATCCTCAGAGCATTTTCTTGGGCAAACATGCTTTCTTTTCCGCATCACCGGGTCAGAGCTATTTGAGCTTTCTGATGTTATCTCTTCTGAATTGGTTTGCCTTCATTATTGCCTCAGGGATGTTGCTGGGGGTAGGAGAGTGGATTTCTAAGTCTGGTTGCTGTCCTGCAAGGCTGATATTGGGAAAATCCACCTCGGTTCTATAGCACTTCCCCGGATCTCTGTCTTCCACAGTAAAACAGCAAGAACTGTTCAACTCCAACTGTTCAACTGTTCTTCAACTCCAACAAGTGACTTCATGAGATCTGGCTTTGGGTTGTGCTGACAAAGCATGCAGATAGCCTGGATGAAAAGGAGATGAGAAAAGACTGGGGAGAAGGAGGGTCCTTCAGGGTGGCAGGTCAAGGACCATCCAGGGCTGGGCGTGTGGGAGGTGTGCACAATAGACATCCATTTGGAAACTTAATCCTTTAATTTCCCCTCATCAACCGGGTCGAAATAATAATAATAAAAGCTTTCTCATGGTGATGTGAGCTGTAATTCAGGGCAACCTTTTTCATTTAACATTCTCTCCTACATAAAGTTACTGTCTCTTGTTCCAGATGAAGCTGCACTTGAGAGCAATAATGAGCTGCCCTGGCAGGACTACAAAGGGCTTTGGAGGAGCAGGTACGCAGGAGGATGAGGTAAGTGTTGTCGTTCGGGGGAAATAGGTGTGGAAAGTGCACTCTGCACACGTTAGTCTTCAAAGCCAGCAATAATTACCGCATTTGAGACTGTATCAGCAGTCGGGGCTGCGATTCAAGTTGGGCAGGAATACTTTGTGTAGCACTTTTGTTCTCCAGACATCCTAACCCCCCATCGGTTCACCCCGTCGCAACCGAGGAACGCAACTGGAAGTGTTGTGGCTTTGAGTTGGCGATCATTTTCTGTGTAGCCCTGTCTTTGATGCATTCATTCAGGGTGCCTTGTGAGTCCATGAATATGACTAGACTGTAATTGCTTTTAATCACAAAACCATGAAAAGAGAAAATGAGAAATGGGGTGGGTGGCAGCAAGACAGATCTTGTACAGTGTTGGCAGCTGAGAGCTCTGTGGTGGCTCCTGGCAGGTCTTGGCTCTCTGGGAGTCCTGCTCTTGGTCTCATCTCTCTTCCTTCTGCCTCTACAGTCACTGTAGAGGTTTGGAGTTGAGCTGATATTGTGGAGCAGGTATCTCTGAGATGATGTGTGCTTTTTTTCTATAAGCGTCTACAAAGTAGAGTGTCAACTGGGTGTGTGGAGACAAAAATGAACTCTCAAATGGGGATACATGATAGATCTCAATGAAGGAGGTCGTATGTACTTCTTTTACAGAAGAGAAATGGGTAAAGCGACGTGTCCTGGGTCACCAGCCAGGTAGTGACAAAGTGAAGGAAAATGTTTTGATGTGCTGAGTTGGAGCTACCCAGCCCGACTACCCCTACGCACCACTCTACTAACTAAATTATTGCTTTCCTATGCAATCCCATCTAATGGTGCTTCCCCTTGATGTCTTCACTGAGGACACCGAGGCGGGTGGTAATGGTAAATATCTAGAGCACAGAGCTTTAGAAGTGGTGGGATTCAGTAAGGGAAGTTTATCTTCAGGCTTGGGGATGCTCAAAGTGTCCCCCTGTGCCTTCAGAACAGGATGCAGCCATCTCCCTGGAACACATGTCCCCTATCCCAGCGTGGGATTCCCAAAATGTTGGCGATTGCCCCTGGGGTTCAAACGTTAACATTGCCGCTGCCACCCTCATCCCCGGCTGAGCTGTGGCCCAAGGCTGACCGCTCAGAGACAGCCCCAGAGCCGCAGCCTGGCCGTCGCCGATCTGGAGAAAGTCCCTTTTTGTAAATTGTGGGGTCACTTTCCCTGCTGGGAACAGCTTTAAACAGTGGAGGCCCCCCCCGGAGCACACAAAGGCAGAGTCAGACACTCCATCAGCCGCTGTCGCCAGTTTTATCTCGGAGCATAATAGCAATGAAGGGAAACGGTCTAATCTCTCCGCGAAGGCACTTCATGAAACTCTTTCTCCCTAAAGAGCTCTTGTGCCCCAGAACAATAAATGCCATGGATGCGCTGCCAGCCTGGGGTTGCTAATGGTATTCAAACCCGTGGGCATTTCTTTCCCAGGGCTGGTGGGGTCTCAGCACCTCTTTGGCCGCTGCCCACGCGGGCTGGTGGCGGTCGGCCCATCCCGGCGACGGCAGGTCTGCTGGCACCAGCGAGGGCTGTGGGTACTGCGGGGTCCGATGCTTCGGCCACCCGATGACGTTCCGGGCCGGCGCGTCGCCACCGCACAATGTTGCCAGTATGGCAAAGCGCAGGAGGAATGCGGCCCCCGGGGCCCGGTGTCGCCAAAGGCAATCGGGGTCTCGCTGGAAAGGTCAGGCAAACGAAACACAGCGGAGCTTGTCTGGCGGACAATAAGGGATGTGTTGTCGCAGGATGAATGAGCTGATCCAGTGGATGTCAAATGTTTACTCTGGGTTTCCACAGAGCGGTCAGACGAGGACTGATGCCGCCGTCCCTCCTCCGAGCAGTGAAGACCACTGCAGGAGCATTGGGATTGATCTGGTGGGATGGGTGCTGTGAACTTTGGGTCTTTTGGCTTTTGCCACCTCCATGGCCAAAACCAGGTCTCGCACAAAGCCAGATGTCACGATGGATGTCATTTTAACCGGTGCTCCAAGGAACCCGTTATCCCATTCATACCCTCTTGAGTTTTATTTAATCAATGCAAGCATCTGACATTAATTCTGTTGTGTCCCCTAATGTCTTTCAATGTGTCAAAGGTCCTCTGGTCCCAGCTAGGATGAAGGGCTTGGCGGTGGTGGTTGGAGAGGTGTTCGTGCTATCTGGACAGAATGGTTTCCATGTTGCTAATGGGTACGAGCTGCTCTGCAGCCAGGGTATGTGATGAAATCATTGCAGCATCCCAGGTGGTGCTTTGAGGTGGATCTCTGGGTGGTACAGAGGCATCATTAACACACCCTAAATGTACGATCCAATGCACAGTGGAGTCGATGAGATTTTTTTTTTTCTGTTTAGCTTTATCAGGCTCTAGATGAAATGAAACAAAATGAACTGTTTTGCTTCAGTGTACAGTAAGAATTAAGAGTCATTTCCTTAGCCCCTGAGCTGCGGGAGTGAGGAGATGAAGGGCTTCATCAGCACCCTGGTGCTGCCGGTGGGAAATGGGGTTTGGCTGTCCACAGACACTGTTACATGCCTGTGACACTTGTCTGGAGCTGCCTGACTCTGTGTGCTGCCTGTACAGGGATGCATCCAGGGCTGTAGATGCTGCTTTTCACTGGCTTGGGAAGAGAGAACAAACACGGTCTCTGGCAGCTGCAGGAAATGAGAGTGACAGCCCCACTTGGACCATGAAATATGGGCAGTGTGGTGTTCACCATCCCCCGGCACTGCAGTGGTGGGATGCAGGGACACGGCCCTTCAGCAGGGCAACTCTGTAGGAAAGAAGGGTTGTGATGCTATTAGGGCAAATGAGACAGCATCAGGTGAGACCAGGGCCCTGCATCTGTGCCAGGGAGCCAATTCCAGCAGCTCAGTGGCCTGTGGCACTTGTGCGAGCTGCAGGGACTGGGGAGGTTTGCAGGATGGAGAGTGTGACTCGTGCATCGCGTCGGCTCCTCTTGCCAATGCTACAATCCCATTTATTAGAGAGAACTTCACAGGCTTTTAATATAGTTCCTGGGTTTAATTTACAACTTAGGGAAAGATAGACAAGGTGACAAAGTGAACTGAAATATGAAATTACTTTAATTGCAGAGGAGGACAGTTTATAGGCTTCAGAATCCAGGTAATTTATTTTAATGGTCTCCTCTGCCCTCAATGCGTAATTACCATTCACATTTAGAGCTGGTTTCAGTAAAGGTATGCAGTGAAAGCTGGTTGGACCTGTTCAGATGGCAAAACTTTTGGCAACCAATAATCCGAGATGAAAAACAAATTAAAAGCAAAATATATTTTAATGTCAGAAACACTTCTCACATAAGACACTGTTTTTTGCCTGGTTACCTAGAGACAGCTGTGGCCCATCTAAAAGCAGCAATCCAAGGCACGCAACATGCCTGGTCGAGTTCGTTTCCAACCCTACATGGTAAAACACTTGGAAAATCCCTAGGAGTTAACACAGGGGCTAATGGGTAATGCGTCCCTGGGGGAGAGGAGATAAAAATGTTTCTGTTCTCTGCCGTTCATTGCATTGGTACGTTGGACATTCGGAGAGGTAGTAAAAAAAAAAGTGGACTTCAAGAGAAATGGATAACACTTTTCTTGCTTGACTATCTGCTTTTGGCTAGTCGTACTTGAAACCAGCTGGACATTTTCATCCCTTGTGGAAGACAGACTGCTTGTGAGCAGCTCCAAGCTGCTTTCATGGCATTTCAGGTCCCACAGTGCAAAAAATCTGTGGATGATGGTGAAGTCTCTTGTTGGGTGATTGGGCACGTGATCATCTTGGTGCTTCCTGGCTCTTCTGATGTAGCTGTTGTGGCTGTTTGTATGGGCATGACCTGGCATGGATGGCTGCTGGAGGTGTGATGTGACTTGATCCAGCTTCACTTTGAAGGAGATTGTCTTGTAATTACCCGTCTTGGCTTAGCTCTGCCTTCCCATCTCCACTTCTCCAGTGTCCAAGAGCTCTCCAGCTGAGCCTGGCCTGGCTTATTTGGAAGAAAAACACTGATGCCTTCAGAAACCCGAGCGCAATGCTGGGTTCTTCTTCTGGCAGGGTGGTAAAGTGGGAAAAAATTGAATGTAACCTGAAGAAGCTGGAAAGCAATGATGAGCCCAGGCTGGTGGGACTCATGCCAACGAGCAGGCTGTGCAGCCAGGCTGATGCGCCTTCCTGCAGGGAAAGGAGGTGAAAATACCTTTTTCTTGTAAGGATCATCATGTTCCTTGGATTGAACAGTTGTGGCACAGAGCTCTCCAAGTGCAGCCTTCCCAGGGTGTTTCTTGGTTATTTTCAGATTTTTTTTTTTTTTTTAAAACCACAAGGATGGGCTGTGGACCAAGTGATCATAGCAGTCCTTAAAGTCTCTGTTAGCGCTCTCTGTGTAAAGTGGTCATGAATATGTGGCAAAATGGGACAAAATCCAAAGGCACCTGGACCCTCCATCCGCCTGCTGGAATAGTTCATGTGGCCCTGGCTGGAGTCATGCAGCACCAGAGATCAGGGTCTTAGGAGTGCCATGGGACGTGGGACCTTAAAATCCACCCTACCCCCTAACTTCTCAGACCATGTTGGCGTTGGCTCTGGGCTGGACCGATCCACCACGAGTGCAGGTGAATTGCATGCGTGCAGGGAGACAGAAGCTTGTCCTGATGCTGGCAGCAGCTTGCTGACATGGAAAGCCAAGGATTTAAAAGCTAACATTTCCCACTATTGGCACTTAACTGAAATCTTTCAGGTTGATTTGTTATCTAAACGACTGACTGTTGGACTTGAGCTGCAGCAGGTAAAGCCAGCGCTGGAGCCGGTGCAGCTCTGCGGGTTCACAGCTGCTGGTGATCTGGCCTTTAAGACTTACTAGCAACAAGAAATAGTAAAATAATTTTAAGTAGCTCTGTTTCCTTCTTGGCCAGATTGGTCTCCAGAATGAAGTGCTCCTGGCCTGAGAGAGAGGTGTGACATTCCTCCCCAAAACAAAATATCACAAGTCCATCGCACACCCGCCCCAGCGCTCGGACCACAGCCTTTCTGGTCCGGTTCCCATGCCACCTCCAAAGCCTCTGCTTTAAAACCACACTCAAAAAAAACCCCAAACCACCCTATGTTAGAAAGAATGTGAAAGATGCAAAGTTCAGGCCTTAAAATTGGGAAATACTAGAGTCAAGCTGCTTTTGTAAACTTATATCAACCTCCTCGTGCAATATCCCGCCCTGATTTCCAGCCTGCTTTCTTCTCTCTGCTGCTAGACATGAGTAGAAGCAGCGATGGAAGAAGAGGCCATATGGCCTTTTTGTGTTCTTTTTCATGCTTGGCCGCATAGTGCCACCAGCAGCTGGGAGATGCGATGAGGGGACACTCCTGTTGAATTCTGCATCTCTGCTTTATGGTACATGTAGCCATGGGAATGGTGTGTTATGTGCTGATGGGTTGTTGGATGGATGTGGGGGAAATGCTCAGAGGCGCAGATGGTGTCTCGTGGCTGTTGTGTGTCTGCCCTTGAGGCTGTAAAGCACATGGGAGAATTACTTGGGAGTGAAATAGAGTGGGATGGCTGGGCTGGGTGATGCCCAGTGTGAGCTCAGATACCTCCACTAAGGGACGGGGTGCTTAGGACCTGGCCTCCCCTTGGCCTCTCATGATGGACTACCTTTGCTAATCCCTGCTCTCAGGAAGGCTCCCGAGCCCTGCTTCGCACCCAGGCCCTCTGTGCTCATCATTGGTCATGTTCAGTGTGCAGGTCCCCAAATCTCATCAGCAGTGTCCTTTCTCCCTGGTGTAGCCTGGTGCAATCCAGCCCGGGCAAGGGGTTTCCAGGCTCTCTGGATGTGTTTTTGCCCAAAACAATTTTCCAACAGTCCCTCTGAGGGTCACAGGTGAGGAAAGCACTGCAGGATGGCTCAGACTGGCTTCTCTCCTCGTTTCCAATGTCAACTCTTACTTTTTAGGGAAAACATCTTTGAATGTCAAAACAAAACAAACAAAAAAAAAAAGTTGGGGTTTTTCTGCTTTTCTTTTGACCCAAAGTAACAGCAGTTTCCAGACAATTCAGACTTAGGAAGCGGGGATCGAATATCTTTCTTAATCCTTTGGTTTTGTTTTGTTTTGCTTTTTTTTTTTTTTTATACGAGGGTGTGTGAACTACAAGAAAGATCTTGTTCAGACCCTTGCTTTCTGATTTATGTCCAAGCCAACAGAGCAAGGCTTGGAACCGTGATGCTGTTGGGGGAAAAAAAAGTAGTAGTAGTAGTGGTGGGAAGGTTGTGGGATTGGTGGTGCTGCTCAGCAAACAGAAAGAGGAAAAGGAGAGCGATTTCTCATTCTGTTTCCTAACTCCAAACATGACCCAAAGTTTTTATAAACTTTCTGCTCAGGTTTCAGGAAACTGCAAATGAAACTGCATTCCTCTGTGTGTTTTTTTTCTCTTTCTTTTGGAGATGTAATAAAACATCATCACCTACATGTCTGCGGGCTTTAAAACTATTCTCTGGAGGGCAGGCGAGGAGTGGAGGCAGATTGACTGACAGCTGGAATAAAACCTCTTTATTATCTCTGGGATTATAATTTCACTCTATTCTGGGCGCTGGAGCAATGGGAGCTTGGTCGTCTCTGCTTTTTCTTGTTGGCTTCTCGTGTCCGTTCCCGATACTGTGCTGGTGGGGTCTGTCCCCCCCCAGGGCTCTGTCTGCAGGGGAAAACTCATCAGCTGAGGAAGCTGCGCTCTTCATCACCTAGGAAAATATAGCGTTTTTTTCATAAATTGTGGCCTTGAAGGCCTCAAGTGTAACCAGTGGGAAAAAGACATGTTAAATTAGAATATAAAAATAGTAGGAGTGGGGTCGCACCAAACTGGGGGATGAAACTGAGGATGGCAGCCATGGCAGGACAGGGTCGCAGCATGGTGTGGCTCCAGGGGGGTGGGTCTGTCATCCACCAACTCCTTTAACCCTTTAAACTGGTTTTTGTGTCTAAAGCATGCAAAACCACAAACCAATAGCTGTTCTGGAGCTGACGCTCCAGGCTTGCCTGGAGAGAGTGAAGAACTGGGAAATGGCCAGAGTGGAGGTAAAAACAAAGGCGATAACACTTGAAGACAGAATCAGGCAGCATGTCTGTGCACATTTTCAAGCAGTTTAAGCATGGAGAATTTAGTAGGGTGAGTTAAGTGGATGTATTTAATAGTATTTGCATCCCATGTCAAGATAAAGATGCAGAGCAGGGCTCAGTGCACAGCAGTGAACCAGCACAGACCTTTGATGAAGGAAAACTCCCACCTCTGGGGACAGCCCACAGGTAACACTAGCCTGATTTTTCTTCTCCTCTTAATGTGCATTTCCTAGCTTAAAGAACAAAAAAGCAGGTAAAACTAAAGGAGAAAAAATTAGAAAAAAATCCAGTTGCAAGTTGCAATCCAACTGCAATATTGCAGTCTAGCAATATCCTTGGAGGCTCGTGTAGGTGCTGCGGGGTTCTGGCTGCTGGAGCAAGAGTGGGTCTGGGAACAGAGAGGGTAAAGACCAGATTTCACCTGAATGCTGATATTGTGATTGACCCAGGCATAAAGTAGAGCTTGGACCCATTCAGGTGCTCTTGTTCCTTCAAGTGGTGCTTCTCTTGGAGGAGGACTGCCTCCAGGATGCCAGGGTTCCGCTGTGCGGAGGCACAGGTGGAAAAAGACTTGGAGCAAAGCTGAAGAAAAAAGTCAGAAGTCAGTATGGGAGATTTCACCCCAGAGTTTTGCTGATCGTGTCAAAAACTCACTCACAAAAATTGGGTAAGAGCAGCCAACAAGGGCTGGGTGGGATGTTATAAAGCAGCATCAGAAGCTGATGTGGTGGGGCAATGTCATAGAATCATAGAATGGTTAGAGTTGGAAGGGACCTTAAAGATTGAGTTCCAACCCCCCTGCTATGGGCAGGGACACCTTCACTAGAGCAGTTTGCTCAAAGCCCCATCCAGCCTGGCCTTGAACACCTCCAGGGATGGGGCATGGGCCTCTCCTGCAGTTCCTAGGCAGGGGAAGGGATGGGGGATGCAGGGAAGGGACGGGGCTGGTTTGGTGCAGTGTAGTCCCCAGCCCACTCACCGGGAAGTCGAGGAGCCTGCCTGGTTTCTTTTGGGGGGTTATTCCTGGTGTTTTCCCTGTGCTCCTGTCAGGACTGCTGCAGGAGATGGGGTGAGAGGTGTGTGGGTTGGGTGTGATCCAGCGTGGCCACCTTTCCTCAGCGCACGCATGCTCCTTAGCAAATCCGTCTGGGCTAGTAAATGCCTGGCGTGGAGAATTCTTGGAAGCCAAATTGCTCTTAATAATTAATCTTTCGGGTCCACTACAAGAATAATACAGTACATGTGATACCCTACAGCATATGTGTGTACAGAAAACACCTTGAGATGTTGTGTACACTCAGCATATCGTGCCATATACCTACTGGGACTCGTGGTGCTGGCCATGATTGAGTGCAGACCTCAGTGGCATGTCCTTTTTGCCTCATTGCCACCCCATTAACGCATTAATGCAGCTCCTTACCCCACCGCCCCCCCCCCCCCGCCCCGTGGAAAATGGGGCCAGTGCTCTCAGAGGAGCTGAATTCGGGAGGAACCCAGAAGAGTTCATCCAGGCCCTATGTAATGGAGAGCAGTCCTGAAAGGCGGCCGCTGCCCAGCACCAGAAACCCAAAATTGTTCAGCAAAGCAGTCCAGGATGCTTGGTTAATTAGAGAAGACCCGTTACTGGCAGGCACGGGGCATATTTATTTTTAAAGTCTGTTACTGACAGTGAGAACATGCCTCTGGCGAGAGATCTGAAGCCCTGGCCATGTAATTCAGTTGAAAAAGGGATTTACTTTTTTCAAAACAAAACCAAACTCCCATGCCCCACCTCCTCCCTGCCAAGGAACGGGCGGGATCAATGAGGCAGGGAGTTGGAAGGGGTGAGGGCTGTTATTTACGCAAAGTTTCCACCTCCTTCCTTCCTTCCTACCAACTGCCCATGACCCAGACCTGCCTGGTGAGGAAAACGGCTCCACAGCCTTGCCAATTCTGGGATAAATAGGTCATCCAAAATACGCAAAAGCCAGTTCCAAGTCTTCCAACAGTCAGAAAGATCTCAGAAGTCTTTGGATGCGTAAAGCCTGTAATAATTGTGTTACTTCCAGTGCTGTTTTTGAAGCTCTGGGTCCTCCAGGAGCAGTCCTCCACAGTGGTACAGGGGCAGAGATGTGGCAGATGAGAAAGCAGAACACCATTTCTAGTTTTATTTCACCGATTTACTTGTTGAGACCTTTTCAATGGTGATGGCAGCTGTAGTCTGCATCATTACAAAACCAGGATTTTATACCTCCCTGTGGATGGGGGCTGTAATCTTTCAATTAAAGTAGAGAAGAGTCCAGCCAAGGATGTCTTCGTTTAAACCTCAGCTTTGCCTTTCGCCTTGTGAAGTGGAGCTGCCAAATCTTGCTGGATGATTGAGGATGATATAGGAGGGTTTCCTTGAAGAAACTTTCCAGCAGTCACCTGCTCCATCAGGTTTTGTGGCCTGATATCATAACAATATATCCTGTAGCATGTAAGTATGAGCCAAGTCAAAAGAAAATGATACCTAAGGTAGTATTTCTTTGGGTTCTCTTACTGTTTCCACCACTGTCCTTGACGGACTTCTGCTCCCAGTGAATGCAGCTCCCTGTTTGCAAGGTTGGTTGGTTGTACTCCTCCAAGTCCCCTGGGATGATAAGTAGGTTTTATCGTGGCTCAGATCCAGATAGTGCCATGGTTTGAATGGTGGAAAAGACTTAAAACCTTTGCAAGTGCCTCTGCAAGTCGCTGACCCTGTGGCAATGATCTCGGTGTCCCCCTGCGCTGCAGTAATGTTACCTGTGTTATAGGGGCTCTAACAGTGGCCTTTAGAAAGGAGGCTTTAATCTACAAACCACTGAAATAATAGATACTTATGCCATGGCAGGAGCTCATAAGTTCTACACCTTGGAGAGAGAAGAGGGTATCCCTCCACTGCAAAAATAGAATCAAGTCTTATAAGCACCTTTGTTTATTTTTTAAGAATATGTTCCTTTTTTAAAGAGCCTTTTCTCTCCAGTGGAAACTTTCTCGTGCATTAGTGCAATGGCTCTTGCCTCCCCCTCTTGCAGGCTATCTTCTAGCAGTGAGAGCCAGGCAGATGCCAAGGTTTTGCTGTTGTGCTGTTACTGTACAGAAACCAGCATTGCAGGGCAGAGGCGCTGGGCCCGGGGTAGCGAAAGGTGGGAAATAAAGGAAATGAATGTTGTTAGCGAGTGTCGAGTCAGTTATCAACAACTTCCTGACATTGTTAGTCCTCACTCCATTCGCCGTTCCCCAGGCTGGCCCACATCCAGGCATCGTCAGCAGGTATTTCCCTCCTGCTCACAGCTTCATCCATCAGCATCCTCCACCGGGTCCATCCTGTTGCGCTCTGAGGAAGCATTAAAATTAATAACGTGAGCTTTGGGGCGACCTGTGGGTGAGAGCTTCTCTGCACCTGCAGTTCTGGGGGTTGATTTCTTAAAATGCCCTTACCTTGGGGCTACTGCTTGAACAAATGTCTCAACCTTTGGTGGTAAAGAAATAGAAACCAAACTGTTGCTCGAGGATCCATAACTGAGATATAATGTTTAAAAAAAGTGATACCAGTTAGTCAACTTCTACATTTCCA
The DNA here is from genome assembly GCF_964106895.1 of Numenius arquata. Classification (NCBI taxonomy): domain Eukaryota; kingdom Metazoa; phylum Chordata; class Aves; order Charadriiformes; family Scolopacidae; genus Numenius; species Numenius arquata. The sequence goes on along the minus strand of NC_133586.1, from coordinate 2,224,020 downwards.
ACTTTAATATACAAAAGGAAGTCTTAAATTTGTAAAAGGACAACAGTTTGCTGACAACACACACATCTAAACTTTTCTCCTTTTTTGTTTTCTGAGCTCTACTCTTTTCCCAAATGCTGTTTAGAAAGGAGCTTGTTGAGGAATAGCTTTTAAACCTCTCTTCGGTACTATTTCTACAATGAAGTCACCCGTGTAAGATAAATAGTAGCTGATCTCTTGTTAGTGAAGTACACGCTCTCCTTCACGCTTGACTTGAATGGAAATGCAAAATACTCTGCCATCTGCTTCCAGCAAGCGGCTGGAGGGAAGGATGCAGCCTCGGCATCCTCCATCCCAGGCCGGAAAGCAAAGCCCTCTCCCTTGCTGGTGCTGCATCAGTGAGGCCCCTGAATTTGTCCACTGCAGCCGAAGTGATGGGCAGAGGTGATAGTTCTCAGTACAAAGTGGATTTTATTTATTTTTTTTTTTTTACAAGATTTCCCTGCTCATCATAAATACAAATTGCTGCGGAGATGAGGTTTCACACCAGAAATGCCTGAAGAGGGTCGTACACCCAACAAGTGCTGTTCAGCTTTTGTCTTGCCATAGCGTTAAAAGCTGCAGCCGGGGGTGACATGTTGCATCCGTACAAAATGACAATTCCTTTAGGAATCACCCCTTTAAGAAAAAAATAAAGTAGGACATCCCTCTCTTGAGGTACAGGGCATTGGCTGGTCCCTGTGAGATTTTAAGCCGTTCTGCAGCTGACGTGACAGACAAATACCCCAAAGTCTGTATTTGGTCGTTTTAAGTTTCCAGCCACAGAACATAATTATCGCACATTACACTCTGTTTATTTAAAGAAGGAAAAATACTGTGGAAATGAGATTTTGTGCCAAGTTACAGAGGGGGGGGAAAAATGCTTTTTAAAGAAGCAAATATGCGTGCAGGCAGCTGGTGCATGTGAGATCCTGGAAACAAAAGTGAGTTGGCCTCCTGCCGGCTGCAGAGCCAGTGAGGAGCCCGTGCAGCTCTGCTCTTACTTATCTCAGGGAAAACGATGCAAACAAAGGCATTTAATTGCATGAAGAGCAAGAACATCAGGCAGGCAGCTGATGAGCAGCAAGTCTGTGCTGCATTGCTTAGAAGGGAAAGGCTTGCTCCTGGAGCCAGGGTCCCTGGATGTGGGCTGCTTGCGGGATTTGGGGTGACACAGAGGTTTTTGGTTCGTGCAGGACAGGGTACCGTCCTGCTGCAGGGTCTGCCCTGTTTCCCCGGCTATGCTAAAATTACCTCTAACTCAGCTTTTTCTGCTGCTCTTTATTTCATCACACCTGACTTTTCTGCTTGCGAATGTGTCTTTTCGCAGAATCACAGAATTGTCAGAGTTGGAAGGGACCTCTAGAGATCATCTAGTCCAACTCCCCTGCTAAAGCAGGATTTCCTATAGCACATCACTCAGGGCTGCATCCAGGTGGGTCTTGAAAATCTCCAGAGAAGGGGACTCCACACCCTCCCTGGCAGCCTGTTCCAGGGCTCTGCCACCCTCACCGGAAAGAAGTTCTTCCTCATATTTAAATGGAACTTCCCATGTTCCAGCTTGTGCCTGTTGCCCCTTGTCCTCTCACTGGGAACCACTGAAAAGAGTCCGGCTCCATCCTCCTTCAACCCACCCTTTAGGTACTTGTAAACATAGATAAGGTCTCCCTTCAGCCTTCTCTTCTCCAGGCTAAAGAGTCCCAGCTCTCTCAGCCTTTCCTCATCAGGGAGATGCTCCAATCCCTCCGTCATCTTAGTTGCTCTACATTGGACTCCCCAGTAGCTCCCTGTCTCTCTTGAACTGGGGAGCCCAGAACTGGCCACAGTATTCCAGTTGTGGTCTCACCAGGGCAGAGTAGAGGGGGAGAATGACCTCCCTCCACCTACTGGCCACACTCTTCCCCATGCAGCCCAGGATCCCATTGGCCCTCTTGGCAACAAGGGCACATTTTGCTTTTGCATACTGCATATATTTTAAAATTGGGTCTTACCTGGGCTTGTGGGACAGAAGCAGTGCTGGTGACGGTGCCTGAGCTGCGTGGAAGAGAGCGGCTGGGGCAGGGCTGTGTCACTCCCCAGTTCAGGAGAGCTCTGATCCACCTCCCCTACCTAGGGTAACCCTGGGTGAATGGTGGCAGATGAATTAACCAGATGGCTGCTGGGGAAGGGGACAAGCCGCAGAGCCCCAGCTGATGGCCCTGGGCTCATCCTCCGCCCATCACCTCTTTTGGGAGCTTTGCAGATCGTGTGAGGGTTTTTTCTCACCAAGCGGCTCTTGGAAAAGACCACGTAAGAATGCAACTCCCACTTAGAATGTGAAAAACTTGTTGTTCTACCTGTTTTCAGGGAAAAACGTTAAGAAGTGGCCTATGGGTGCTGAACTGACTGAACCCAGAGGCCAAGCTGCTGTTCCCTGAAGCTTTTGCTCTCTTGTCAATAGTTTGCCTTGTAGAAACTGTGGGAGGGTCTGACTGTCCGTTTCCAAATGCAACACTCGACAGCATGCACAACCCCAGCTGGGAAAACCAGTTGGCATTTCGGTCCTGGTTCCTCTGCAGGAGAAGGATGGAGGACCAGCAGCATCACAGCCACCCAGCCGGGGATGGCCAGACAGTGAGGTGACAGACCTGCTCACCGATGCTGCTTCGGTGTGTGCCGCAGGAAAGCTGAATTCAGAATGAAAAGCTGCTGAGGAAATGGGTTTAAAACCCTTTTTCTAACAGCTGGGAGGAGGCGTCAGGCAGAGCTGCGTACCTGAGGGGACTGTTTCTGGCTCCCTCACTGCAGCTGTGGGCTAGAGACAGCTTGGCACGGCTGCTGGCGGGAGAGGGAGTGATGCTGCAGCACAACGGGTTGCAGAATAAGAATTTTGGGGTTTTGTCAAAAATTTCAAGGTTTGGACATTTGCTACCATTCTGCTGGGGGGAGCCTGGGGTCTCTCTCTCTTTTTCTTTGTTTTTGTTTTTTTTTTTTAATTTTTTTAACTTGGCAAAAGCAAGGGGCTGTGCCAAATAGCCACTCGGCCCAATGCAAAGTTTAAAGCTGTGGCTCCCATGGGCTGGGCATGGCCCAGGGTGAGCACGTTACTGCTCACCAACCAATGCAGGATAGGACAGGGCATTGCCCAAAAAGTCCATCCCAGGCATTGAAGAAGTCGTTCACATCAGGGTTTTAAAACCAGCGCAAGAGCTTTTTTTTTTTTTTTTTTTTAAAAAATGAACAACAAATATTCTTCCTTGCATGGAGCAAGGATGAGTGAAACGCACAGCATCTGGGGCAAACAGCTTCACAGTTTAATCTGCGCCTTGGAAAAGTCCCTCTGCAGCCTCTGGCTTTAGGCCATCGCTTGCAGAAGAATTGCCAGCAGAGCAACAGCAGCAAAAATATATATGCTATCTGGAAAAGACGCTTAAATCAAACAGTTATTGGGCTCAGCAGAGCTCAGTCATCTTCTGCATGATATAGCAGGGAGGATGTTATAAAGCAAAGTAATTCTGCAATATGAAGCAGGGAAGATGAGATGAGCCAAGGGCCCCGACCTTAAATTTTATGAGCAACTTATTGTTTGCAAAGAGCAGGGCTGGGAGATGGGAGGCAGGATTTCTGCTGTTGTGCAGAGTCAGGAAAAAATGTGGAAACCTCCTGGGTTGGTGCTTGCTAATCTGTAGCGTTTTCCCTTGGTCTGTTGCGAGAAGAACTAAAAAAGGAGGTATTTTTAAAATAATATTGAGCATAAAAAGGGAGAGGCTGTGGCCTCCCCAGTACCCAGACACATGCAGAGCTGCTCCATGGCTGGGATAAAGTAGTCGCAGGGGCTGACCCCGACCTCCCCGCTTTATCTGATGTTCTCAGCATTTATAAGCAAGGAAGAGTGAGTGGTCGTGGTCGTCAGACCGACTGGCTCCGCTCTGAGCTTCCAGCCCAGATGGGAGGCGAGACCTGCCCTCCAAGCATCCCAGCCCTGGGGTCAGGGAGATGAGTCCCTCCTCCTCCCTTTTCCCCAAAAAGACCCCCTCCAAATTGCTGGCCGGGGCAGCGGGGCAGTGTTTCTCAGCAGGCCACCGGGGCTGGGACCATCCTGGACAGAGAAGTCACCGGGGAACGTCTCGTCTTGCAGATGTCTCTCCAGGGTGGCTCTGAATTAGCTTCATCCTTTCAGCGATGCTATCGCTAGACAGCCTTTTTCTTTTCATTGCTAGCTAAAAAAAAAAAAAAAAAAAAAGCTTGAGCTGTCACAGAGTGGAGCCACGGCAACATTATTGGGTTCAGGATGGTGTCACCTCCCCACGAATGCAAATGCCTCTGACCTCTCCTGTCTGGGGAGACCCTATTGCAGCCTTTCAGTACCTAAAGGGGGCTTATAAGAAAGATGGGGACAGACTTTTTAGTAGGGCCTGTTGTGATAGGACAAGGGGTAATGGTTTTAAACTAAAAGAGGGTAGAGTTAGACTAGATATATGGAAGAAATGTTTTACAATGAGGATGGTGAAACATTGGCACAGGTTGCCTAGAGAGGTGGTAGATGTTCCAACCCTGGACACATTCAAGGTCAGGTTGGACGGGGCGTCTGAGCAACCTGATCTAGTTGAAGATGTCCCTGCTCGGTGCAGGGGGGTTGGACTAGGTGACCTTTAAAGGTCCCTTCCAACCCAAACTATCCTATGATTCCGTGCCTCCTGCCTTGGTTTTTGGTGGCCCAGCAGCAGGGAGATCCCGCGCCCCTGTCTGCAGCACTGAGCATGTTTATTTAAGTTAAAATCAAGTGTTAAAATAATTCTGTGTAAGTGTTAAGCGAGGGTGATTGGAGTTTGCATGACTCTACATTCAAACTATGATTTCTTTAGGGCAGAGGAGTTATTTTCATTAACTATTCAGTGCTTGCTCTCTCTGGCAGGAGGAAAGGTTGGATTAGCTAAATGTTGACGTACAAACTTTCAGCCCTCCTCAAGCTGTTTTAAATCAAAGCAGGGTAGGTAAATGTTTGGCTGCGTTTCCTGTGATGGCCTCGTCGTCCGCAGCCTGCGAAGTAGCACGATCCAAAGGGCAGCTGTTAAACAAAGTGAAAACAGACAACAGGCTGCACGGCTCTCCGGCATCTGCTGCCCAGTGCTCAGGGAATCCTCTCTTCTCCCCCAGCATCCGCAGGGATGGTCCTTTGTTGAACCAGACAAAGGAGCTTGGGGATTTTGGGAGGGTGGTGTGGGCTGGAGGTTGCTGACAAGGTGTGTGTTGGGATGCGGTGGTACCCAGGGTGATGCAGTACTCAGGGTGATGCGGTGGCACCCAGGTACCAATGGTACCCAGGGTGATGTGGTTGGGATGCTGCCCTACCACTGCCCTGCACTCCTGTGAGCAAATGTCTGTGGGTTTATATGGGTTTCTTCTTCTTTTCTTTTCTCCCTCCTCCTCACCCAGGGAATCCTCTGCTCAAACCACAGGTGGAGATACGGGTCCGTATTTATCTGTCCAGACCATAATAAGAAAACCGGTCCAGTTAGACTGCTCCGAGTACAGCTCTTCTGATAGGATCCATTGCAGGCTGTTGTGGGGAAGGGTAACAGGGTTACGTTGCTGAGTATTTATAGGAGCCATAAAGCTCAGGAATTTATCATGTCCGTGATTTAAACGAGGTGTGGAGGAATTTGGTCTCTCCTGCCATCCCTGCCCTGCCAGAGTGGGCGGCAGAGGCTGGGTCTGCGGGAGAGCACAGGGTGCATCCTCACTCCTGCCTTTGATGGGGAAGGTGGTGATAAAACACAATAGGATTCAGTGGGTGTTTCTCATTGGAGCTGCCTAACTGTCTGTCTCCAGGTTTTCAGCCAGGGCAAGCTTGTTTCTAGGGCTTTGGCAAAGCAGCTGGCTTCTCAGGCGGGCACTCTTGCATTAACACATATAATTAGTAAAAAGCCATAGTGTGTCATGGCATCTTAAGTCTAAAGATGTTCCTTGAGTTTTCATGGGTTTTCCTCTACTCTAGCCCCGTTTTGGTGGGGCTTAGGGGATTTGCGAGAGGCGAGCCCTTTCTACTGAGCTTTGGGCTTCAAGAAGCCATTTGTGGGCAGGGTGACACAGGCTGTGCATGCACGAAGCTTTTTTTGATTGAGGAAAATTTGGCATATTTTTCCAAACAGATTATCTGCTTAAAGGCTTCACCTGCAACACCGCCCTGTAGGGGCCTGGCAGGGTTTTTTCCACTTCCAATCACATCCTTAGTTTTGTTTGCTCAAACCACAAACTCGGTAAAATGGGAAACTGATTCTGCTTATCTTATTTCTGAAGCGGTGTCGCAGCCTGCAGCAGGATAAATCCCGTTTCCGCCTCCAGGTGATGGATTACGCGGGAGTCGCATGTGTAAAATGAGCCTTTTTTTTTTTTTGTGTGTGTGTGTGTGTGAGTATTTCTTGTCCTTTTGCAGTTCCTGCGAAGCGAATTTAATGCAGTTTCAGTTTGGGTACAACAAAGTCGAGCTGCAGATCAGAAACACATGTTGTAAGTGCTGCAGGCATTGAGTGAAACCTGATCTGCCGAGGTTTCCCTTAAATCTGCACTTTCTCATTTGGCTCTCATATTAAAGCTGTATTTCAGAGCTGTCTAACCCTCTCGAAAGATGATGAATAACAATAAAAACATTCACTGGAGGACTGTCATCATTTCCAAAGGAAGTGTAATAAATACTTTACGACAGGACTTTTTTTTTTTTTTCTTCTATGTACAGCCATAAACTAGTTTTAAGTTACAACTTATTAAGCCTCTAAACAATTAGAGCTCGGTTGTGGGGAGGGCACTGGGGCTGGGATTTGCCTTGTTTTTGGGCTTGAGGGATGTAGAGGGAATCATTTTGCTTTCACGTGCCTCAGTTTCCCCTCGTGCTGGTTGAGCCATGGGTGTTTATGGTCACTGAGGTCCTGGGTCAGGCTCTTGTTGCATGGATAATTGATATACCAACATCTCCCATGCTTGTTGCTTGTGCAAACAAGAGCTGTCCTTTCCCTTGACGGTCCCTGTGTGTGTCCACTGTGTGCTTTCTGCTCCTGATTTTGCTTAAAAAATGTGCAACTGTTTGGCAGCATCAATTAAAGAAAAAATAATCTGAACACTGTTTGTGTGACCTCCCCTAAGCTGCTGTGTCTCCACAGCAATCCCCTTCATCCCGGCAGAAGGAGCTGGCCCCACAGCTGGTCTGTGGAGCCGCCTTGCTGCAAAGCCCCCTTCCCCCTCCGATGGTTTACCAGGGGAAAATCTAAGAGAAGCTGTCTGAAAATAATCCGATCAGGAGAGGTTTGGATCTCCCTTTATTTTGCCTTTTATTTTGCTTTTGGTTTTACTGAAGGGTAATAAAAGTAAAGCAGGGCTTGAGGACGTTGCCTTTTGCAGCATCATCCTGCTCTGGGTGCAACAGGAGTCTGCTGAAAAAGCCTTTTTTTGTTGTTGTTTTTTCATTTGTTTGGTTGGTTTGTTTTTGTTTTTGTTGAGCCTTTCCCCAATTCAGTCCTTCTTTTGGATGATGCTGAATCCCTGTGGCTGAAGAAGTGCTGCTTTGGGGCTGCACAGACCTGGGGTGGTCCCTGCGGTGGGCAGGGATGGGGAGGACGGGATGGAGGGTGGGCAAAGACCCACAGTCGTGGGCAACAGCGAAACGCTTAAAACGTGATCTGCCTCTGGTTACCGCGGTGTTTCCATGATGGTTTCAGTTCCCCTTCCCACGGTGGCCGCTGTGCGCAACCGGTGCCAGACCAAATCCCAACCCGCCCCTTTCACACATCCAAAATCCGGGGATGGAGGCAGCGCAGGGGCTTGCAGTCCTGCTCCGGCTGCTTCACTGGAGGGTTTGTGCAGTCCAACTGGTGTCTGTAATGAGGAAATTTCTGAGCAAGTGTCGAAATGCAAGGTTCTAAATGCAAAGCTGCGTGAGTTGCTCTGCTCTTCCTTGTGCTGTAATTCAGCTGCCGCCTTCAAATCTGCAGGAGTGGTGCAGCGTTGAGGATACCGCTAAACTGACACAACCTGTGTGATGGTTGCTTCTATAATTTACCAATCAATTCATTTCAGACATCAGAAATTCAGTTGTGGCTCAGAAAAGTGTATTTCTAACGAAGGCTTTGCCCTTCTTGCTAACGGCGATTCCGAGTGTCTGATGGTATGTCATTTCTAATCCTCTGTTCTTTGATATTTTTATTTTTTTTTTTTTCGTTCCCTGCCTTTGCCACCTGTGTAATTGCATTGCTGTGAAAACGTTGGTAGAGAGGCAGGTGGAATAAGAGCTACCCCATGAGCACCGTGCCCCGCTTTATTCAGCCCTTTGCCTTTGGGTGTTATTTCCCAGCCTCGGGCTCACCCTCGGCCCCAGCACGCACCCAAAGGAGCCTTTTGAGGGGCAAGATGACACCACCATTGTAGTCAGCACGGAAAGAGATGGTGTAATTAATTGTTTCCCCCACCAGGACTCGGTGCTGACCCTCCTGCCAGCACCCAGCGCGGCGCATCCCACCAAAGGCATGGCAAAAGCGTGTAGGAAAAGGAAAAATCACTCCTAGGATGGTCAGAACTTGAGTCTGGCAAAGCGAGTGGAGGTTTTCTGTGGCGTGTGGGGATAACGATGCTCGGCACAAAAAAGCCTGAGAAGTCTGAAGTGGCCAAGTTACACTTGGTCTAGCTCTGAAGCTGTCCCCACCTGGCCTGTCCGAAAAATCCCTGTAGCTCCAGTTACCAGCACAGCTGGAGGTGGATTCCGCTCTTCAGTGGTGCCCCTGCTGTCGTGTTTCCCACCCTTTGCACTTAATGCAATTTGTCTCAACAAATAGCGCCATTAGGTTGATGGAAGATGCAGCATCGCATGCAAAAACCTTCACAGACCTGTACTCCATGGACTTCGCTTCCAGTTAAGCTTGTAGAAGATGCAGAGTCTATAGTTGTACTTCACTATGTGGTTTTTTTCTAGTGCCAGTCGTTTGTTAAGTGGGCTCTAAGGAACTGGAGTATCCGAGAGCATTCAGGCTGAAATGAAAATAAGTGTCTCTGGATAGGCTTTATGGCTGCTATGGCAAGAGATGGGTGGGTTTGTCTTCTCCAAGGATGGCTTTTGGTTTAACGTCCATTTTCTTAATCTGCTTGGAAGATGGAGCTCATATGCAATATCCAGGCAAAAAGGAAAGATTTATTCTAATTTCTGCAAAAAGGTATATGAATGTGCACCCACGGGTGCTCCGTTTACCCCTGGCACACCTGGCGGGAGGTGATGTGGGGACCCTCACTTGCTTGGTGGACGTGTTTAACGTTTTCCACATGCAGGCATGAAAAGGAACCGGTGCAGCCTGTGAACCATTTTATTTATTTTCTCCTTTAAAGCCTTTCCAGGCAGACTTTGGTTTGGACTGCTGGCTCACTTTTTTTTTTTTTCTAATTGCAATTAATGGCACAAACATTTCTCATGGAGCACTAGATGTTATTGGCAGGAGGGTTATTAAAAAGCAAAACAAACTCCAAACCCAAGAGTAACCTGAAACATATTTGATCCAAGGTATTTTATATTAAAGAGGATTTGTACTTTGAACATGGAAGAATTTCTAGTTATGGGTCCAGAATATCTGAAAACATCATTCTTTGGGTGCCTGAAATCAACCTTTTTGTTGCTTTCCAAGGCTTGCAGAGTCCTCAAACTCCTTCTCCAGGCCAGGCGATGGAGGTGGCTCACAGTTACCCAGCCCATCAGTCCCGTGGGGTGATGCTTCCTCACCTCGAAGTACAAACTGGAGCATCACGATGAAGCCTTGTTTGCTCAGGTCTCCTTTGCTCTATGATCAAACACCAAGAAGTGCAAAAAACCATTCGTAACGTACGATGATTTGCAATGTGTGTCAGAATAATTGCATGAATTGGCTTTGGAGAGCACCTCTGCAAAGTCCAGTGTGCGATGAGTGACTCGGACCCAGCGCTGATGGACAGGGTATTTTGTTAGCTGCATCATTTCAACTTGTTTTATTGATTTAAATGGAGCTGAATGGCAGATTTATTAGGAATTGACATTACTGAATGTTTGTTTCCTGAGCTTAAATGAGCCAATTTTGTGCTCACTGAGATGTTATGCATAAATAATTGATGGATACATATGCATAGAAGCCACCTTTAAATGCAAGGTCGTTTGGTGCCAGCAATTCACAGAAAGAGCCAGCTCAGTGCTGCCTGGGTTGTGCAGGTGAGAAATAGTGTTTCAAGGGGGCTGCTTGGGTTTCACAGGTCAATGCTGAGCCTCTGAGAGGGATAATAGGGCAGCGTGTCCCCTCTTGCAGGTGCTCCTGGCCACCAGCCCTCATCCAAAATTGTGGTCTCCTGAGACCAGGTTGTCTGAGGCTGAGCTCAGGATTCAGAGGATGCTCTTAATTCAGGTGGGGAAGACACTCTGCTAAGACCCTTGCAGGCTGGGCTGCGGGGTCCAAGAAGAAGACCATGTAGAAAGATTTCTGCGAGGTCCAGAGAGCTTCTTCTGTCCAGAGGACTTTGTTCAAAGGCTAAACTGGAGCCTGAGGGAAGAGGAGATGAAAAGGTTGAGCTGGAAGGGACGGATGAACTGTGTCAGGGTGTAACAGCCCTGACCTTGGGAAGGCAAATGCAGGTTGTGCAGGGAGGATGTAGCGAGTGGGAGAGACACTGTGCCCCAGGACAATGCTTTGCTGGTCAGAAACCAGCCCTTTGCTTGGCCCTGGGCCCATCTCCTCCTCCGAAATGGCAAGGATGGAGCCACGCAGCTCCTCAGAGGTGGCTGGGGGTGTTTGCTGACTCCCTGCGCTTGGGCAGGCTCTCAGGCAGGTTCTGTGCTTGTCCAGGGTTTATAAATCTTCCCGCTCAGGGGAAGCTGCTGGTGCATGTTTTTTGCATGTATTTATATTTATCAAAGTGGTGACAGACTCAGTTTCCCAGAAGCGTTCCCAGGTTTAATTTTCTCCTTTTCCATTTGCCAGGCCCAGGGCTGTAACAGAAAGTCCTTTTTTTCTTTTTTTTTTTCTTTCTTTTTTTTTTTCCTTTTTTTTTCCACATTGAGCAGAAAACTGTTTTTGCCATTGCAGTTTTTACAAGTTTCAAACCTATAACATTGGCAACACTTAGAAGTGCCATTCAACTGCTTTTGTGTGTTTGGAAGTAGCATCATCCCTGTGTCTGCATTTCCCTATAAACCCTGAATTTGGTGGAAGCTCAAGGGCTGTAATCATGAAGGGCACACACACCTTGGAAACGAGCAGGTAGTTGACTTATCAAGTTAATTTAGTATTTTTTGACACACACACACACACACACACACACACCCCCCGGATGATTACTGCCCCCAGGTGTAACCAGTGTTCAGGGTGATCTGACTGTGTGTCGCATTTTTAAACTGCCTGCAGCTTCAAGAAGTGTTTTGGGGAGCAGTCAGTGTTCAGCTGAGTGGGAGCGACCAGACGAGCTGCGTGGAAGCAGCTCCAGTCCCCGATCAGATGAACACTCGGAGGCTGGCGAGTGCTCAGGCATGTGCTTTGAAATTAATTTTCCACGAATCCATGTGGCTTTGAAATTCACTCTCTGTAAACGTTCCTGCTGGTAAAACCTGATCCCGAGAAGGTCTCTGGGAGCTGAGAGCTGGGGGCTGTGAGCAGAGCGAGGGGGAATTTGCTTTAAAATTCAGACTCATAGCAAAGAAATGCTATTGCCTAGGCTCACCTGTAACCACATTGTATAGGTAGCGGCTGTATATCCAGGTTCTGTTCAGAGCCAAAGCACTTCAGTTTTGCTCCTCTTTTTGCTATCAACTCCGGTGTGATCTCGACACGCAGGAGTCTACTGTGTCCCGGGTCGAGTTCATGCGTGTGAAATCTGGAATATGTAGAATTACTTGGAAGAAAATTAACCAGCTTGGTACTCACCTGTTAATTTGGTTTTTTACACCATGAAAAATAATTTTAGAAGGCCTGTGTAATATATGAGCCAGGGTTTATTGGCTGGCAGCTTTACAGAGATATTTCATTACTGTAGCTGGCAAAAAATAAAGAAGGCCTATTACTGGAAGTGAGATAGCAGGACAGGGAAAGTATTGAACCAGAGGTGCGCAGGCACCAGGCAGGTTTCTGAGCCATCCGTCCTCCAGCTGAACAAGGACCTTGTTCCCCCCTTCCCTGCTGTAAGCTTGTAGGTATCTGCAGCCACCACTGAAACGAGGACTCAGGCTGCTGCTGGGATCTGGCTCTGGGATAAGACTGAATATTGATAAAATAAAGCATTTCTCAATGACCTGTGCCATCTAGTGGCAAAGCAGAGCTGGAGCTGGAGGAGCAGCAGGGTTTGTGTGCTGAGAGCATCGTGATGAGATGGGTGCCCACCGGGCTGGTGGGGGCCAGCTGCTGCGGGTGGTGCTATTGGTGGGTCCCCTCTGCAAAACGCCCCGTGCCCGGTTTTGGATGCAGCTCTTTGGGCTTTGCACCATGAGTGTGTACCCGTGTATCTAGTTTTCTCAGTGTTCGTTCTCAGTGCCGTGCCTTGGATGGCTTGAAGGAAAGAGGTGGGGGTATGTGAGGAGATGCGGTGGTGGCTGCCTGCTCCATGTCTCACTGGTGACATGGCCCACAACCCTGTTTCCAACAGCGGCAAAGAGCTGTCCTGCTCTAAATGCCTGTATCCCCGTGGGACTCCCCATGCTCACCCTTGCAGCATCCTTGCACCTCTGAGATCTGCTTTGGACACACGCTGAGATAGAAGAGGCATCACTTGGAAAGGTTTTTAACAATCACTCTTTGTTACAACCCAGAATCTATATATAGCTGCCCTGCACCACCGCGAGGTGACCCCATACTCTCCTCTTCTGTTTTTCCCAAGGGAGCTTTCCTGACCCGTCTGACCACAGGGGTGGGAGCGGGGCTCCTGGGCTGGACCAACCTCCTGCAAACCCAGGTCCCACGTGGAGAGGTGTGGGCAGTGCCCTGGGGTTGACAGCAGTCTGCAGCCAAGATGATGTCCAAAGATTCTCAGTTTAACCCTTTTACCGGGATCTGATAAGACGTAATATATTATATTTTTTTTTTTATATGGAGCAGTTGAGCTCCTTTTTTGGTGGAGATGAACAGCTAAGGTGCATGGCCAGCCATGGGTTGCCCTTAAAACTGAAACGCAAGTCGCACATAAACTAAAACAGGTTGATGAGTCTATAACCCAAAAAAGAACCTGAAACAAACCATCCCATTAAGCTGTGTATTTACGCTGCTATTTCTAAACTAATGCTCTCTGCTATTTACCGAGCCTAAACCACAATATTTTACCAAGTGCTCCAGAATCCAAGATGCATTTTTGCAACTCCAAGTCAGTGGAAACTTAGCAGTTTATTTTTCCCTTTGGAAAGTAACCAGTTCCTATTTTTATCCTGGTTAAAGCCCACAGCGTCACCCATCAGGCTCCTGCAAGCAAACATTTCTTCCACCCTTCGCAACAAAACTGCCAGGCTTCCCCAAAAATCAAACAGTGAATCGTTACTTTGTGACCCCGATTCACTACTCTGAAACAGAAATGGAAAATGCCGTGGCAGGAACACAGAAATCTGTCAGTAAAGAAAACCAGGCAAACTATTAAAGTACATTTAATCTCGGGTTGCTGGATATAAACTAATCTTTCTTAGAGGTCTGGATGAAAGAGGCTGGATTATCCCGTGTCTGACTACTCCATTGTTTTTATACCTTCCTCCGAAGCATCCGGCGCTGGCTGCTCTCGGAGACAGGATGCTGGACCAGCTAGACAGTGGCTTTCATCCCGCATGGCAGTTTTGGTGCTCGTATAAATGGCCCCAGTCTGTAAAATGTATTGAAAAACATTTTTATGGGAACTGGTTTCTGTCCTCCGTCCTCAAAGGATTCCTTCTAGTCCATCAGCAGTTTTTCTTCAAAGACTTTCTCCTGCTTTTAACCCTTCGGCTGCCTGATGGGAACAGCCCGTGCCTGTTCCCTGGCATCCCAGCCCTCTGCGGTTTAAAAGCAAAGGCAAGATTTGCACTTTAAAAGAATGCTGCTAAGGCTGAACTGCCCCAAAATAGGACCTGAGGTGTAATGGAACACGAGATGGTGCCCGATACCAGCAATCTCCTACAAAAGCTGCTGGTGGTGGTACCATCACATGGCCAAGCTCCATGCGAGGTGTGAGAAATCGGAGCAATGTACCTGTTTTCTAGCCAAAAAGACATTGCACCCAAGCGAGCACGGAAGGTGCTGAGCTCCTGGTCCTGCTGGTGCTATTGGAGAACCTGGGTTGATGTTGTTGAGTCCAGGATCCCATCAATAGGGATTTTTGTTGTCCAAAAGTTACAATTCTTCATTAAATCCTCCACGTGCTGTTTTGCCACTTGCTGTCATTTTCTCCTGCACTCTGTGGGACTTGTCTGATAAAATGGGGATGAGAATCGACAAATATTATCAAGCTACTACAAGTTAAATTTCTTGTGTTTTCAGTTTTAAAGCTTAGCGTATCATTCAGTCGCTCTTTTCCAGGGTTTACTCAGCTTACTTACACAAACCAGGTTCCGTGGGGTTCCACATTGATGAAATGACTGAGGTCGTGGGGAGATGCAGCAGCAGTGTGACCCTGGCTGGGCTGTCAGCAGCACCTTTGGGTGCTTGGTTTGAAGAAATGCATTTTCTCCTGATGCTTTGAGAACCAATGTTGCCTCCAGCATGTTTGAAAGCTTCCCCCACTGCCTTTTTTACTGTTTTTAAAAAAGGAAGAGCGAGGAATATGGTATTAAAGCTAATTAAAGTTATTGGAAAGAAAGATTTCCAGCCAGAGTCATGCTCCAATCATAGTCCCAACTGATTAAGCTGATATGAGCCCCACATTCAGCTCTGCAAGTGCTAATTAGCGATAACATAAGTGGATCCAGTTTATTATTTCTTTATCTGTCAGGAAACAGTCCTGTCCTAGCTGTGCACCGTTGGGCTCTCCTGTGCTGGACATGATGGTGTGCTCACCCCAGGTGCCTCTGTGGGTGATAGGAAAGCTTTCAGCACAGCCTTGCAGCTCTTAAATTCTGATTACAGGTAGTAACGATGTTTTGCTTTAAAGGATAAAAGTTCAACAACACACACAAACTCTAGCAATCGCCTTTTCTAAAGCATATATGTGGCTTAGGAGCATCTGTCCCTTTGATTTTGGCATCCAAAGTCCCAATCTGGCACCAACCACCATGGCTGCTCAGCTGAGGTCCGTATTCACTCCTTGCCGCTGCTTTACCCCAAAGGACATGGAGGAATGGAGCGAAAGCAGCTCAGCCAGGGGCAGCCCCCCCAGACATTCATACATCCACTACGAGCCCTGCTGTCCCGCAGCCCAGTGCAGCTCACAAGCAGGTGGAAAAAAAATATTGGGGTTTTCCTTTAAGCCCTTTATCCCGGGGAAACGGGCAATTTGCGACCACACGTGTCTGTAGAGCCTTCCCCAGTGACTTCTGAACCTACGGCTGATTTAAAACAAATTTGCCAGAGAGGCTGGGTCTGGAGGTTTGTGGGATTTCTAAACGCAGAGTGAAAGTAGATGTTGGGGCCACCTCCACGCCCCACAGAAGGAAATCCCACCCCACAGTGAGGAGTCCCCTGGAGGTGGGGGGAAGGCATAGGAAGCCACGCTCCATCAGTGCCCGCCGATCATGGAAAAATGTGTCCCAAGTTGTCCCTAGACTTCTATGCTATAATTATTATGAATGCAGGAACTGGGAAGAGATAGCACAATAAAGTGACCGAGACATTGACTTTGAGCTGAATGATATTTATTGAAGGAAACGGAGCAATCGTGCCTCAAGTGTGTTAAATCGTGGGTACGTGGATGGGAAGGAGATGGGATGCAGTCTGCAGAATTTTTTTTCCTGTGTTTTCTCACCCTAATCTCCCTGTTCTTGTGCAACTGGAGATGAAGCTGGCAGGGGTGAAGCCCCTTCCTTCGTGCAGGAAACCTTTCTGCTGCGCCTTCGAGCCAGCCCTATACAGCAGCCCATGTTTCACACTATAGCGTGTGCATCCTGCTCCGCTCAGCATCCTCCGGGTCTCAGCCGTGACACATCCCTTCTGCAAATCCAAGGCCTTCAAAAAAGCTTCACATAGCTGAATTTGGATGTTTCGATGTTTTGCATTTGAATTTTCAGCTGTGGGCAAGCTGACATAATTTCACGATATCTCTTGTGAAACAGAGAGCAGAACGCACCGGGGAAAAGGCACTGTTGGTTTGTAGTGGGTGATGGGGAGCGAACCCCGCGTTCGTTCCTGCGGAGCCGTAGATCAGGTCACAGCAGGAGCCGTGCCAACCTCGTGGAAATACAAGAAGCTGTCCAACTCGAAAGCCAAACCGCCTAACAGCGGGAAAGCCTCAGCCAACATGCAAATTCTCATTTTTCGCTTCCTTGACAGCCTCTCTGCGTGGCAGGTGAGCTCTGAAAACCGCTCTGCCCCCTGTGGCTCTCTCGGCGTGGGGTGTGTGGCTCCGTGTGGGCTGGAGGAGCAGAGTCCATTGCGTGTGGGACCATCGGCTGAGCTGTCAGGGATCTCGGTAACGGGTGACGGCGGCGGCTGTGATTGCTCCCAGTTTGCAGCCAAGGGGAAAAAGGAGCATGGAGTTTAGTTCAGCCTTAGAGCCTCCAGATACGGGTTATAAGGGGAAATATTGAGGCGGTGCAGCTGAAAGGTGTGAGCCAGGGACGCGTCCGAAACACTCCTGGGTGCTCTCAGAGCCAAGTCCGGGGGGTTCAAAGCTTCACAGAGCCCCATAAGCCAAGATCTAGCCAAAGGCTTGTTTGCTTAATGGACCCTTCTAGCTCAAACAAAAAAAAGCATGAAACCGGTGGCCCACATGCGCCGGGGCGTCTGCTGAGCCCACAGCTGTCCTGGATGCTCCCAGGGCTTAGGGAGCCAAACACATACCTTTTTAATTACATGTGTTTAATGAAAAGCAGCACTGAGGCCGTTGACTTGCCTTCAGGAGGTGCCTGGGTACCACCTGAAATGTTGATGCTGCCTGTGGTTTCTCCTCGGTAGAGCTCTGGGCTGCCTAGAGCATGGCAGGGATTTTACCTGGCGGTTCTTGATGTCGGGCTATAAACCGTGTGGGGGGACAGAGGGAGGTTGTGTGCGAGTAATAGACCCAGGAGCACTGGTGTGCTCTTCGTCCTGCGGCTTTTTGGGCAAGAAAGGAGATTTCTGTAAACGGCAGCGAAGTCTTTGGTGGTCCTCAGACTTATCATGGCTGTGGCACCTTTGGGGAGCTCTGTGGTGGCCAGGACAGGGCACCTGGTCCTTGGGCTGTGCTCTGTGTCCACTCCTGCTCTGCACACACCTCTGCGACTGTAAAATGGACATGTCATACATTCGTATCTCTGGAGTTAAACTCTGCACAGCTTTGCTTCACTCTCCTTGTATGCAGGATTTGTCGAGATGTCCACCTGACCGGTTTACGCTGGACAGCAGGGAAGTTCATGGTTGAAGAGGGGATTTAGGATGAGATGAAAAGGCCTCAAGTTGTGCCAGAGGAGGTTTAGATTGGATATTAGGAAAAATTTCTTCACCGAAAGGGTTATCAAGCATTGGAACTGGCTGCCCAGGGAAGTGGTTGAGTCATCAACCCTGGAGGTATTTAAAAGACGTGTAGATGTGGTGCTGAAGGACATGGTTTAGTGTTGGACTTGGCAGTGTTAGGTTTACAGTTGGACTTGATGATCTTAAAGGTCTTTTCCAACCTAAATGATTCTGTGATTACACGGGCAGTGCAATTGCCTCTGGGTGATATTGCTCCAAAACCTATAGGAAGTCACGAAATGGGGTTCTCTGAGGATTCCCTTTCCATATACACCAGTGCGGGTGGATGAAAGACCAGATTCTGCTGTTCTGCGGTATGAATTCAACCCCTGTCTATTCCCTTTTGCTTACAACAGAATTAAC
Organism: Numenius arquata; assembly: GCF_964106895.1. Taxonomy (NCBI): domain Eukaryota; kingdom Metazoa; phylum Chordata; class Aves; order Charadriiformes; family Scolopacidae; genus Numenius; species Numenius arquata. Next base: position 2,206,078 of record NC_133586.1, on the reverse strand, counting down.
TTGCTCTGTGCCTCTGAGTTTGCCTCTCCTTTACGCTATTGATAACTAAGTATGTCTCCATTTCAACAGTAGGTGCAGCATCAAGCAAATCTCTACCTACATAGAAATATTACCTTAAGTAACCTGTAGTGCTGTTAAACTTAGAAATGCAGAGCTGTGGGGCACTGGCCGGGGTGATGGCAGGACCACGCAGCCCTCATTGACGAGCATGTCTGAGGAAGAGGAGAGCTCAGGCAGGGATCAACGACCCATATGCATCGTAACTGCTGCTGGCTTGGGTCCTGGGTTAGTTCTCAGGTGATGGCTCTATCCCCAGAAACGCGTCTTTTAGCAGCGCAGCACGTGAGGCTGAAGGTGCAAATATCCATGAGTGCTCCTGAGAATCAGAGCCTGGAAACCTGTGCTGTTTTGATACCCTCCTGGCTGATGCTGGGGGGACTGGGCGGCCCAAGGAACCTGTTGGAGGACTGGGGAAGGGGGTTGAATTTTTATTGCGGGGTTTTTTTTCCCTCCATGGGTGTATTTGCATGGAAATCGTGACTCGCTACAGACGGTGGTGGTGGCTGGGAGGACTCGCTGACAAATCTGGTGGGATATGCCCAGGGTTTTGCCATGGTGGCTGATGGCGGAGCCACTGCAGCCTCGAAATAATCCCCTTCAGTGTGATACCCCCACGGCCGGGGAGCACCCAGCGCCCTCGGGCTGAGCGGAAAACTCAACAGCGGCGAGAGATCCCGCACAAGGGGAAGTTAATATCTAAATGCGATTTTTATCTCTGCTTCCTGGGTTGCAGATAAGGTCTCTCCAGGGCATATAGAATTTGAGACTGTGGTTTCTGGAGCTATAAATGTAACACCACTATGTTTTCATTAGGTCTGAGGACAAATGCGTTGACTGAAACCTTACCTCTTACATTACCCTAATGGCTTTAATGATACGAAGCCAGTAGGCTGAAAGAGGCGTACGAAGGGTGACCTACCAGTGACAACGGGTTTTCTGCAGCTCAGATGCCTTGTGCCAGGCGTGTGCGACAACGCGCGGCACAGCGACAACTGTCTGAGCGCCGCGTTAACACAAAACACAAACAAACCACGTGCTTTGTTTGCAGATCGGACACATTCCAACCCGGCACAATTATGTCAGAAGTTAATTACTCAAAGCACATATTACATGGAGACTTACCTGCTTCAATGAACTGGTGTTGAACCGCAAGTTCCCAAGGGGCCTGGCTCTTGTCGTGCCTCAGAGATAAATATTTTGGGGGTTCCAGGTGGAAACCTGTAGCTGATCCTCTCCTGGGGCTCTGCGTAAAGCAGGGCTCAGGGTCACAAGTACGAGGATGTGATGGGTGGCTCCAGTCACATCCCTCCAGAGGGACAAGGGTGTCTAAGCCCTGCAGGAGCGCGGAGCTGCCTCAGCATCCTGGGCATCCCTGGCTTTGGCACAGCCTGGATCGCAACCCTCATCCCTTGGCAGGTGCTGAGCAGTTTGGCATATTTTTGGGGTGCCACTTTCCTGTGATTTTTGAAACCAAAGTGCAGGGAATTCTTACGCTACAGGAAAATTTAAGAAAACATTAGTCTTATTCCAAATCAGAATGAAACTCTTTCAAATGGTTGAAATGTTGTGAGATTCACCAGTTCTGGGAGTTGGTCAGTACGGCTAACTTTGCCTGAATGATGGTTTGAAACCAGGAAATCAAGAGCATTGTTATAGTAAATTACACCAAATTAAGAGGATCCTTCCTTTCCTTAGTGGTTGTACAGCTCATATTAACCCATCTTAAGAAATAGTGGATTACATAGTCATGACTTAAATCTGCCCTGACCTGCAATTTGTATTGCTTTGGTCTGGACGAGCTTGTGAGCATGTCCCACCTTCTGTATCAGTGGCTCTAAAGCTGTGGTCTTGTGGTGGTTGTGTCACCTTCCCAGAACTGAGGGTTTGCTGGAGATGATTGTCGTGGTTTCGGCCGAATTTACCAAAACCAGACCAACAGATGGCCCTTCCCTCCCGTCTCCCCCCCCACCCCGCAAAAGAGAGAGGGAGGAGAGAAAGAGATAAGGAGATTCAGAAGTTTAGAATGAACTAAACTACTTTAATGAAGAATTAATATTAAAATAAAAATAAAGAAGAAAATAATGAAATAGATACAATATATAGAAAACCGTATCAAGCTCCCAGGATGACAGTCACATCACCGGCAGGCACTGGGAAAGTCCCAGACTGGACTCAGCGATGAATGGGAACTGGATTCCAGCTCTGGAGCCAGGAACACACAGATCGGGATCAAAGGCAGATGAACAGACAGAGTCCTCTCTGGACGTCGGCCATCACAGGAAGGGGCTGACCCTTTGATCCCTCAGCTTTTATACTGAGCGTGGGGCAGATGGGATGGAATACCCCAGTTGGTCAGGTTTGGGTCACCTCTCCTGTCCACTCCTCCCCACTGATGTGACCCGTCTACGTTTTTTCTGTTTCCGACCCTCTAAGGGGGCAAATAACGAAATGGGCTGACCTTGGTTGTTATAGCAATAAGTATAAGCAAGGGCCTCTCTGCTCACCATCCCTTGGCATGGAGCACAAACGTTGGTCTCATCATTCTGAGAACGAGCAGTTTTCTCCACAATATGCCGTTAATTTCAGAGAGTTAGAGGAGGCCTAGCTAGGATGTAAAGTTACTGAACAGAAAATTGGTTTGGTTTTACTTCAAACCGGGACATTGATGATGATCTGGCAGCTTGGGATAAGTTTTGAGGGCTGGAAGTGGCCTATGAGTCCCCTAAAACCGGGGTTGCTACTGTAGGGTAGTTCTGAACCAGCAGAAAGTGTTTCATAGTAGGTTTGTCATGAGGTGGATTGAGATGTCAGATGCAGCAATGCTGTGGTCCAGTATGGTACTAGGGAGTGTTATGGACGTGTTGGAGGAGCTGTGAAACAAATCCAGCCAAAGCGAGGAGCGATAAAGCATGTGTGCATCAGGAAAATACACACCATGATGGCTTGGGGTTGTTCTTCTTAGTTCTGAGCAGACCTGTTGTTTGTTTTTTGCAAACGCTCTTGGTTTGATAAGCATTCTGGAAAAAAAAAAAAGTTTTTAGAAATATTTAAGGACCTTGCTCCTTCCATTTCAATTTTTTTTTTTTCCTGTGCCTCCTGTTGGTATCTCAGGTATTTCTTCTCTGCTCAGATGTTCTTTGTAAGCATGCACAGAGAAACATCACTGGGGTTTAGCTAGGAAAAAGCCCTGCTAATTACTCCATTACATTTAGAAAAAAAAAAAAAACCACACCCTGAGAAGTGATAAATTAATCATTAGCTTGAAAAGAAAGAGCTGCGTATGTCCCACACATTTCCATACAGGTGGGAAACACTTTTTTCCATCTGGCTGGATAAACTGTTAATGGAGTAGCCCAGCAATTTAAACATGCCCTTGGCTGCACAAACAAAGCCTATTTCTCATAGATATAAAATACACATAAGAGCAAGGGGATACCAGGGGATTACACTGCGAGTTTGCCGTGTCGGAGGGAGGCGGCTGCAACAACAAAGAGCAAATTCACGGCCGGGGTCCTGCCCCGTATGAGGTCATTTTCTGTTGAAGTTGGGCTCATTAGTCCGGGCGGCTTGTTGATACAGCTCGAAGTGCGGGTGACAAGTGTGACTGGGTTTGCTGAATTAGGCCTGCCCACCGCGCCCAGCACGCAGAGATTCATCATTGTCTCTCTCTGGGAACAGGACCATTAATTACACAAACTGCCCCGGCTGAATTTTCCAGCCGCGTGTCTCCGCGAGGTCATTTCTGTCCCAGCACCATCAGGTTTTGACAGCGGAGTGTTTAAACAACACGAGAGCAGTTTATTGGGGACAATAAGGGGGAGGGCCGGGTCACAGGACTTCATTAGGTAACTTCCTCCGCATCGGAGGGGGTGGGTTTGGCCCCCGACCGGTCCTGCACATCACCCTCCTTCTGCCGGAGCAAACCCAGGCTGTGTTTGGTCGTGGGGCTTCATGGATGAGCTGAGCATTACCATGCTGCCTGTTCTTCCAGGGTAAAGCACCCCAACCATGAGATCGCTTCTTTCTGATTTATTTTGTTACGCAGCGTGGGGAAAAGCATTGCATCTTCGCTTGCCACCGCGGGAACGTTGCCCTGATAAGGAATGTTGGCTGCTCCTCCCAACGCTGCCTGCTTCAGCCCAAGCATTTGGGGTAGCTTTTGCGTGGCCACAGACAGGGGCCACTGAATTCACCGTTAGTTTTTCTCTGTTGAGTTTGGGGTTTGAGGAGTCAGGTACTTGGGTCTTGTTTTCTGAAGTCGCTTGAGATATTCAACCCTGTAAATCATTGCGTGCTCGTTGCAGAAGTGCTTGACCATTTGGCCATAGCAGAGAATCACTTAAAATACTTTTTCTCAATTTTTTTTAAAGAAAATTATTACTTGACAGTAGCTTTTTTTATTAGGAACTAGGGGCTAAAACCCTCAGACTGTAAGTGTTTTGTTTTGTTTTGTTACCAATGCCACATAAGGAACTAATTACATAATTAATAGTAAATTATTTAAAGAAGTGATTCTTTAAACTTAGAAGAAGAAGTAGACCTTTCATCTCTCTGAGTGGGAACGTATGCTGAAGCTTCTGATCTGGGAGGTTTCTATCCTGGCTGGGAGGTTGAGTCAATGCTGAGAAAGGAGGAGGCGTGGAGAAAGTCTGGTCCAAAGCTGGTGACATCATGGTGCCAGGGATGCTGCTGAGGATACAGCACCCCTTAAGGACACTCCAGCTCAGCAGCTCCCGGCCACCAAATCCACCCAGAGGTTTTTCACCTCTTGTTTTGGCTCAGATAATAAACATCTTGGTGACCAGCGGTGCATTTAGAGGTAGGCTTTAGTGTATTTAGGTGGTCTTGAGGTCCAGGGATGGCTGGACCACAGTGTCTCTGCTTGCGTTGGTAGTGTATCCCTTCAGTTTGCTGTACACCCTACACCAACAGTGATGGATTACAGCACCTGGCCATTAAAATGGTTTTTTGGAGATGAAATATTAGTTGTGTTTTCTACTTGTTGGTCTGGATTTTGTTTCTGCCTGGAGAGAAGGCAGCGCTTCCCATAGCTCCCATCGAAACCCCTGCTACAATGGCTCTGCCGAAGCCGGAGGGAGGATATTTCAAGTCCAGATTTTCTTGCTGCTCTGACAGGGCAGCGTTAGGAAACAACGGGCTGCAGTGTATGGATAGCATTGGGAAAAGGCTACACTTCATTTTACTCTAACCAGAAAGTTTGTTCACCCAGAAGCCCTTTTGGGGGAGCTACTTATTTTCTAATCTTGTGATAATAATGAAATGATACAGGAGCCCAGGAATAATGAAGACAAACTGATTTCCTAATGCACTGAGCACAAAAGGAAGCAGAGAAGGGTTTCAGCAACGAGACAAAAAAAGAGTTTATTTTAAATAAAGATTACAAAAATAACCTACTGTCAAAGATGATGTGAAAACCATTAAATAGCAATTTAACGTAATTATAATCACGGGTGAGCTAAGGGCTATCTTACACAATTACAATCAATCTTTCTGTCTGGATGGGTTACCCTGAGCCCTTACTCCCGACTCCAGCCCCATGTTCCCCCTGCGGAAATACTCCGTTTAGAAAGCGGCTCCATGACTGCCGAAGCCGTCGAGATCGAGCGATACCCTCCGAGGGCTGACAGAGGAACCTGCTCGGGCTCTGCCTTCCCCAACTGTGACAGCCCGTTTGAGAGCCGCCGCTGGAGTTAATCACCACGCGTGGTACCTTCCTGCCGCCGATCGCTGTAAAGCGATGTCTCGCCAAACGAGTAGCAGATGGCACCACCATGCTTGGCTGTGTTGAAATTTTATGAGCATGGTGGATCCTTATTTACTCAACTAGCAGTACTGTGCACGCACCCGACACTTAAGAAAGAAGGGCATCAATCAGCCGGACTGTGCTGTGCTCATCCACCCAACGTACTTCTGCTCTGGAGAAATAAGAAATAGCATTTAAGAGAGCAAGTGAGTTCAAAAGTGTTTGCTTCAAGGGGCAAAGCCAGCTGTTGTCCTGCGAACTGCCACCCAAAAGGGCATTGCGAGAGCCTTCAAGCTGGGAACTGAAAGGCACGAGTGTCTATAGGTGTTGGTAGGATCCAGCCCACTAGATCATGGTGGCCTTGGCCGGGACACGGCATGGGAGACACTTGTGTGTGATACCCTGTGCTTCACTGCAGCCTTTCCAGTATGAAACAAAGGCTCCTCTGTCAGCACTGAACGAGTAACCCAAGAAAAAAATAATAAAAGTAATCTCAGTAATCTAATTTAGTGCTGGTTCCAAGATTTCTGTAAGCATGGGAAGGTAATCAGAGCGACTAATTAATGGGGCTTGGGGCTGCCCTTCATCGCTCGGCAGCAGTTTTGGCAATGGTGGACAGAAACGCTCGTCCTGGGGAGCTGGTGGGACCATCCCACCCCACCTGGCATGATTTGTGGCTCAAGAAGAGCATGTGGTTTGGCTCTGGCTGCTGCCATCAGGTTTGGACATGCTGAGAAGAGGTTGTTTTCCTCTTGTTCCTGTGAAAATCATGTGAGGAGTCAACCATTTTCTCTTCTAGCTGATGGGTCTAAATGTGCTGGTCCGTGATGCTGGAAATACAAAGAGAAGCCAATACTGGACCAGAAGGGGTGGTTGGATATTTCTGCATGTTGGTTGGATGTTTCTTTGTGTCCCGGTTGTCATCTTCTTGTTTGTCCAACACAGTTTCAGAGCACTTGCAGCTGTTTAAAGAAGTTTCTGTGCCTACATGGGACACTTGTAGGACTTCCCTGCTGGAAAGGGAAGAAGTTAGTAAAAGGGACCAGTACGAGCAAAGCAAACCTGATAAACATCTTCTGTCCTGTGTGATGGGCACACAGCCACGCTGGTACAGCAACCATGATTCGTGCCGGGCAGTCAGGGCACGCAAACAGTCCCTGTGATGATTTTCTTGCTTATGCTTCAGAGTTGCTGGAGGGGAGTAATAGAATGGAAAAATCAATAAGGTTGGGCTGTCATCAAATAGCACTAACGATCCTTAGTTTTACAAGTCTAGGACATGGTTTACATCTGGGCTTTTCAGAGCATGGCCATCAAATGATTGCTGTGAAGACAAATGCGCAGATGATAACCCTGGCCACGTGCTGGAGCTTCCTGAGGGTCCCAGCTTTTGTTAGGGGTCACATCATGTTTCCTCCTCTTGGATGAATCATTGACTGCAGGGACCTGGCTGGTCCAAACCAGGTTTGCCAGCCAAGTTTGATTCTGCCAGCTGTAGAATCAGGTTTTAGCTGACTCACCCGTCTCACCAGAGAGTGGTTTGAGCTTTTTAGGGATTTTAGGTCAGCGTGAGTGGTGCAAATGCCTTTGCCTCAGTTTCCTACCCCTTAGCAGGGCCTAGGAATATCTGAGTTGCTGCGAGTAAATGACAAGGAGTAAAACGCTTGAACAAAACCTGATGATGGGTCTGTGGAAAACACAAAGACTTCTTTTCAGGTAGCTCCAAGCAGCTTCTCCTGCCTCCTCCTGAGCCAAGAAACCCTTCCCAACCCTCCATGCTGGTACTTTCCAGGTTAATCTTAGCCACAACATGGTCTGAAAAGCTCCTTAAAAAGGAAGAGTGAGCAAATGATGTCCAGGACCAAGGGGGAGATGCCCAGAACCACTGTGAGCAGCGTCAGAGAGTTCATTTTGTCTCCAAGCAAAGCGGGGCTGGGGATTAGCTCCACTTAAAAGATTGTTCTGAGGGGGGAAAATGCACTAATTAATTTGATTTTCATTTGGAAAAGGGGCGGTGATTTGAGAGCTGAAATTGCCTGATTATTGCCAGCACATAAATTTCGCCTAGAAATGTGGCTGCAGTTTATCCTAATCATATTCAACTTCAGGCAATGAAAATACTTCTTGCTATTTGTTTTGGCTTCTCTCGCTGTTACAGCGTCTGCAAAAATATGTCATGCGTGAAATGCTCCCCTATAGTTTGACAAGTTATTCCTTATGCTCGCTAATTTTTCATTAAGAAAAATGACAGAAACACCAGATACCCAGTAAGGTCTCCGTAATAGCTGTGCATCAAGATTAAAGGCTGAGAAGCATGGGTCTGCTGGAATTGCTCCGTCTCCATTATTTTAATGTATTTGTTAAGAAGAAAGTCTCCTGACCCATTCCTGCACTTCTCAGCTACGACAGCTGGAATTTTGCCTCTGTAAAACATGCACGATAGGTTGTAATGTATAGTTTGTACAAGGCAAATCTGCTGGCGAGCCTGAGCTGTTACACGCATGTTCGGCCAAAAACTGCCTCTGGCTGGCTCTGGGTGCTGCTGGTGGTTGAAGGGGGGCAATTAGCATTATTATAGCAGAAAGTAGAGGTTCCAAGCAAAACAAAGGGGTTGGTGGATGAGGCAGTCTAGAAAATGCGAGCACAGACAGTTTCTGCCCCAGTTCCAAATAACTCCTCGATGGCGATGGGGTTGTGCACTGGGTGCGAGGGACCACAAGGAACCCAGGCAGGTTGCTTGGGGTTTTGGAGCAGAGCATTAGTCACGGTCCGTAGTGATGCCTTAAGGAAAAGCAGGAGCGATGCTCTGGAGGTAAAATTCGAGGCTGAAGCCTCCACAGATCACGTTCTCTAAATTCCTGCGAGACCTGGGGAGCTCTGAGATGGGCAGAGGACCCAGAGCATTGATGAGATGGTGGAAGTGAGAGAGAGGATTTAGGGATATGAGGACTCCAGGAGCTGTGGCTGGAGAAACCACTGCGAGAAAGGAGGTCAGGTGTTTTGAGTGGAAGAAATGGTGCTTTTTACAATGACCAGTGTTATAATCTGCTGGAAAAATGACATTGAGCGGCGGCCACACGGGGTTTGGTGCAGCCGTGCCAGAGAGCAAGGCAGCTCCATTCCCAAACCGGGGGTGCCTCTGCAGACAGGGAATGTACAGGAATGATGTAACTAGTATCTTAGGGTATTTTTAAGGCTGCGGCGTGCGTCTGCCTCCGTAACCCTACCACCCTCTGCCTTGTATCGTTGGCTTCCTAAAGCACAGGGGAATGTCTTCCAAAACCCATTAAATGGGATGTTGGAACCGAAGCGCACGGCTCAACTGAGCAGCATCTGACAGAGGATTCGAGGCTCCTGCAACAAAGCAGCAGTAGGAGAGAAAACTGGTGTTTAGGTACCCAAAGTAGCAATTTCCACACACGGATCAGCCTATGCCTTAAAGCACGGAGCAAACTTGGAGATGGAGCCGGAGAGAGCCGTGTACTGGCTTCCTGGGCTGCTTGTGAGAATGGGGGTGAGGCTTTGCACAGAGTCATTTACATGGTAATTAATAGCGTCTGTGCATGCGGAGGAGCGAGGGCGGGTGTCCCCCTGGGGAGCTGCCTCCTCCCAGTGCGCTCGCGGGGAGCCCTCGCCCCCGAGAGTGGGGAAAGAAGCCGAGCCCCCAAATAGCTGCATTTCCTGAAGGACTTTCCCAAACAGATGGGATAAAATTGCTATAAAAAAAAAAAAGGAATCCCAAGACAGGAAAATATAATGAGCTACGGGCAAGGGGAAAAATAAATGCTGAGGGATATTTATGCAGCATGGGGAGTAGATAGATCAAATCAGAAATTCCAATTAAGTCCATAATTTATTTCAACGGAAATAATAAAATTAGAGCTGGGCCCAAGCGGTGAAATTCAGATTGGGATCCTGATCCAAAAGGCAGGTTTGGGCTAGGTCCATGTCTAGCAATCTCTGTCCATATCATAATGGTCAGCATAGACCTGCACCCAGTGGCCGGCCCTCCAAAAGTTATAGTGGGACCTGCTTAGATAAAGTCACAGACATTAAAAGGGCACTATAAATGGTAGATATTGTGAGACAGGATAATTTTTTTTTAAATACCCGTGTTAAAATTTGTAAGAGAAAAGGATACATGACGCAAAGACAAAATATATACATTGAATACAAGGAGAAGGCATTACTTAGAAAGAGGGACAGGGATTTATCAAGCCCAACAGCCATTATGATTACTGCTAAAAAGTCCTGCTGGCAAAAATGAAAAATCCCCTACAGTTTTTCTCTTCTTTAATCTAGCAAAAGTGGGTGTGCATCCTCGCTAGGAAACCAAGGCAAAGTCCAAATGGCATAGAGAAGCCAGAGACATGTATTTTGGGGGGTTATTTTCCTGTGTGTCCAGGTGTCTGCAGTTGCAGTGTTCGGCTGGCAGATGGGTACGCTGGTACTGGTTTGTAATGGGAAGATGTAGTTGTAAATCTATGGCCAAGGAGCTGCTCTTCATGGTACCAGTCTGCCCCACTTTCATTCAGCATCAGAATCACTGGGACTGGTGCAAATACAAACATTTCCCCAAGCTCAGAGAGGGGGAAAGGGACAGGACAAATTTTTTTGACCTCAAAACAGCAAGTGACAGGATCCCTTGAAACAGAAAGGGGTGATGAAGACAGATCGTTGTCTTCAGCTCTTGTGTTCCGGCAGCTCGTAGCGAGCCCGAGGAGGATGCGGCATTAATCCATCATCTGCAAAGTGCATGAACTGGAGCTCCCTCCGCCGCGAGACCCAATCAAGAAATAGCACGTAACATGCTGCCCAAATGGCCCTGATTAAACAGGTGGGAATTAGCACTGGGGAATGCTCAGGACAAAGAACGAGGAAGTCCCTTTGCATGTGATTTAGCTCGTGATGTGAGGAATTAAAAGGCTGGTAAAAGCCGCTGCAGAATTACTAAAAGAATGAGAGGGCAGCATATTTAATTCCATTTCAGCAGGACTCCATGTTGCAAATAGTTACTTATTATTAAAAAAACATTATCAGTGCTTGATCTGAAATTACTGTGGGTTTGGTGCATGGCTCAGCTCCGTCATTGTTGTGAGTAGTGTCCTGGGAGGGTCTGGGCAGTGGCCGCGGTGACACGTGGTCTGTCCCAGCACCTCACACATGGCTGGGTCATGATCAGGACGTCCCCACTGCCTTTGTGTTAACATACATAACAGTACCACTGAGTCTTGAGGAATTTCAAGGGAAAAGCCTCATTTTCTCCTCTAAATGGCCTGAAAGAACGTCATCTTAGAATCATAGAATGGTTTGGGTTGGAAGGGACCTTAAAGACCATCTAGTTCCAACCCCCTGCCTTGGGCAGGGACACCTCCCGCCAGACCAGGTTCCTCAAAGGCCCATCCAACCTGGCCTTGAACCCATCCAGGGATGGGGCAGCCACAGCTTCTCTGGGCAACCTGTTCCACTGTCTTGGAACTGTCTGTACAGCTTGCATTAATAATAATAATAACAACAATGATAATAACAATAATAACAGTAATAGGTAGCAAGGAGTAGGTCTGTATGGCTTCTTTCTTCCCATATTGCAATCCGAGCATCTCTACTTGGTTGTGCGTTATGATGCTGACTGGGATCCTCGTCCCACGATCCCTGTGTGCCAAGCGGATGGGGCAGAGGGATCCCACCACTGCAGATGCAACCAGGGTCACCAAAGCATCAGCAGTAGCAGCCAAAGCTCTCCCGCAGGCCAGCAGGTTAAGCCCACACGGTCGCCCCTTCCTATGCTGCCACACTGGCTGCTGGGCTTTCGTTTCAAAGCCTCGCACACCTCCTCGGGAGACCGGTGCTAGCATTTAGTTTCAGCCTTCCAAGTGCTATACGGCCGCAGCACTCGTGAGTCATGTTTTCCACCCCCTATTATTCAACACGGCGCTTCCAGCCAACGTATTTTATGGAGCGAAGTCATCGTGATTAGAAATGTATGTTTTCAATAATGACAATGTGCTTTTCCTCCCTCCACCCCATTCAAACCCTCAATTTACATAACGGAGAAAAGTATTTTAAACATGTAGATCAAAATTACACACCAGCTTAAGTGTGTCACTTTTTGGCATGGCTGTCTCATTTCTCAGCCAGGATTTGCAACTAAGATTTCTGCTCCTCTATTTTATTGATTTCTTTTTTTCTTCCCAAGAGCACAAATAGCCACTTAACAAAAAAAAAATAAAAAAAATTAACCCCTAAGCAACTGCTCCATCTGGGGCTTGGTTTTTGTTCTAATCCACAGTGGTGCCCAATACTGTGGTGGCTGCTCATTGACCATATGAAGTTTCTCAGCTGCTCCAAATTGTCTCAGGTCTTTCACCTTTGGGTGAGACCAGCTGATGGCTCCACCCGAGGTGTCTTTCAGCAGCCATGGGTTTTTCCAGGTGCAAATATGTTTTTTTTTTAAATAGAAATGTCTGAACCCCCTCTAAATAGAGGCTAATTTGTATCCTAGCATCTCATTTCAAAGGGCATCTGAGTTTCTCAGATTTTGTAGCCTTTAATGCACTGTGTAATTAAAAGGGGGTCATAGCTGTAAACATGAATGGTTGCGTTTGCAGCTGGAATGAAAAAGAAAAGAATATGAAATAGTATTTTGCACTTTATTTGTGCAAGGCTCTTGTCACGGGAAGATCCCACTGGGCAAAAGGGGTTGAGATGTTGAGGCTGGAAATGGAGCGTATTCAATGACATGCTGCACAGAGGACACTGTTTCCTGGCACATATAGTATAAAACACAACCCTGTTGTGCAGTTCAGGGGTTTTCCAGGCTTCTCTGCCGTATTTTGAACTCTGTGGCCTCAGGTAATAAATATACGTACACACACCCCCACGATCATCATTATACCAGGCTAGGAATTAACCAAAGCAGAGAAAGCATGTGCTTGGTTGAGTGCAGTTACCAAAGCTGTGCTGGAGGGGCCAGGTTAAACCTGAGCAAGGGCCTGGAGCAGCAGGAACACAGAATCACATGGGGTTGAAAGGGACCTCTGGAGACCATCCAGTCCAACCCCCTGCCAGAGCAGGTCCACCCAGAGCAGGTTGCACAGGAACGTGTCCAGGCAGGGTTTGAATGTCTCCAGAGAAGGAGACTCCACCACCTCCCTGGGCAGCCTCTTCCAGTGCTCTGCCACCAAGCAAAAAAGTTCCTCCTCATGTTTAGATGGAACTTCTTATATTCAAGTTTGTGCCCGGTTCCTCTTGTCCTGTCACTGGGCACCACTGAAAAAAGGCTGGCCCCATCCACTTGACACCCTCCCTTTAAGTATTTATAGGCGTTGATCAGATCCCCCCTAAGTCTTCTCTTCTCCAGACTGAAAAGACCCAAGTTCCTCAGCCTTTCCTCAGCAGAGAGATGCTCCAGGCCCCTCATCATCTTTGTAGCCCTACAAAGGGGACAGTGTGTGGCCTCCTGGGTTGGCGTCTCTGGGTGGCTGCAGGGCATGGTTTGGTGGGGTCTGGGAGTACAGGGTTTGTCCCCTGCTCCTGCCTGATGCTGCTACAGGGTTTGTCCCCTGCTCCTGCCTGATGCTAGCAGCAGTGGAGCTTCGCTGCCCTTCCGCAAGGCGCCTGGAAACAAGCATGGTGGCCATCCCAACCCTCCAAACCAGTGAGGAAAACTCCTCTTCCCCATCCCCGCGGTGACAGCTGCACAGGCTCCCTGGGCTGATGGTATATGACAGGTCTGATGTGAGCAAGGATTTCCATTTACACGACGTAGCAGTTAGCAGCAGATGGAACCATAAGATCAATATATAGTCCAAATAATTAAGAATCGTGTTTTTAATTGTGCCTTTTCAACAAGCATTTCAAATGCTTCTTAAGTCAGCCATGCGGTGGTTGATATAGGAACAGTTGCAATATATTTCTTTTTGAGAGACACACTGAAACTGCAAAGAGACTGATCCAAACAAGACGAGCGGGTGCCTTGTGTTTGTGAAAGGTTTTTGGCAGCTCCCGGTGGGATCACTGCAAACCTTCACTGTGCGGATGGGCTGTGATACCCAAGAGGTTAACCTGGCGGGGAAAGTAAAGCACCGTTGATTTTATCCTTCTGAAGGCTTTGGACTTTATCCTTCCAAATGCTGTGCTTTCAGGTGAATCAAACCGTTTTAAGCTCTCATAGTTCCCGTGTGCGTTCAGCATTTGGGTAAACTGAGGCAGAGAGATCCTGTGGGCCAGGCTAAGGGGGGGGAGCAGGAGCACTGAGCTCCCCTTGCCTCTTTTCCCTTCACTCGAGTGTTTGACCTAGTAGGACCAAAGGCCACCCCAAGAGCAATGTCCTCCAGCAGTGTTACAGCAGAGTATGATCCGAGCAGCCTGGTTTTAAACTCAGATGAACAGGACATTCCCGAACATCAGTGTTCTCTCCTGAAAAGCCGAAATGAAAGATTTTGCAGCCTTTGGAAAAATAATCCTCTTTGGCTAATCTTTATAGGCATTTAAACCAAAGCAACTGGCTGAAAAGCAAACGTCATAACCCAATGGCTTGGAAGTTGTCCTGTGGCCTGCCCCCCTTTCCCCAAGCACCCAGCAGGATGCTCGGATAGGCAACATCCTCGCCTGCCTCTGGGAAGGGGATGTGCTCCCCCCCCCCGCCGATGGCAAACGGCCCAGTGCCGGTGCTTGCAGGCGTGGTGGGAAAGATGCTTTATCGGGGAAGGCTGGGAAAATGTTTTCCCCGTTGCCCCCCAGCAGCCTTACGCGTGGTGCTGCTCCGATGCTGCACACGTGTGCGCTAAAGGCTTTGATTTTGGGAGAGAAGGTGCCACCCAGCTGTGTACTGCAGCTTCCCACCGGCACGAGGTGGACCTTGGGGCTCTCCCTAGACAAGCTGGGCGCAGCCACGATGGTCAGCAGAGCCTGGGCCACCGCGGGAAGTGCTGCAGCTCTGGGCTGCCTTTGCAAACGCAGCAGGAGATGAAGTCGTATTCCCCCGTATTATGTATTTTTTGGTTGTATCTTAGGCGGCCATTTGGTATCATCTCTTGTTCTAAGAGGTTTCAGCGCCATAGCAAAGGTGCTTCAGGGTTGTTTCCATTTGCTGCTGTCATTTTGGGCGATCGTTCATTTATCCTCTGGTTGGAACAGAGGACAATGCCGTATCCAGATCCAGCTGAGAGCCAGGAGGAGCCTGCGCAGGTGAAGTGCCCGGATTTACTGTGGTCCCCATGGGTCCGGTCCCCTGGCAGCCTCGGCCATCCTATCTGAACAGGCTCAGCCACGGGTGGGTGCTCACAGCCTCGGGGGGGTTTCCCGTGGTGAGGGGGGGGATCAAGGGGAGCATCCAAGCTCCACCATCCCCAGCATCTGCCGCATGAGTCGGACCACGAATGCCGCCTGCGCGTGGTTACTCCTCGGCTTAATTTATATTAAATGCAGCCACATCATTCAAACAATCTCCGTGCTCTTCTGTTTGTGCAGGTAATGATGATATAGACTCATTTATGCAAGATTATCCTTTTATCACATTTCCAGACTCATTTATGAGGCTCATGTTTTCCCCCCAAGGGCATCATCAAGTGAGTTAAGTTGTACTATTTGCCTCCCGCAGTGAACTGGCAGGAGCCTACTTCATTGACTGATGAGGGCTGCTGCCTTCGCCAAATAGGGTCTGTGTGATGGATATTTTACTTGTGAATATTATAGCTGGAAATTAGCATGTTTATTGAGGTAGAATGCGTTTGTTTACATTCTGCTACCCATGGTATTACCTTTTATGACCTGAGTTATTTAGCTGAAGATAAGCATAAGTGCTCCCCATCTGGGGGATGGGAGTGAGGAAATAAAAAAAAAAAATAATTAATGAACTACTACATATCAAATTATGCCATAAGTAAGTGACAGAGATGCCTCTCTGGGAGCTGCCCTGACCCCCTCACCTGGGCTGGACTGGCTTGAGCACAGAGGGGTGCGAGGGAAGAACTCGGCTCAGTTTTACCAATTTTTGCCTATCAAGAAAGAGGCTTTCCAGGGAGGAAACCATCCTGTCTCACTTGAAGCATTCAACAGCAACTGGATGCCCTGTAGTGTGGATGGTGGGTGGGAAGAGCTTGGGGTCTCATCCCACCCCACAGGGCAGCCCCTCCAGTCCTGCCCTTTTCGGGATCATTCACCGTCCCATTCTCTTGGCTACATGGTGAGAGCCAGGGCGATTAGGAGGAGACTGATTAACTTTATATTCCTAGGGCGGCAGCAGCTAAATGAACCGTTTGTGATTGTTAAAAGGTGAAAAAAATTTAAACCTCAGGTTGCAAAGCCACCCAGCGCTGTTTTCAGCGTTACGGGAGCACGCACAGCACAGTGCTGCGGGTTCATGCCGTGCCTCCAGCTCTGGGAGGGTAGATGCTGGCTTTCACCGTTTGTTTCTGTTTCTCGTTTTTCTTGTGGACGCCATCCATCCTTTTTGGCATCGTGAGGTCTGGGCAGCACACGGGCTCTGACTCGCGTTCCCTCCATGACACGCAGTTGCTCCTCCATGGTAACGAGTGACAATTCATTGATGAGTGACAAACTCCCACGGGATGCTTAGGGCTGGAGGGAGCCTGACCAGCACGTTTCAGAGC
Organism: Numenius arquata; assembly: GCF_964106895.1. NCBI lineage: Eukaryota > Metazoa > Chordata > Aves > Charadriiformes > Scolopacidae > Numenius > Numenius arquata. The sequence goes on along the minus strand of NC_133586.1, from coordinate 2,189,641 downwards.
AGCCGTGCTTTCCCCAGTTGAGGAAAGCTTTGGTCTATGAGATAATATATGAAGTGATCCTGATTGTGTCAAATTTTCCTTAAAAGAGTCATTCCTTGCCTACTAAAAATGACGATGGTACATCCATTATGTGAATTACCTGGATACAGAGCCATCTGATGCCACCCAGCCCAGCAGTCGGTAGGGTCCGGAAAACAACACATTCCCAAGCCCTATAAAATGGATGATGTCAAACGTACTTAAATTCATTCCAGAGAAGGGCAACGAAGCTGGTGAGGGGTCTGGAGCACAAGTCTTACGAGGAAAGGCTGAGGGAGCTGGGGTTGTTCAGTCTGGAGAAGAGGAGACTGAGGGGAGACCTTATTGTTCTGTACAAGTACCTGAAAGGAGGCTGTAGAGAGACGGGGGTCGGTCTCTTCTCCCAAGTCACAGATGATAGGACAAGGGGTAATGGCTTCAAGTTGCGCCAGGGGAAGTTCAGGTTGGATATTAGGAAACATTTCTTTACTGAAAGGGTTATCAGGCATTGGAATGGGCTGCCCAGGGAGGTGGTGGAGTCACCATCCCTGGAGGTATTTAAGAAACGTGTAGACATGGTTCTTCAGGGCATGCTCTAGTGTCCAAGATTACTGGTTTGTGGTGGGGTGCTGTGTGGGTGGGTGATGGTTTTTGGTTTGGTTGTTGTGTTGTGTGTTCAGGTGGTGGGTGGTGGTTTTGTTTGTGGTGTTTTTTTTTTTTTTTTTTTTTTGTTTTTTTTTTTTACTGTTGGTTGGACTCGATGATCTCTGAGGTCCCTTCCAACCACTACGATTCTGATTCTGATTCTGATTCTGATTCATACATCAGATCCTTGGGAACACAGGCACGTTCTCGCCATATGCAGAAGAAATGCCTGTCTGGAATAGGGAATGTGCCTGGGCACATAGGGGACTGGGTGTGGGACTGGGCACCCTGTTCTGGGCAGGACGTGTCTGTGGAATTACAGACGAAGCCTGTCCTGCGGCCTGCAACAAGATTTAATTTCATTTTAAAAGGTGCCTGCCAAGCTGTCTTGCATTTGGTGCACATCCGCAGACAAAAATGTGTTTTATATCACGTCAAAGAAATGCTGTTTTTCTCTTTCAACAAACTTTGCCTCTAATTTTTAAGGTCTTTAAATATGTATCATCACGTGTGAGCAAAAGAGAAGGGAATTAGTGTTGTGTGAGCTAGAGAGTAAAGAGGAGGCTTCAGTGATGGGCAGGGTGGGTGCCAAAGCTACTGCTGCACTGGCCCATGAGCTGCATTGGACCACCCGGGGGGCCAGGAAATCCTCCTGCTACCCCAACATCCCGCAAGCCTTCCTTTGGTCTGCCCTGGTGTGTGAGTGGAGACTAAACTCACACCCGCGTCCCCCCTTCCGTTCCCCACTGTGCATGGACCCCCTTGCGTGTCGGTGGTGCGGTGGCCTCAGAGGACTAGCAGCTGGCACCACCAGTGCCACCGCTTCATCTCCAAGAAATGACACCTTCAGAGAGCAGCGATAGCGTTTCCCCATCAGCATCTGCCTATCCCGCTTTGCTCACCATGTTAATTTGCTGCCGTGCGACTCTCCGGGGTGAAATGGAGACAAATATGACTTCACTGTTACAATAACTAGTAATAAAAATTATGATTGCCAATATCTGGGAGGCACGCACTTGTGAATCGTAAGATGAAGCGAATTAACAGCTTGAAAAATTGTTGGCCCTGGCAGAAAGCAAAGCTGTAAATGCTGGGATTATTTCCCCTGTGACACTGCTGTCGGCAGGGGATGGTGCAAGCGGGGATGTTCTCTGGCCCCCGCAAGAAGTCATTTCCCCTTTCCCTGTGCAAAGCCCTGCATCACGGCTGTCCGTGGGGCTTGGTTGGAGTGCTTAATACGTGGCAAACATGGACATGTTATACAGGTACACAGGTACCTGTGAGTGTGTAAATCTGCTTTCACGGGTCGGGTCCAGGAGCATCCCCGGGCCACACGTGTGTGACAGCAGCCACAGTGGTTTTGTACCCGTAAAGTCCTTTCTTCCCAGCCTCTTCCCCGACTGTTTGGCCAAAACGTGATGGTTTATCCTGGGTCTGTGCCTCTTCCTTCTCTCCAGAAGAGCTCTCAGTGCTCTCGTTATCCCCGTTGACTTCCTCTCCTCATCCTGCTTTTGGCCTTAAAGATATCATGATGTAATAAATTCTTGGGGCTAATTGTGCGTTATGTAGCAAATATTCAAAGCAAACGGTTTGCCCAATGGGCTAAAGTACATTTGCACGAAGTGTTCATTGAGCAATTATGAATAACCTACAAGTTTTAAAAACAGCCGCCTCTTTGTGGATAATTTGAATGTTTGCTGCAAAGTGCAGCATTTGCTGAATTAATGAGTCATTACAGATATTTCACTGAGCTCTGGTGGCACTGCCTGCTGCTGCATGAAGGGGTTTTTTTCTTCCATTGCACCTGTACCATTTCAGCGACATGCAATGCTTAATTTCTGCAAATTACTCCTACTAGAGCGATATGAAATACAACTAACTTGGGGGAAGGAGAGGTATACTTTAATTAAATCATCTCGCAATTAGTCCTTGAGTGATGAGGTAAGGTGTTTTATCTCCGTGCGGGTGGTACCAAACCACCGAGGACATGCACAAGGAGGGAATTCCAGAATTGGACATGGTAATCAGATGAGTTGTTCAACAGTTGGAGATTTCTTAAAAGCAGCCAGCCAGCTATTGGGGGGTTACTCTTGCTGATTGCTTGGGACCATCCATATTTAGTGTCAGAAGAAGTGATACAATTAAAATCCATACTTTCTGGAAGCGTATTTGGGCTCTAAGGACTATGGCAAAATACACAGACGAATTAAAATGCGCCGTTGATCAGGTATTTTGTGATGAGGAGGATGCAAAACATTGCACCCCTTGCCTATAGGCGCTGGATTTGGTCCTTTGAGACCTCTTTCTCAGCTGTGGGACTCTGGCTCTGCTCCCCGCAGCACTTTTGGGGAGCCCTACTTGGGGAGTGCAGAGCAAGAGACTATTAGCCATTGGCCCCAAATGTGGGTGTGACGGTCCCATCTGTCCCTTCCGTGGTGACACTTGCACCCTCAGAAGTCAGAGGTACAGGCACCATCCGAAATGTCTCCAAGGTGGGATAGAGATTTCACCATTCGTTTCCCTTTGAATTCTTTGCTGGAGAAGGAGATGAATGGCTGAATGCTGCCAAATGTATAACTCCCCAGACAGCATTTAGCAGCGTGTAAAGTTTCCTTAATGATTTATTGTCCCTGGTATTTTGGACAGGCAAAATATGTTTGCAGTCTGTCCTACCTGACACTGGAAACCCGGGCTGGCGTATCGAGCCCTCCAAAAGAGAAGGTCTAAGAGCCTCTCGGGAAGCAAACGTGAATTCCTCTGTGCCTCCGGTCTAAGCGTTCGTGGCAGTTTGTGCAACCCAGGACCAAGCCCCAGGTGCTCCTATCGCACAGCAGAGTCATTATTTATATTCCAGCCCAAGAGACACCTTGTACTCGAGCGCTGCACCGAGCACAGTACATGAGCGTTGGACCGAGTTCAGTCGAGCTCCAAAAAGTCCATTTCATTGACTCTGGCAATTGCTCGGTCAGGATTTTCATGCAAACTGGGTCACTTTTCTGCTGTCGGGTTGTGCTCAGGGCAACCTGGTTTCAAGGAGGGGAGTAGGCAGAGGCACTGGGGAGATCCTGTCCTGAATTGAAGAGCAAGTGTTAAACAAGGGCAGGTACAGAATAAACTTGTCCTTCAGACCAATATTGTCCAGATATAAAAAAAAAAACCAACATAAATCTAGTGGAAAAAAAAGAAAACCCTAAGCGCGTTTAGTAGTAGGATTTGGAATAAATTCATCAAAAGCAAGGAAATTCAAAGTGGCAGCAGCAATTTCTCCCTCTCCTCTCAACAGACCTGGGTATTACAAGAACCGGTGGGATGTGATCCAGGGACCTGCACAGGGGTAGTTTCATGCAAAATGTCATTTCTTTGAAGTTTAGAAGTCTGCGTAATACTAATAACATCGGGTTCGTCTCCCCTGTGAAGCTAATAAGTAGCATGCTCATGAGTACACTTATACATACAATGGAGACAACAATAACCAAAGAGCCCGGCTTAAATTTAGCTTTTTGGATTGTATTAGATTGCGTAACAGCCTTAATGTTACTTAAATGTAGGTGTTTTGCGTGTGGGTGCACGCGCGTTATGTGTGTATGTGCATTAATAGCAATTTGTGATAGATGCCTTTAGGGCCCACACATTCAATAAGAAAAAAGGAGTTTTTATGGGAGATAACATAACTGTTTGCAATTTGGCTATTCATTGTATCTTTGGCATTTTATGTACTGCATTAGCTGAAGCAATTTCATGCATATGGATATAATGCATTAAGTAGAAGCATTTAAATATAGTGAAACTAATTTTATGATGATTAGTTGAAGGAAAACATTGCATTCGTATCATCTATATAGGAGCCAATTTGCATGAAAATGCCCAAAGTTGCTATGCCAACATTTTCTGTGTTGTCGGTCGGGGTCGTCTCTGTGTCAAGACTTTGTATTAAAAATCGGTCTCCAGTGCCCGTGTCTTTTAATTCATTGCAAGCTGTAGGCCATTTGCTCACAAAGCGCTTGCAGTAAAACAAATGAATAGCTAAAATACTCATTTGCATGATTCCCATTTGAAAACGATTCCCCTGAAATTAAGGAAGCGTGTTACTCGGTTGTGAAGATGGATGGGCAGATGAGCCATGCAATTAATATTTTTCGGCATCCTCTTTTAAAGCCCTCCTAAGACTAAAAGCAACACATGCTGCCTTCCAGACAAATTGGGTCCCGCAACAGTTCCAGGGCTGCCATGGCAGCAGCTTGTTCCCACTCTCTCCCCTTTATTGTCTCACTTACATTATGCAGTAATTAAAACTATTTACCATTCCTACTTATCTGCCATCTGCTGCCATTGAAGTTTCCTCTTCTTTATAAAGCCATCTCAGGCAGCAACAAGAAAAGTAACGGATTCAAGGACAAGTAGGGAGGGGGGAGAAAATTCCCCTGGTTTTTATTAATAGGTAGCAGACCAGGACGAGGGTTGAGTGTTATAAACGACTGGGTACTTTTCGTGTAGTGTGTCATTTACCTCCTGGCCACCACGATGAGAAGAGCTTCTTCTGGAGCAAACGTGGGCGCATGGTAGAGAGAAATAGATAGAGCAGATGTATATGGTGCTATAGGCGCAGCGGTGGGATACACCTCTGCTTACACCAGGGTAAGTGAGGAGAAGGATTGTGCTGATGGTTTCATTCACTCTTCAGCCAAGTTGGGGGGGGGGAGTGAATGAAAGGTTTTGATTTGAACGGGTGCCGGCTTAGAAGCACAGATGATTTTTAACAGATCCTGGAACGGGACCTCGGTTTATGCTGGATGAAATCCTGTAGGATGCACTAATTGCAGTCAGGCATGGATGTTCGGCAGAAACAGCGCTTGGTTTTAATACCTCAGAGAAATGGGGTTGAAAATACCCAGAGATCTCCAGGTGAACAACGGTGCTTGCAGGTCTTACTACGGAAAATACAGTTAGTGGTCGTGGCCTGGAGAGTGCTTAAATCATCCCTGGTGCTGGCAGGACGGGAAGCGATGACAGCCAGGTAAACGGAGCCTGCGGGGGACTCCGGAGAGCCCAGCCCCAAAGGCAGATTTAGGGAGGGCAAGATGTACCCCAGCAGGGCTGTTATACAGTCAAATGGGCCAATAAAACAGCTCCCAGTGTGCTGTCGGTAATAAAAAGTGAAGAAGCCGGCAATTACTGTCGCCCTTGCTGCATAACTCATGCTCCATATTATTTACAGTGACTCTAAAATTTAAAAAATCCAGTTAGCTTAATTGCTTTTCCTCCTGCGTGGATGTCAGCAAGAGAGGGCGGCACGAGCCGGCTGCTCCGGCTGCAAAACCCTCGGACGGCTCCCGGGGACCGGCTCGCCCGGCGCCGGGTCTGGATGGGGTAGTTGGTAGCAATCCACAGAAACGTTGAACTTTGCTGGGTAACTGCTACAAAGCAGTTTGGGAACTATATTCTCCTTTATTAAAACTCTGGCAGTCTGAGTTACTGCTGCATAAACCCAGCCATGGCACAGAGGACTCTGGCTGAGTTGTTTTTTTCCTTAGAAAGCTGTGGCGGTTCCATTAGTTTTCCATCCTCTGACTATAATTGATTTTCTCAGTATTATTTTTTTTTAATATATAAACACTCAATTCTGTATTTTGACTGTTTTTCATGAGAATCTGTGTTTTTGCCACCATCTCCTGGCCTGAGTAAAAAGTCCAGGAAAAGAAAGATGAGAAAATATTTAGTTCTGGATTTGGGTGGGTTTTTTAAAACCCCAAGTCTTAAACATCGGTGATGTTGGTGTGAAGCACCATCCAAAAAACTTTGGCAGAAACCTATAAAATTATGCAACATGAAGAAAATTGTATGTTCATATTACAAACAATGCTGGCGAGGAGCTGGCCGTTCGCTGGGGTGGCTTATTCGGGCTTAGAGATATTTCATTCTCCCCACATCTGGAAGGATTTTATGGTTAGGTGAGAAACAGCATCTAGTTTTTCAGCACTTTGTGCGATTTCTCAAGTACAGTGGAAAGCCTCATGTTCAAAACAGCAGTCATTTTCCAATCCATTAAATTCCTTTGTTAACGTGCAAATACTTTTCATTCCTTCTGAAGTACAGTAGAGCAGGCATTGTTACACCAAATTATTTACAGACATACAGCTGAAACCTAAAAACACAGGGTTTTTTTTTTTTTAGTCTTTTTTTTTTTTTTAGTAACCGTAGTGGGCTTCTCCCCAGATCAAACACCCTTCAAACACAGAGAGATTGGAGCATCTCGCAAGCATCCGAGACCGTCCCGGCAAGATGGGACCACCCTGCTCTCCCCGTCACGTTGTTTCTGCTTAGTGCAGGAGCCTCATCCAGATACGGCTGATATCAGCAGGAGGATACAAATTGGTCCCAGAGCAGCATAATTAGCTTTTTGCTTGGTGCTGGGCTTCTCCGAGCAGCCTCCCAGTAGCCACGGTGCAGTTGGGTTCCTAGAGATGCCTGGCCCTTGTCGCCCCTTGAGTGAAGCATCTCCCTCAGCACCAGAAAACTATCAAATATTCCTTTTATCCAAGGCTGAAAAGCTGGCTGAGTTTTCTTTCTGCCGTAGAGCGTTCCCATCCCTTTTAGTAAATTATTTTGCATCACAACCCCGCAAAAAATTACCATGCAGATCCCATTTAAAGCAAAAGAAAAAAAAAATATGTAAAAGGAAATATTTTAGGTAGGAGTTGAACAGCAAATGCTTTTTGGTCTCTGTGGGGAGTAATGATCCACAACAAGGACACAATTCTATATGCATGTAATATTATCACATGCTTCAAAAAGCTTTTAAATCATATAAATGCAGTTATGGACCATTGTACAAAATAAACATTCCACTTGTGTTTAGGCTGGTTTTAGTTCTTTGATCTAAAGTGATGCTTGCAGATTTTATTGCTTTGTAAATTAAAGCAGCTTTGATTTGATTGAACTAAATTAATAAGACTTCTGCCTTGTTGCAAGATAACGGCTACAGTATATTTTGGCTGCACTGCACATAAGAAAACTGCAGTCTGTAACAATTCCACTGAAGCTTCATGGAGGATTTCAATACCTATTTTAATTAAAACAAAAGCCTATGTAGCACTAATGTGTTCCTTAAAGAGCAAAAACTTAAAGTGTCCTTTTAAATCTATTTTAATATGTCTTAAGGACTAGAAGATAAACGGCAGGAGAGCTGGGCTCTGACAAGGTACTTTTTCTCTGCCTCTTGAATTTTTTTCTTGCACGTCCAAAGCATGTCTCCTTGATCTTCTCTCTCACGTGGAAAAGCGAACAGTTTTCAGGTGTCTCTCAGGCTCTGAATGGTGGCAGTGATTTCAACCCAGCCTTGAGGACCACAGATATGGTCCCTGTCTGTGGGCAGAGCCACTGACGTTCTCATCCCCACCCAGCACAGTGGCAGCCCACAGCCACCCCAACGGGAATCCAGCATCAGCTCGGCTCCGACTCCACCAGCAAGGTCCTCAGTCCAAGCTGGCCAACACTTTTCTAGCGAATACCTCATCTGTGGGTCTTTCTGGCTATGGGGCCTCCTGGGGTGGCTGTGTATCGCTAGAAGAAGGGGGAGCCCCAACTGAACTCACAGGGGGGTGACCATCATTTAGATGTCCCGAGGAGGCTGCAGCAGCTCATGGCAAGGCCTGTGACATGGACAATTGTGGGACAAGGCTATTTTAACTCTGGTGATGATTTAAAGCAAGCTGTTTGCTGCCTGTGGGTCTCGTTGGGGTTTTTTTCCCTTCGTGCGGGCACGGGAAGTTTGAAACCAGCAATGTTTCTGACTTGATTCTATTTTACCAAAAATCCTTAAACAAAAGCAGCTCTTTGAAATCCGTAACAATAAAAAAAAGCGAGTGCCAAAAAAATGGAGCTGCCTCATCCCAACCGCAGGGCCCCCCTGGGAGGAGCAGGAAAACTGCTTCTACCGGGGGAACACGCAGGCTGTGCACCTCCACCCACACCTCCGTGGTGGTGGCCAGGACGTCCCTGGTCCGGTGGGACCATGGGCAGGTCCGTAACCAGGATAGCTCAAGCTACAGCTCTCCCCTGCACATCTCTGGGGCTCCAGAATGGAAGCAGCCAAAGGAAGTGTAGGAGCAAGATCTCCCTCAAAACCTTCATGCCCACATCCCTCTGGCCCCTGGTTCGATGCTGCCACACAAAGCAGACCCTCAGTGCCATGCCAAAATTACGCTGGTATGGGGGATCCAGGCAGTGCAGGACAGCGGCTCTTGTTCGCATCCACTATTTGTCTTGTTTTCCACCATTTGTCTTGTTCTCCTCCTTTAGAAAAGAAAAAAAAAAAAAACAAAACCCAAACTTTTAATTGCAGGCACCGCAAACTTTGCCTGGAGTCAAGAGATCAGCAGATACATCAAAGGGACAATGTTTGCTCATCGTGCTCATGGGCTTCACCCGTTTTGTCCCAGAAGGTCAGATTCACCTGATTTCCCTTCCTTCACAACTGCGGTGGATCTGCCCCGTACAATAGTGCTGGCAGGTTTTGGGATGCTTCCCGGTGCCTTGCGAACCGTGTCGGAGGGACAGAGCTGCTGTCCCTTGTGGGTGGGGACACCCGATGCCAGGTGACCCATGGTCCTGTTGCTGAGACCTGTCTTGGCATCCTGGCCCCCGGCACGCTGTCCTTCTCCTCCCTGAGCTCAGTAGTGGGATGAAAAATTCCCCCCAGGCTCATCTTCCCCAGCAGCAGCCCCGGCTCCCCATCCTTCCCCTCCTTCTTACCCTTTTCATAAATAATTTTAATATAGTACAGAATGGCTCAAAACAGGAAACTCTGCTGTTTTAGTTTGGTCTGGAGTCAATTTTCCTAATCCCTGTGGTGGAGTTGCTAAGTTACCCTATCCCAGAGCTCTCGCTGCTGTTTTCATGTGGGGGAAAAAAAAAAAAAAAAAAAAAAAAAAAAATCTGTTCTTTGCTAAAGTGCTGGAGTTTGAAAAAGCCGTGGCTCATTACTGCGTGAAGGGTCCAGCACGCCGAGCATTTACGGCATTGTCATTTAGAAATGGCATTTACCGCAGCTGAAATCCAGCCAGCGAAAAGCAAAGTCTTCGCCGGCTTCGTCGAGGTCAGGCGGGTCAGACATGAGATGAAATGAAAGACAAACAGTGGCCGTGGAAAGCTTTCACTGCCATCTCCTCCGGCGTAATGAGCCCTGGCTGCGCGCTTGGACAGAGGCCAAACATTCATTTACCACAAATCTTCTGTAAATGATTACATTACCTTACATTAGTTTCTGTAGTACCCCCAACTGTTCCTTCCAAAGCAAGTTAAGCAGAAGGAAAGCTGCCACTTCCCTGTAATTATTCTCCCTCAGCCAACGGGGCACGTTCCTCCTGTCCCTCCTGCCTGGAGGTGCGGGATGGAGGGGGGACAAACCTGCCTTCTGGCGGTGGCTCGTTTGATGCTGTTGCTTCGGATGAAGGAACAGTGGTACCCATCATGGATGGGGGAGGGTGAAGAGCACGGATGCGGATGGAGGTGCAGAAGCTCCCCCAAGCTGCAGCCGAGGACGGGAGTGGGTGCCTGGTGTTGCTTCATACCCATGGGTGATGGTTTGCACTTTTGCCCCAAAGCGTCTCCTGAGCTGCTGGATGTCCGTCAGGTTGAAGTTTGGACCTCAGCAAGCGTGACTTTGGCTCATACGAGGGCTACAGTGGCATTTCTGAACACCTGCAGGCCAGGCGGGGTGTAAAGCCAGTGCTTTGAATCAGATAACTCTCTGGCTTGAAAGCTCCGAGTCTAATGTCATCCCAAGGTCCAAGATCTGGATGTTTTAGAGAAACCTCGTATCTCCCCAAGCAATTCCTCTCTTCTCCCACTCTACCTCCTACTTTCCCTGACCCAGGTGAAGGCTAAAGCAAAAATATTTGACCTAATCCCTCACCTTCATCCACACTGATATCCCCAGCACGCGCCTCTGCTGTACCCATTTGTTCAAGCCGCGTTTCACTTTTGGGGGCTACTTTATGAAGTTCAGCCAGACGCAGGTGGGTGATGAAAGAACAACTGGGACATTACAGGATGGTGTAAACTCACAGTCTGCTGGTGTGAACTAGTTTTCCTAGACAGGGGTGACAACCACGCGGTGATTTCTCCCCTCTCCAGTGCTCCTCAGATGATAAATTCCTGTGGCTTTCAATACAGGGCCAGTTTGCTTATTTTTTTTCCGGTTCTACATGTGCAGCCCATGTTGCAGAGAGACAGAGCCATCCCTATCCCGACGGCTTTCCGTTTCTCCGAGGCCCAGGAAATAACAGCACTCCCCCGGCCAGGACTTACTCTGACACTAGAGGCTGGCGTCGGGGGAGCTCGCTGCTCAAAAAGCCCTCGCGAAGATGCTGTGAGGTGAACAGCAAACAAAAAATAGTCCCTGGGAGTTAAGCCCTGCTTAAGTTAAGCTGGGGAGCACTGGCGCTGTCTGCCTTTTCCCAAGGCCTTCTGCAAATCTGCCATTTGTTATCGATTTTATTTAAGCCGCAGCAGTTTGTTATTATTATTAATTCCAGGCACGTTTTTAATAGCACTAATAGGTTGAAAGAGAGAAATGCTCTCATTTGCGCACCCTTTCTTTAGGCTGGCTGTAGGTGATTTAAGTCCATGTATCTCTCCAGCACAGAAACAAATGGGGAAGGAAGATACAGGCTGTTAACAGTGCTTTCAAAGTGCTGAAGTTCAAGTGTGAGAAAGGGAGAGGCAACACCGTGAGGTGTTTAATTGTCATCCTGGACGAGCACGGGGTGTTAAAGAGAATTGAGATTGTGCTGTCTTATGGGAACGCAGGAAAATAGCACTAATCCTGCAACTACTCCCCGTTAGATGGGCAGGATTTTGCAATATTGCCCTAAAGGAAGGTGGTGTAATTTGGCCACAACTTAGCAACTTGCTCTTGAATCTAGCCTTGTGCTGAAATCCATAGGCTTTGTCCAATTGAGGAGTGATGGAGGAGAGCGTTACCATTTCTCATTGTTTTATCTATTATCTTAGAATCACAGGGTCATAGAACCACAGAATCATTTAGGTTGGAAAAAACATTTAAGATCATTGAGTTCAACCTTTAACCTAGCACTGCCGAGTCCACCACTACCCCATGTCCCTCAGCACCACGTCTGCCCAACTTTTAAATCCTCCCAGGGATGGTGACTCCACCACTCCCCCAGGCAGCCTGTTCCAAGGCTCGACAATACTTTCAGTGAAGAAATTTTCCTAATATCCATCCCAAACCTCCCCTGGCGCAACTTGAGGCCGTTTCCTCTTGTCCCATCGCCTGTTCCTTGGGAGCTTAGACCGACCCCCCCCTGGCTACCCCCTCCTTTCAGGGAGTTGTAGAGAGCGAGAAGGTCTCCCCTCAGCCTCCTTTTCTCCAGGCTGAACACCCCCAGCTCCCTCAGCCGCTCCTCACAAGACTCGTGCTCCAGACCCCTCACCAGCTCCGTTGCCCTTCCCTGGACGTGCTCCAGCCCCTCAATGTCTTTCTTGTCGTGAGGGGCCCAAAACTGGACATGGTATTTGAGATGCAGCCTCACCAAGTGCCCAGTACAGGGGGACAATCACTGCCCCAGTCCTGCTGGCAACACTATTTCTTGCTGCTAATGTTTTGCTGCTGCTGCTGCAATGCAGAGGATTTTCCCTGCACTGCTCTAGGTGGACCCGCTTTGGCGAGGTGGTTGGACTAGATGATCTCTCCACGGTCCCTTCCATGATATGGGTCCAACCCCATATCATTCTGTGATTCCCAGGAAAGGAAAACGCATTTGTTGGTGTGTATTTTGGAGTAAATAACTTCTGACCTATGCTTGGCGAGTGCTGGCTTGCGTGGAGACAACGTGCACCCAAAAAGCACGAGGGTGCCCTTGGGGCTCCTGCCCTTGCGCCGCAGCAGTGAAAACCAGCAGGATTTTCTCTGTCGGCATCAGCCCCTGCACCTCCCTGAGCGCAGGAGCCTTTGGCTGGGGACGGGGGAAGGTCGCTGCTCCCTGTGAAAGACCTTGCGCGGTGCAGAAGTCATCCCCGAGCCCCTACGGGCGATGTGAAGCCGTGCATCCTCCCGATGCCATCATCGCCATCACTTCTGGGCATGTGACTCCGCTGTCCCCCAGGCTGGCGAGCCGGGAACCCTCTGGGCCCGCTGTAAATTAAAGCAATCAGATTAACAGTGGGACATAAGATGTGCATAGGAAATAACGCAGTTTTAAGGCATCACAAAGGGGCCCCGGTTTGAACTGAAGCTTCTGCTACCAGGAAGTTTGCCTTTTGTTTGATCTATTTTGCACATCCCTATTAAATAACTAATTATTTAACATCTTTTAAAGCTTTGCTATATATTACAGCAGGCAGGACACAAATGGCTGCTTTTAATAATATAAAAGCCCATTAGCTTCATTTACTGTTAATGTTAAAATAAACATGAGGCAATTTAGATATACTATTCCAATTTCACGGAAACTTTGATGTTTTTCTTCTCCACTCACATAATTAAGGGAAAAAACTACTAATGATATTAAGTTTGTACAGTGTTAATGACAGAAACAAGCTGCAGTAGAAATTGCAGCCATTAATATGGAAGAATAAAATATTTAACACAGGAGATAAATGAAAGCAATTTTAATAAAGTAAAATGAAGAAAATTAATTTTAGAAACTTTCAGCGTTCTTAAAATGCTATCGGTTTATGACACGTCTTGTGTATTTTTCTGGTTGGGGTTATTTATGGGTGGTACGGAAATCTATCTTTATTATTGTTTTTAACACCTACCTGTTTTCTCTTTCTATTGCCCATTGTTGTCTCTGAAGGCCAAATTCTGCCCTGATTTACACCCCATAGCCTGCCAGCGGCTAAAGGTGGGCTCATCCTGTGAGATGCTCTGTCGCAAGCTTTTTTGGGAGGCAGGAGCCCTTCAAGTATCTCTAACACCCGAATGCCATTCCGGGATGCAGGACTGTGCCCTCCTGTCTGGATGGGGCTCCATGGTGGCTCATCCCAGGTGGCACCAGTAGCTTTCCAGCATGGACATACTGGGTTGGAAGGGAGCCCCATGGGTGTGCAGCAGGTTTATGCCTCTTGAGGGGGGTTGCAGTTGTGAGTTAGGTGGTGCTGCGGCAGCACTGTGTCGGTTGAAGGCTGAGCATCACTAACAGAGAAAGCAGCTAACGGGGCTTCTGCTGCTGGTGGATCTGGTCTGAGATCCACTGTATGGTGAAAATTTGAGTTCTCTCGGAAACCTGGAGCTTGAACGGGAATAAACGAGAGTGTGTTGAGGTGGGTTAGAGCAGAGATAACCTGGTAGGTCCAGCAGCCGAGCATCAACCTGTGCTCCCGTCCCCACGGGAGCCCTGGGGCTCTGCTGTGACGGAGACGAGACCAGGGAGGAGCATTGCACCACTTCCCAATTAAATCTGCTGAGAGAGGCAGGGAGAGCTCGTACCCAAGGAGAGGAGCTCTTGCTTCGTGGCTCAGCCACCCAGTCCCCAGCGTTCCGCTCACTCCAGAGCCCCTCAGTAGCTAAAGCAAGGCCATTCCCTAAGAAATTTCCCACATTTCCAAAGTTTGGAGGAAGGACGACTGGCATCCACTTAATATTTCAGCCTCTCTGGTGCCCCTTTCACACCATCAGCTCCATCACGCTCACACGTGGCAGCCTTTTACAGCAAACCATTTTTAGAAACAACGCGGTGATTTATTTTATTCTGATGCATTTATTTACAGGAAATGATTAATTAAATGAATTCTTTTCATTGCCATTAATTGTTTTGCAGACAACCCGAAGAGATAATCATCACATGCTGACAATCACTTGCCATCAATTATCCACACGCTGCTGCTGTCAATGAATCACAGCCCCTACCTGGTGGGAGAGTCACTGCTGGTGCCACTGAGGCATTTCGCCAATAATGTATAACAGGAGAGGATATTAGATGCTATTTTCAGACAGGCTGAGAGATTGATATGCAAGCCAAAGGGAAATGCATTAAACTATTTAACTGCCTGGAAATCCAGCATAATGAACATCCAAAGGTATCTTATTACTAATTCACTGTTGCTTGCCTTTATTTATTTGTTAGCATTTAAATTTTGTTCAAATTAGTTCTTGTGTTGGAAGCACTCTTGCTACCAGGGTAGGTCCTGCTCTTGCTCTGCTGAGCAAGACCACAGCTGAAGACCCTCAAGTCACTGCAACAGGGGGTGGAAAGGGAGAGCGGTGGCAGACCATGGGACCATGGTGGGAGGACACCAAGTGTCCTGCTTCCCCATGCCATCACATCACTGTCAAAGGCTCCCTGAGCTGGGCTAGGGCTTGTCACCACCTTCACTCCTCTTTCCCTGGTCAACGCTGAATTTGTTTTGCTGATGCTGCTCGTCACCAACTCTGGCATCGGGCCCGTTAGATGTTTTAGAAAGAAAACCAAAGACATCCTCCTGGTGCATCACCCCGGCTGGGCAAGGGGACGCTTAGGGACATGCAGTGGCCTCCTGCTCTCCCTGAACCTCCCACAGTTGGGAAGAGCAAGGCATCCAGCGAGCAAAGTTTTTGTGAGACCTGACCAACGTGCTCAGCGATGTCTGAGCTTCTTAAACATGCCAGAAGGACATTAAATTGAATGTATTCAGTGCCAAGAATTATGGTATCTTTAGAACCTAAAGTGTATAATTAAATTATAGCATCTGAGATTGGAATTGCTTTTTCACTTGTAGGGAAAAAAAAATAAGACATTTTAATAACATGTCATAAGTTTTACAGTTATTGGATTTTCAAATTGTTTACAAAAGCGATATTGTTAAATTGCATAGTTGTTTTTTTTCTTAAGTCTTTTGATAAAAAGAATAAACTAACAATAATGTTCCCAGGAGGTAAAACAAAATTGCATTTCACTTTTGTTATTTGTTTAATTATCCATTCAGCCAGTCAGTATATAAAACTCATTTTCAGCAGATTCGTTCTGAAAGTCTCCGGCTCCAGCTGTAACTGCAAAGAGCATTCAACTTTTATTTAACATTAATAAGCCAGGGAAAAGCCTGGTGGTTAAGGTAGTACCAGCACCTTGTCTGCAATTCCGGCAGCCTTTAAAAGGGACATGGAAAGGAGGAGACATCGGGGTGGTAATTCCCGATTTTTAGGACTGGGAGGGAACTATGGATCATGGTGTCCCATTTATTTTAAATAGGGAACCACTGGGGACTCCTTCCTAAAAACCAATAGTCCCCGATGGCCTAATACCAGCACGGTTTTACAAACCGTAATGTCAATTAAAGCTGGGTAAATCTTGAGCAATCTGAGGGGGTTTGGGAACTCTCCGGCTGTTTTGGGCTGTTGTTATTGTAAGTTTGGTCGGTAGGAGAGGGAACCTGAGCTGCAGGAGGTGGATTCCCCGTGCCAAAACCTGGGTGAGGTTCACGTTTGAGAGGTGCCGTGGCTCAATGTAGAGATGGGAGCTGTTCCCAGGGCTGGTTTGGTTTGGTTGTGGCTTGGTTTTGAGGAGATTCAATCAATGGGCTTAATGGACAGATTTCTGCCTCCTTCAACATTCTGGTATTTTTCTGCCACCATCTCTAGTTAAGGGTCTGTTTTTAGCAAAGGTGGCTTCAATAGCCTTTAAAACCATGATTGTCTTGACAAGGGGAAGGTTTGCGTAGCTGGGAACCTACCGCAGCACTCAGTCATTGCTCTCCGTGTAGATGCTCCAGGATCAACGCGTACTGCATGATGCTTCCATAGATGTTTTCTCTCTTCTTTCAGGATTTTATCCCAGAGGCTGATTTCTGCTGTGCGTGAAGCACCGACGCTTATACACAATGTCCTCTTCCAACCTCATACAATACCAGCGACCTGATTTTCAGGCAGCAGCAGGATCCTACCTGTTCCTGGCAGCTGTGCAGGACACCCCGTTGAAATAAGCTTGCTCCTTTGGACTTGTGACCACATAACCCCCTCCGAGCAGCACCTGAGCTGGGGGCCATGGGGGAAACAACCAGAAACAGGTTATAAAGAGGCGTAAAACCGGGCCACCTTCTTTCATTGCCCGCAGACAGTGGGACGAAATGAGACGAGAAAGTATGTCATCCTTCTGGACGACCAGCCTGCTCCTCCTGACCAAGCGTAACGGCTGTTAAATGCTTACCCAACGGCGGGAGGGAGGTTATTAAGAATCTTTCGATAAGTTCTCAAGTCATAAAGATATTTGACTCCTCATTTGCACGTTCCTCTTGGAATCAATCAAAGCGGAAAAGCTTGAGGATAAAAATCGATAAAGGCAAACAAGTCTGCGCAAGGCACGGTAAGACATATAGATACAGATGTGTAGGTGCAGGGCAATCATTTAGTGTGCTATTAGGTGGGAAGATGATAATTCAGAATTGATCAGATGCTGCCTAAGCTGATATGATTCAGCAGCTCCAGAAGTCCTAGACTGGAAGATCTCGCAAAGGGATGCTGGAATTAGCTACACAGTTCCCAGCCCACTGAGCTGCAGGTATCGGCAGGTGTATTTATAGCACGGAGGAAAAGCAAAATGAGACTTGCCCTGGGTTAAATACCTAATAAAGCAGGGCTTTGCTAATAAGTGCTCTCACTACTCCAGTAGATATTCCTTGCCCACTCCATCTTGCAGAGTATGGATTCAGAGGCTGCCACGGCACCCGCGTGTGACCTGCTCCTCCTCTGAAAACCGCGCTATCAGCTCACAGCAAGCTCTGCCTTCCACCAACGCATCACAGGACATCGGGGGATTAATTAACACACCCCCCCGCCCCTGACACCCCTGTGGGCTCTGTCCGAAAGGCTCAGGGGGGAACTGAGGTGCAGAGAAAGTGAAGCGTCTCAGTCTCATTCAGAGCATGGAGAAAGACCTGTTTGCTCTTGAGACCCACCGTGGGAGGAGACCAGAAACGTGCACCGTAGGTGTTCCCTGTAGGCTGCAGGTTTTTTGCAGGGTGGTCCCAGGCAGGAGGCACTGCTGTTGTAGGACAGGACAGGAGTCTTTCTTCCCGAGGCTGCCCTTCAGGGCACAGATTTGACATTCCCAATAGCTATTTCTGGATGAAGCTCAGCTTGAACACAGGAGGAAAGCCTATGGACTTTTTTGGAAGATATGCAAAGGGATAAATCGGATACCACCTGCATGTGGTTCCTCCAGGGGGAATTTCATGGCAGGGCCAAACTGGGCTCTGATTCCCCTCCCCACCAGCATCCACTCCTCTGGTGGATGGCACCATCCATGCAGTTCCTTGCAACAAGTTATGCTTTGGGGATAATTTTTGGAAGATCTGCCCTTAACCTGAATGGGAGGAAGGTTTTAGCAGCCAGAAGGCCATGGGAAACCCATCTCTGCTGCGTGGCTCAAGCAATGACCCCACAACCAGAGCAATGGTGCCAGCCAGCTTCCACCACTGGAAATTTTGAAGGCCAGGTCAGACAAATATGTCCAGGAGAACTTAGATGGAGCTGAGCCCTGGGCAGGTGACCAGTCAAGGTCCTCCCGTGCCTGTGCTCCTTCTTTGGCTGCAGGGTGTTGCCCAGAAGGGGGCTTTGCAGGTACCCAGGTACCTTGGGCTTCTTCTCTGCCCTGCAGCCAAAAAAAAAGGAAAGGAAAAACAAATTTCTTGGTAACAGCTGTGTTTCCTTAACAAACAAATGTTCCCTTAAAACATCCAGGATGACGAGTTGACAGTAATGAAGTAACATCTGTCCAATCAGTGCACTTTTTGGCAGCTCCGGAGCCTCCGAGTGAACGTTCCCTAATGTTCACCAGACACTCGCAGCACCTGCTCTTCACCCCCAGCCTCGTACCGCTGCCTCCAAATGCAGAACAGATGTGAGGGCTGAGATAAAAAGCTTCCCCAAACAATCTATCAGTTTAATAGCATTGATCAAACAAAACCATCTCGGAAACATCACTTGTTTTGCTCCTGGCACCTTCTGCCTTGCTGGGGCACGAACCCTGCCATTAACCCTTGCAGGGATGCTGGGAGGGAGCACTGGGACTCTCGGGACCTGGCAGGGCACTTGAACGGTGTCTATTATGGACTATCGCTAGTGCTGGGACTGCGGCACTTGGGGACATATAAGAGTTGCTTCAAGGGTCTGCTGGGAATAATAGTGGGACAGAAAGGCCATCCATGTAGGCATCAGCTCCAGGGGACTCTGGGCCTGCCTGTGGCTGAGAAGATGCAAAGCAAGGACACACCAAGAGAGGTGTTTTCCATGGAAGCAGGGGAATGTTGGCATTGCGTGTGACGCTGGAGAGACCTGGTGTATCCAGTGCAATTCTGGTTCCTTGTGGCCAAGACAAATGAAGCCAGCATGGAAGGGCAGCTTGGACACTTGAGCAGCTGTGAACTTCATCTCCTGAGAGGTACCTTGTCCTGTCTGGCCCAGTGCAGGTAAGAGCAGGGGTGCAAGACTGCTGGAGGGAGGGAAGGAGCTACTTACGGTGTGAGACTGCTGCTGTCTGCATCCTCCCTGCCTGCCCGGCACTTCACGAGGGGCTGTACGGGCTGAGCAAAGCTCATGCCTGCTCCACTCAACTCTGCAACAATGGTGTTTTACACCCAAATTCAACCAAGGTGCATACACCAAGAGCATATGAGCCATGAAGCCGCAGCCTGGGAGGTTATCCTCCCTGCGGCCAGCCATGCACGGCATCGGCACCAACCCCCAAAAACGGGACATTTCCCGCTGTCTGGTCCCATTTTTCGGCACACGAGGCAGCATGGGCCGTTCTCCGTGAAGGCAGCCAGCCTGCCTGGGCAAGAGGCACTTCAGGACTGTTTATTTTCTATTTAATTAGCTCAGTCCCAGCCTGCAGCTCAGGGGTCAGCAGGTCCTGGTCCTGAAAGGTTCTGCCATTGCTGGTTTGTTGCTATTCATTTTTCAACAGCCTCTTTCATCCCCTCGGCTTGGCGTGCTAGACCCCCCCTAAGCTCTGGGCTGTCCTCCTCTCTAATGGGGCATGTTTATAGGGCTGCAGAGTGACAAAAAGAGCAGCTAGTCTCCTTACTTCTTCCTCTGGTCTTGTCTTGAGAGGAAAGAGCAAACCTCTGTGCTCCTTCTGAACAGAGCACGTGTGAAAGACCCTTGAGCCTGCTGCTGAGAGGGCTCCAGGGACTCCCCATGGACACTCCGTCCCTGGGATGGAGCAGCTCCCACGTGCCCAAATCCCATGACATGGCACAGCACCACCAACGTGGAGCATCAGGGAGGAGGACTGAGCAGGACATGGCCAGGGCTGGTATGAAAACATGTCCCACGCTGATTGCAGCGCAGGTTAAGTGAACGGAAGCCTTATTAGTCATAAAAGATGTGATATGGAAACACTTAAGGCGACCACTCAGATAGAAAGAGCCAATTTAGAAATCTATTAGGTGCAAAATGCACAGCATATGTGGTGCAATAAGGGAGAGCGATGCAATCACCAAAGCATATGGACACCTTCCCGTGTCTAAACATATCTATTAGCTTGGCGTATCGGTTCCTGCGAGCGCTGTCGCTCAGGATTATTAATGTGCTGTCTGAGCCCTTGCAGGGAGCAGCCACTGGCTCTTCTCTTGGGTAAGAGCCACAGCTTGTGCCTGTAACCAGCCCAGCCCCAGCATCCAGAGGGGTGGCTGGGGTCAGAGAGCTCTCGGGTGCTGCTTGCTGATGGCTGGCACAGGGTGATTTCCCCGCCACGTGCACAGAGAGTGACCCAGCCACGAGTACATAGCGAACGGCCTCTGCTCGCTTGGGGAGCCCTGGGCAGCTGCAGGTGGGAATGGCTGAGCTGCTCTGCACGGTTTTCCAGAGATTTGCCTGCAAAACAGTAATGGCAGCCGGTGACAGTAGGTCGTGGCACCCACCAGCCGCTCACACTGTGTTATTAGACCTCTTTTATTTGCTGGGCTGTGAGAAGTAGGGATTGACACAGATACTTGCTCTGTTCGGCAATTCAGTGGATCCTTTCCTGCGGTCCCGGTGCCGGGAGGCGACAGGACGGTGCTGATTTTTGGTGGGTCCAGTGCTTCAAAGTCTGTCCAATACCACGATCTCCTGCCTGTGGTTGTACTCGGCAGCGCAGCAGAACACAAAAACGTCCAAGGCCATGAAAACAGCAGAGCCCATGGCCACAGCACGTCAATCCATGACATCATTTTGTGGAGTTAACGGCCCCGGCTGCCTAGAAGGGCACTAATCTGGAAAGAAACTGCTGCTGCCCACTGCAGCAGAGGCTGGGAAGGGCTGTAAGCAAGCCTTCACCCTCACTGGGGCAAGAGTCCCACACCTTTGCCCTGCCCCAGGGCTCTCATCCCACAGAATCACAGGATCACAGAATCTTCATGGTTGGAAGGGACCTTTGAGATCATCGAGTCCAACCATATACACACACATGAAAAAAAAAACCCAACAATCTCGGGCACTAGAGCATGCCATGAAGTGCCACGTCTACACGTTTCTTAAATACCTCCAGGGATGGCGACTCCATCACCTCCCTGGGCAGGCCGTTCCAGTGCCTGACCACCCTCTCAGTAAAGTCATTCTTCCTAATATCTAATCTAAACCTCCCCTGCCCAACTTCAGACCGTTTCCTCTGGTCCTGTCATTATTCCCTTGGGAGAAGAGGCCAACACCCACCTCTCTACACCCTCCTTTCAGGTAGTTGTAGAGGGCAATGAGGTCTCCCCTCAGCCTCCTCTTCTCCAAACTGAACATGCCCAGTTCCCTCAGCCTCTCCTCATATGACTTGTTCTCCAGACCCCTCACCAGCTTGGTGGCTCTCCTCTGGACACGCTCCAGCAGCTCAATGTCCTAAAGCCCCTCTGCTTTCAGGGGAGGTGGGGCTGTGGGTGCAGACCAGGGGGTACTCAGCTGCAGGGCCTCTGCTGGCCACCCCTTCCCACCTCACCAAGCAATGCCGGTGGGTCTGTGCGGGGTCGGTGAGCAGCTGGAGAAGCCCCCAGTTTGACCCACAGATGGGAGGGACGGGAGCCCGCCATAAAGCGGGGAGCGGGAGATGCTGCCTTTCATCTTAAGGGGGCTCATCGCGTGGGGAAAACGGCAAACCACAAGGTGTCCAAGCGTGCACAGACTGGCCGGAGACCCCCCACATCATCGTGGTGTTGGGGCCAGGGACGTGCCCAGAAGGTCTGTGCACCGAGCACCGTGCGCTGCCCGCAGCCGGCCACAAGAGAGAGCCCCAACACCGAGAACGGCACCGGGGCGGCCACCTTCACTTGGCTGGTTTGGTTGTGTTTTGAGGGGGGGGGGCTCAGAGGGTTTTTTTTTGGCTGTTACCATAAGGTGATCTGGGTATATGGAGCCATGTGGTGCCTTGAAAGCGTTTGGGTGCGAGTTTGCGTTGTCGTTTCACGAAGTTCACGGAGGTTCTGTCTTCTCTGGCGCAGAGGGTGGTTTCGGAGCAGAAGTTGTCCTGTTATGTTGGCTCCTCTCTAACCATCATCTTCCTGCTCACGATTCCTTGTAACAGCCAGTTACCTAAACCTGGGCCACTTGTGAAAGTGAAACATATGAATTATAAGAATTAATGAATACAACCGTCCTTTAAAAGTTATTGGAGCCACACTGATTTATTCCAGCTAAAGGTCTGGCTCGGAGCACGTGTGTGGACATACTATGGTGTCTTTTGAGCTGGAAGGAAATTTAATATCAAAGTAAAATATCCTGCCAAAACTTTCTGAGCTTTTGGGATAGAGATTGCCCTCCCAGACTGACTGCAGGACACGACAGGGGGCCGTGCCTCTCCCATGCCTGCAACGATCAGCTCTATTCACGAGACCCAAGGCTGAATTTGTTGTCCCGTTAACACAACGTGAAGATGAATTAGCAAAGGTGGAAGGTGAAAGGTCTGTCTGCAGGCTCGCCCGGAGTCAAATAGAGGGGTCTCGGCTCATTTTGCATGAAGCACAGCAAAGTAAAGCCCCAGCCTTGGGGTTTACAGCCATTGAGTTTATGTATATTGATTTCACACCTTCACTCATTTGCCTCAGCTCTCTGTAGTGCTTTCATGCGGACAAATTTAAGGCCCAGCAGAGAAGGAACATCCTAGCTGGAAAAATCAACTGTGGCAAATTTGCGATAAAAGTCAATCTTCCATGCACCTTTGTTTTACTGTGTGTTGTAAGAGATTAGGCGTTTATTTTATCCAGCTGGAATTTCACCCTGAGCAGGCTGAGCTTTTCCTTGGTATGGATGAAACGGGAAGGAGGTTGCTGGGCTCTGCTCTCCTGAGAGCCCAGCCCAGCCGGCAGCCTCCCGAGAGCACGAGAAAACACAGACCCTTATAAGAAGATGCTGGGGGCGTGTATTTATTTTTAGGTAAATAGCAAGCGGCTGTGATTTCCGACTGACTTTAGGAAAATCTAATTAGCTGCATTGGCACATTTTGCTGAAGCGGGTGATACGGGTCCAGTGTTGCGGCAACGAGAGGGGTCACCTCCCCTCCAGTTGATGCTGCTGTTTACAGAGCTGTGGCCCCTTTCCTTTCTGGTTCGGTTTGATCTGAGCGTCCCTGGGGCTCTCCAAGGCAAACACCGGTTTACAGCAGGTTTACTCTTTCTTCCTGCCTTATGCTGCAACCTGAAAGAAGTCATTGCTCTTAACACAGGACAGAATAAAGTCTGTATTGTTTCCTGCATCCTCTCCAGTCCCCATCCTCTCTCTCCACTCCAAAGCAGCTAAATTCAGCTTGTAAATTTGGCAAATGCCCTTCAGAGCCATGAGCGTTCACTGGAGAGGCAGAGCTTGGTCCACATCTGGGGCCACGTGTGCCGGTGTGGGAGCCGGGCCACTCTGCTGCAAGGGCAGCCTCGTTCGTAATTGGCAATTAAGAGTAGAGAAGGAAGATTGCCTGTAAAGTCATCATGCCTTCACGTGGAATAAATACAGCTGGGTAGAAAGGGAGAAGAAAGAGGAGGAAGAGGTGACTAAGGGGAGGAAGGAGGTCGGTTAATCTGGAGTAAGGAATGACCAGGCTGGCCCCGCTGTGAGCCCCTTCGGGGATGAGGTGGAGCAACCTCCTCTTTCGCAAGCACCAGCTTTAGGGACAGCTATAGGAAAAGTGTGACCAAACCTCCTTCTCCAGACATTACGTGGGCTTTGTTATATGTATCCTGCAAAAATATGCCGGAGTAATGGGGGAGAAAGTCTGTGGTTTCATTCCTAGCACCTAAGCAAGGGATAACCACCCCCCCCCACCCACCCACCCCCCATCTTCTCATCCCCATAAATGGCTAATTTTATTAGGGAGGGCTGCAGGAACAGGGTGCCCTGGTTAGGGGTGATTCATACACGTCGGGGCAGTAGGCATTCCTTGTTCAAGGTGTCTTTCCCTCAATCTGCTTTGCCACCGTGTGAGTAACAGGGAACCTCAGCTCCCTGTTATTAATATGCCATCGGACCGTATGTTCTCAGCCTCAGCCCATATGTATTTTTGAAAAGAACCACCTGTGGGTAATTCTGCCTCCTCAGAGTAGTGAGCAAAATCTGCTTCGGTGTGTGTGCACCACGCAGGGAAGGGGGGGGGGGGGGCTTCAGTCTTTTACTGAATCTGTAGGAATGTCGCTGCCTTTGGGGCTGAGGGGTTGCCCCGGTCCCCGTGCCACCAGCCGTGCCACCTCAGCCGCCTCGCTTCGGCAGGAAACCAGCCCCGAACAAGAGGCTGTTGTTGTTTTTCAGTCCGTTGATGGGTCTGTTCATCTCAGGTTATTTTAACAGCTGTGATGAGCGGTTCAGTTAGGAGGTGGCATTTCAGCCGGTACGGAGGCACTGCCGGTGAGTCATCTCCGTGGCCAAGGACAAAACACAGACCTGCACTGGGATGCCAAGGATGAAAAGGTGACCTGCTCGGGGTTGCTGGCAGTGCTCACCTTCCCCAAACAGAGGTGTGTGCCTGACCCTGGCCATAGGCTCCCTTTTATTTTCCTCTACTTCATTTTTAAAGCAGCTTGGACGGACCGAGGCCCTTTCCAGAGCTCTCAGAGCCTCTCATCTGCTGATGAGCTGCCGAAGGATGTCCCAAAGACAGTTGTGACTTTCCCGTTTTTCTGATGGCATCAGGACAGAGGGTTAAATCTCAGCCCCTCCGAGCTGGTGGGGATGGCTGGGAAGCAGGGGGAAGGCAGAGCTGTTCAGAGGGACGGCTGTCGCCCGGAAAGAAACTTCACCTTTTTGGTTTCAGGGAGGCTGACGCGTTTAGCAGCAGCAGCCATGGGCCAGTGAAAGTCTGGAAGTAGCTATTGTTTGCAGATGCGGGAGAAAATGTTTGCTAAACACGTTATGAATCAGTGTTTTAATGGATTGAAACCACATGCTTGTGTGGCTGGTGTGTATATTTTTTCACGGTAAAATGATAATCAAAAACTTTTGGGCAAGCCAGTTCCAGTAAGCCATGTCGCCCGTGTCTGTGCGATGCTGGGAATGCATGAGAAAGGGGCAGATTTACTGCTCCATCAGTGTTTAAAAAATTAAAAAAAAAAAAGTGCCGTATAGGAAAGGGTGAATAGAAAAGAAGAGTTGTGTTCCCCATCCCCTTCGTGCCCTGCCCGTGCTATCCTCCCTCGCCCAGCACACACATGGCGCAGGGCACCTGAGATTATTCCTGTCTCTTCCAGGGTATTGCGGAGGGAAGCCTGCCCCCGTGGAAAGCCGGCACCTTGGATCGCTCCCCTCCGTCTGAGCAGGCTGGCTGGAACTCACAGAGACTTTTTTTTTCCCTTGCAGACGGAAAATATTCCTCAGCGGAGCCCCACTATTTGACTGACGAAACAATAATATTCCCTTTAAGCGTGTCGGGCAGCCAGGTAAACAGAGGCTTTGCCGGCACGGCCAGGGATGCGCCGACGCCGACTTCTGGCCCCGAGGAAGGGCTTCGAAGCACAGCACGGTGATGTCCCACGCACGCCCTCCCCAAGCGGGGTCCCACCTGAAGATTTACACCTTGCCCAGGCTGGAAGGAGGGAGCAGGATGAGGGGTGCCTCGCTGGAACTGCTCTGCAGACACTGCCCAGGTATTTTTCCATCACAGTGTGCCTGGGGGGTGGTGTGGGGGTGGGGTGTGTTAAAACCACCTGAACTTTACACCCCAACTTTTACCAGTGCTGGAAATTTGGGTTTAGGAAAAAAAACCAACATGTTCTTGGGCAAGTCGTTGGATTTCCATGCTCACTGCAGCCACTCAATGGAGCTGTTCAGAGACATCCACTGCAAAGCCCAGCGTTTTGGGGAAAGGGGGGGCTCAGATCTGCTCCTCTCCCCCCAGCTCCCAGCACACAGTCCCGGCGTAAGGGCGAAGCGGGTTCCCGAGATCACCCTCGATGTACGGATGGCAGCAAGTTCCTAGGCACCCACTAAATCCCATTTTGGGTAGGAATAAGGCCTATCACTGCTTCTCTGTGTCATCCAGGGCACTGAGTCAGCAGAGTCCTTCGCCGTACGCTTAACGTCAAGCCCATTCAAGATTCAATTAAGCACATTTACTCATTTTAGTGCCTAGATGTGGCTCAGATACCAGATACATTTGCTGTATGTGCTTATTCCCTTCCCGGATTGCTTTCCTTTCTGTATCATTTGGGCAGCAAGTGCTTGCTCATCCCCATTCTGCCTCCACCGTGAAGTTTCACTCTTGCTTTTAAGTTGTAAAATCTGCAAATGGAGTGCGCGTGTGCGGTGTGAGAGGTTTGTTTGTTTAAAAGAAAGAAAGGGAAAAGAAAGAATGAGAGAGAAAGAAAGAGAGAGAGAAAGAAAGTGAGAGAGGAGAGAAAGAAAGAGAGAAAGAAAGAGAAGGAGAGAAAGAAAGAGAAGGAGAGAAAGAAAGAGAAAGGAAGAGAGAAAGAAAAGAAAGAGGGAAAGAAAAGAAAGAGGGAAAGAAGAGCCCAGTGCAACTCAGAAAACAGAAGAGGGGAAATAATTCAAGTGAAGATGCATTTCAGGCCCACACATCAACGTGTTGGGGTCTGGAGGGGAACAGGTTTATCCGTTCCTTGGCCTTTCTTCTATCTCTCTGCGTTGCAGTGGTGTGTGTTGGTAAGGGAATTTGCTGCGTTGGCTCATGGCACCTTTTCCCACTCCTGGTATTATATTTCTGGTCTCAAACGAAGCTTTAAACTCACCGAGGTCTCATCCTCACTGCAGTGGCTTCCAGCGTGTAGTGCCAGCAAACTGTCCCGTGACGGGAAGAGTTTGTACCGGTGAAGGAAGTGTTTCCTTATACACGAATACCATAAGGTATGGCAGGAAAAGTCTCTCTTGGCTTGGTGGCAAGAGTACGTGTGGGGCTTTGGCTGGGCCAGAGATGTGGTGAAAACCCACATGCCCAAGCAGTGAAGCTGCACAAGGGAAAGTTTCCGGAGCAGACCTGGCCTTTGTTTATGAATCATCCATTTAATGTAACGCAGAAGGATTAACCCACTACAGACTTTTTTAAAGGAAGCTTTAGAAAGATCACTCTCATACATCGTAGGGGGATTTTTAGAGCAATGACTCAGTTTAATCTTTCTGGAAGCTATTGTTTAAGCCTGTTAAATTCCATAGGATTTCTCATGGGATTGAGGATGAGCGAGAGGTAGACAGACAGCTGATGACCAACACTGACGGTTCCAGCTGCTGTTTTCTGTTCAAGGACTCTTTTTAGTGGGGGCAACCTTAAATGTCACGCCTCGAACAAGAAACAGAGATATTTCAAGGTCCCCTTTCCTGGTGATCTCATGTCTTCACCAGGGAAACCTTAATTATAAATCATATTAACACCAACGAGGATGTATCATACCCGTCCCTGCAGCCCCTCCTTGCAGCAGGAGCTCCATTCCCAGCTCACCCTCCCTATCTGCTCCCTCCTCCGACGCTGTTTACAGCAGCCTCCCGGCACTGGCGGTCGGAGCAAAGGGAGGAGCGGGGTTTTGGCTTTAGGGATTAGGACCAAAAATAAAACCCTCTGCTGAAAGCCACGCAGCGCTGGGAATCTTGAGAAACGCTCCCGCCCAAACACACAGACAGGCTTCCTCGGGTGGAAAATTAGAGATGGGTATTGGAGCAGGCGTGGGAGGCAGGTCGCTTATATAGAATTTGCAGAAACCGATGCTGCCTTGACACAGACATCTCTGGGGCTCAAATAACCAGTGACTTGCACTGGTGTAAACAACAGCAGATCCTGACGGACTGTCCAAGATGAGGTAGTTCAGATAGAAGCCCTGAAGTCACCGGGGATAACCGTGTGGGTGAGGAAGCTGGACCAGTGCTGCTCAGGTTAAGATTCTCACCAGCATTTGATTTTTAAACTAAGTTAGCTCAGATGTCTTCAAAGCAAAAGGTTTGATTCTGCTCTTTCTTGAACAAGTCTGAGGAAAAAAAAGGGTCCCCTGAAGTTAACGATTAGCTGGTGCAGATCATGTCTCCTCGGTGGTCCTACTTGGTGCGCTCATCCTTTCCAAGACAAGCCCCGAGCCACAGCCCCCACCTCAGCAAAGGGCCAGTTGTGTGAAAAGAGTTAAAATGCCAGATCGCTGCCAAGCACAGGTGTCAGTAACTAACCTGAGTAGTGACAACTTTGTCCTGGTGCCATCACGACAAAGCATCGGACACGACAGCCCTTCAGCGGTGCCACTTCTTACCCCCAGAGCACACGTGTTTAACAGGTCTGGTCTAAGTTGGAGGAGGTTCAGCTGACGATAACTGGGGTTTGGTAAAAACAAGAAAGGAATCACTTCTGGGAAGTTATCTGTTTATTCCCTCTCACAGTCTGACTTAAAACATCCTGTCTGAATATTTTTGCATAAAATGAATCCAATTTCATTCCATGCTGCTGAATACATCCAATTATTTTTTTAACCTTCATTATTAATCCTAATGCATTGACCTATTCCTACACAAAATGCAGTTGGAGTTTTAAAGGACTGAGTAGGAGATCAAATGGGACCTCCACCCGTTATTCGGTTACAAGCCTGGGACAAGGGTGGGTGCACCATGTGCTGAACAACTACTGCGCCTCCAGGTAGTGATCCAGGGCCACCACCACTGTGTTGGCTGATCTGCTTTTTAATATTTTGAGGTCCTTCCTAGAGAGAATCTTCTGGCAACTGCAAAGCCCAGTTCTCCCTGCTGGGCCAAACATCTTCCATAGCCTCAGGTAGGCACATCCTGCGTGGAGCCCAGCGGGGGCCAACTTCTTTTCTTCAAAGATTGTTTCTGCATTATTGTTATTGATATGTACTGGTTTGGCTTTGGCTTCTTTCTTCTTCTTTCTTTCTTGGCTTCTTCTTTCTTTGTCACCTGTGCTTGAAAATGTCTGGTGCTCCAAAACCATTTTGTGTCACTACCTTAATAGGTAACACCAGGCTCTGGTGTGTCCCCAAGATTTTGCCCCTCCATCTGCCTCTTCTGATGCACCGAAAAATACCTACAGCTTTCGAAAGCCCGTAGAGCCAATCTCCGAATTCATATTTGCAGAAAAAACATTAATGTTTGCGTGTGGTGTCAGAACAAGATAAGTGTCTGTGCAATTAAGAAACAGCTGTTGCTGGCAGCCTGCCCTGACCAGTCTCAACAAGGAGCAAGACAGGTAGCCTGCCTTCACCATACCCTGGAATCCCTTTCAAACCACCCCAGCATGTTCACACCTCCAAAATAAAATACGCATTTTTTTATTAGCCTGTAGGAATGGCACATTGGTTTGGGTCCAAAACACGAGATTAAGTTGTTCTAAGACATAACGTGCTGTGGAGAGGACAGCATGTTTCCACAAACAACACCTGGCAGAAGGAATTAAAAACAATGCTGAAATTGCGCCAATCTAAAGATTTTCTGAAGTTGATAGCGATGCGAAACGAGGACAGGTGTGGCCATATTTTCAAAATTGCCCAGGGCCAGTGTTTCAGGAACTTGGCAGCAACTGGCAGGGCCAGATTTTCTAAGGAGGTCAGCATCCAAGATGTGGAGCTTGCTTGAAAACCTGTCCCATAATATCTTAGCAGAGAAATACGTACCTTGAGGGTGTCACGAGTGTTTCCCCACTGCACCAAACACGAGGAGACATAAAACTCTTCTCCAGACCCCTGGACACTGCCTGGCAGCGCTCACTACCTCTCCATTCAGGAGTGAACGAGGAATCCCTTTGGTTTATCTGGCAGCTTGAGGCTTGAACGAGAAACTACTGTTGTTTCTCGAATAAAATCTGTGCAATTCCCTTCCTTTTGCCTTCTCTCCTTACCTCTTTTATTTTGCTCGATTTTTTTTCTGTAGTTGGCTTGGATTTCCAAAGTGTTGTGATTTGCAATTGCGATTCATTAATTGTATTATAGTGAGAGCGTTCCCAGCGTGATGCTGGGAGCTGTACAGACGACTCCGTCTGTCCTGCTTTCCCTACCCAGGGCTTGGGCAAGGTGGAAGCAAGCCAGCTTCTCTGAGCCAGAGTGGGATGCTCACCCCGCTTTGCCAGAGCCGATGCTCCATGTGAAGAGGTGCCTCCAAAACAACTCTGTCTCTGGCCTCAG
Organism: Numenius arquata; assembly: GCF_964106895.1. Taxonomy (NCBI): domain Eukaryota; kingdom Metazoa; phylum Chordata; class Aves; order Charadriiformes; family Scolopacidae; genus Numenius; species Numenius arquata. The sequence goes on along the minus strand of NC_133586.1, from coordinate 2,159,482 downwards.
GAGAGGTGGGAGTTGGATCTCAGCTCTTTGGCTGAACCAAACCCAGACAGGGACACCCATAAATTCTGGGAAAGGCTGGTTCTGAACTCTGTGGCTTGGACTCCTCTTTAATTACAGCACACTGGTAAAGCTGGTTGGAAAATGTTATATATATTCTCTGCAAAAATGGTTGTTCAGTTAAAAATTTTTCACAGATTTCATTCCTTGATCATTATATCTTTTTACAGAGGCCTCACATATATTTAGTCGTCCATTTTTTCACTTAGCTTCCGTTTTTCCATTAGAGGAGCAGATTAAGTGACAGAAAATCAAAACCCTCGTGTGCATTTTTGTCCAAAAACTTGGAAAATTCCGACCAAACCAAAGAGGTTTCTTAGCCAAGAGCCATTTTTGTCAATGAAGTGCTCTGTGAAAAACAAAATTGAAACCAGCCCTGGTCACAAAGCTAAACTGGCTGCCACCGCATCCACAGAGTGCTGTGGGAAGAAGTTACCCCAGCACTCACCCACCCGCTGCTCCCTAAACCTATACCCAGGGGTGTTGTCCTCTAGCGAGAAACCCCATCCCACAGCTGGATGGAAAACCTCCTGCCCAGCTTGTGCCCCAGGGTGGAATCTCCACTTCTTCCCTGTCTTCAGGGCTGGAAAAAGTCATAGCCACGGCAAATGTAGTGCCTCTGCACAGCGGTGCCATGCTCGGGAGGATGAGCCAAGACGTTCCCAGGAAGTGAAGGGTGTGGAAAGAGAATTTCTGCACCACGTCAGTGGAAAAAGAAAAAAAAGAAAGAAAATGAAGGCCAAGTGTCTTAAGCAATGGTGCTTCCTGCAGAGCCAAACAACAGTGCGGACAACCACCTTTGGGAATTGATGATGTAGAAGTGCTCTCCTACCGGAGGAGGAAGCGAGGAAGTGGGAGGAAGCAAGTCAGCAAGAAAGGCCAATGCCTCTGAGCAGCTTGACCCACATCCCATTGAAGTCTGCATTTTATTATTAGAATCATTATTATTTGTATTGTGGTAGCATCAAATGGCCCCAACTGGAAGAGAGCCTCATTGTACTAGGCGCTAAACAAACACAGAATGAGAGACACTCCCTTCCCCATGGGATTTGCTGGCAGAGAAGACACACAGAGGGCTGCAGAGGACAGGAAATTATCATTTACTGGCATTCGTTGTAAGTATAACGGCACTTCTGTGCTAATGAGACTGTCTCCCACTGCCCTCATTCCCATCTAGGGCCTGATCCAAAACCTGGTGGAGTCAGTGGAAACGCGGACTTGAGCACAGCACAAACCAACACGTTTATTATGCTCCCTTCCTGCATGTCTGTCCACACAGCTCCTAAATATGCAAGTTGGTTTCCAGCCACCACGGGCTGAATAAAGATGCAGCCTCACAACAGAGGAGAGACAGGGAGATATGCTCACGCTCCTCCCGGAGCTGGTAAATCTAATTTTAGGTTTATCAGCCTTGATTAAGTCCTTTTAAAGACTGACCCAGGAGGGAAAAGCTAACTATGCAGCTGTGCAGAGGCCACGTGCAAGGATCACAAGTCTGTCTTGTTCCCCCTGGCCTTCAGCTTTATAAGCTTGAGATTACTACAGCAGCCTCAAAAGGGAAACTTGAGATTGATCCAAGGTTGACAGGTCTCCCTGGATTAAGGTCACTTGTTTTAAAAATTATTTATTTCCACAGTCAACTTTTTATATCTAAGTGTGTACATCTCCAGGGAAAGCGGGGCAGGAAAGTATATTCTCCAGAGACCTGAATCCCGAAAGACAGCCCTTGTGCTGCCAGATATGTGACAAATAATAGTTCCAATTTATGCCATTTTTCATCCTTCTGCTTATTCAACTGACTAGTACCAGAAGTCCAAGTCTGGCAGGTGATGAGCACTTGGAAATCCATTCAAAATGATGGGAGCTGCGGAAGAAACTCAGCATCACAGAGCTGCCGTGGATGGTGCTCTATGGGAGGGCATCACTCCATGCTTCAGAGGCAAAGTCCACAGCCTTACGGTGGGTCGGCTCGTGGACTGACACATAAGACTATATATTCCCAATGCTCTTGCTGAGCCTGACAAAGAATCTCTGCACGGCCCAGCTGAAAAACAAGCCAGTGCTCCAACACTGCTCCCTCTGCAACACGTGGGAGTTTTGCCATTTGCCATGAGCACAATCAAGGCTGTTGCTGATGGAGGTGGAGCAGAGCTACTCAAATCTCAAGCAGAAAAGATCAAATGTGCTGCTGGTGAACTCCAACCTGTGTCGCTGCATTGCCGATGGAGAAGCTGTGGGTCTTTTCTCTCATTCGTGTGTCTGGCACACACCTGGTGGGCAGCGTGGTGCTGCTTGGCTCTGGCTGGCGTGGTAGAGCCAGGGCTCCAGCCTTAGCCTGTGACCAAAGGCCATCCTAGGGTTATGCTGAGTGAGGATGCACATTCCCGCTGTCCGTGCAGGGCTGCTATTCCATCTTCTGCTTGTGAACCCTGGGCCAGCCACAACCAATCCACCACGGCACAGAACGACAACCCCAGCACAACTGGGCAAAGCCTGAGCCACAGCCGTGGGGTATGTGATGGAAGAGATCAGTGAACAGTATTTTACAGATCCCTGTGAGAGCTGCAGCATCTGGCAGATGCTCCCCTAAGACTTATGGGGATGATCTAGCAAGGGCTGAGACCGAGCAGCTCCCCACAGCCTTCCCCAAAGTGCCATGGGCGTCTACCTGCAGGTGTCTCAGGAAAGGTGACATGAGTGCGGATAAACATAGCAGCTTCTGCTCAGGTTTGTGGCAGCTCTGAGAACAGGAAACTCTCTAGACAACTGTTTGGAGGGGTGTAGGCAGGGAACTATTTGTGGGTAGAGACCGAAAAGTAAGAAATCTTTTCCGGCCCAAAATGACCCCCAACCCTTTGCATTGCGCACAAGGTGTCTACCTTCTTTCTGACCTGAACAATGCTTCTTTTTCACAGGAGGACTTATTTTGGTACTCAAGTGTCAAAATCAAGTACTCAAATGGTGACAAAGTCAAGTATTCAAAAGGCAGGAATTGCCACTAAGGAAGAAGGGTGCTCACCGAGTCTATTTGAACGTATATGTGTTCCGGTGTTATTTTCTGCTATATGACTTTGCATAATTTTCCTCGTCAGGCTCTTTCCATGTACAAACTTGCTTGGTGAACCATTATTCAATCCCTTGTTCTTCCTTGTTGTGCAATGTGTGGCCCCATGCCTTATTTACTGCACGCTCTTCAGATCCTGCTATGAAGACAGAATTATTCATTTCCTTATAAGCTCTCTTTGGGCACTGATGACAAGCATCAGAGAATTTATTTTTCACCATTCCCCTGTGAGATGTGGGGGTGGTATTATGGTTGGCTTATAGATGACATTTGAGGCAGAGAGAAATCAAATTCAAAAGTATTCACCAATTCTAGTTTTGGACATGATGTGTCTGCGATCGTTCTCCCATGCAGAGCTGCAGCTTCCCGAAGCCTGTCTGTCCTCAGATCCAGTTGGGAGTCAGGAACTCGGCGAATGAAGAATGTATATTTAGTGACCATCTGGGAATATTTTATTCAAGTGACTTGCCTAATTCTGCTCAACAATTCTGTGGCAGAGGCAAGGATTTTACAGACATTCTTCCAGGTCAGTTTTCAGCTGCATTAACTAGTTCTCTTTCTAATTTACTCCCTAATTCACTACATGCTTCCCACCTTCTGCACCAAATGGAGGAGGGGCCCATCAGGCTACAGCCTCCATCACCTTGCAGTTCTAATTCACCCCTTAATAGGCTCTTGCCTACACGCTGATAGAAACCGCGGGGAGAATAAGGACAGGCTTATAGAATGTGTAATAAATGGGTTTGTGGGGGCCACAGCAGGACGACACAGATCATCAGGTCTGTGTCTTCTCTGGTTCCTTCCACAACTCCTACTCATTTCCAGTTCTAGTCTTTCTCCCCACTCCCCTTCTGCACGTATCTACTGTTCCGTCCTCCAATGCACAGCCTGAATTTCTGCCCTCTCTTCTCTCCTGCACTGGCATCCGTTTCCAGTTTCGTTGCCCAAACTGTGTTCTGCAAGACTGCCACGGCCTCCAGCTCCTCTCCGTGTGTAGTAAAAGTGGCCACTGGGCCCACACTGCCTGCAGCACCCATGAGCGGTGACAAAGCCAGCTCTGCTCAGCTTCCCTGGGTTCTGGGGTGATGCCTGGTTGCCAGACCAGGCCATCCACAAAGGACAAGTGAGCATCCAGCAGGTCCCTTCCAAGCACCTCCAAAATGCAGTTCTTCAAAGGCTTTTAACTTAGGCAAACTTGAACGATTTTTCTTCCAAAAATCCAGATTTTTTTTCCAACGATTTCTTCCCTTGCCAGATTTCAGGTTTGTCTTCTGAAGAGCAACGATGTTTCCTCAGAGGAAATGTCCACCGAGTTGTTGTAAAAGAGGCAAAATAACCAATTTTACCCTGTCCTCCTTTCAGAAATGGCTGAATGGTTTTCGCTTGATTTAATTGAAATCAAAAGAACAAATAAAACCTCAAGGCAAACCAGACCACAGCAGGCCTTTGACATGAAAGGTTTCAACCCAAGTGGTGCAAGCTTGGCAAAGATTTCAGCAAGCCATCGAGCCAGAGCATCCACTGTAGTAGCTGTGCTTTACTCAAGAAGACTGCAGTGACCTCATGCCGTTTTGTAACTAAAGAAAGTGAGACGAGACAGCGATATCAAAGGTTTCAAATCATTACAGATTGCAGAGGTGGTAATCTCTGGTTCAAAGGGTTCGCACACTCTTGTGCTGCCAGGTAGAGATGGATGTAGGTAGGGCTGAGCACTGCATCCATCAGCAGGGACACCACCGGGCCTGGAGCTCCATCCCATACCGTGGCTGTGCTGAGATTACAGAATCACAGAATCTTCATGGTTGGAAGGGACCTTTGAGATCATCGAGTCCAACCATACACACACACACACAAAAAACCCAGAAAAAGCCAACCCAACAATCTCAGGCACTAGAGCATGCCCTCAAGTGCCACGTCTACACGTTTCTTAAATACCTCCAGGGATGGTGACTCCACCACCTCCCTGGGCAGGCCGTTCCAGTGCCTGACCACCCTCTCAGTAAAGTCATTCTTCCTAATATCTAATCTAAACCTCCCCTGTTGCAACTTTAGACCGTTTCCTCTGGTCCTGTCATTATTCCCTTGGGAGAAGAGGCCAACACCCACCTCTCTACACCCTCCTTTCAGGGAGCTGTAGAGGGCAATGAGGTCTCCCCTCAGCCTCCTCTTCTCCAAACTGAACATGCCCAGTTCCCTCAGCCTCTCCTCGTATGACTTGTTCTCCAGACCCCTCACCAGCTTGGTGGCTCTCCTCTGGACATGCTCCAGCACTTCCATGTCCTTCTTGTAGTGAGGGGCCCAGAACTGACCACAGCACTCGAGGTGAGGCCTCACCAGTGCCCAGTACAGAGGCACGAGTCCCAGAGACAAAGCTACACCAAGTCTTTGTAGCTCTTTCCTTTCGTTTCTTATGGATTTCTGGGCGTGGAAGTAGCTTATAACAAAACCTGAATCGCTCACATATAGCTTTAAAAAGTAAACAGACTTTAAAGGGGAAAAAGCTTTTCTTTTGCAAAAGCAGGGGCTGACTTGAGTCGAGGACCCATGGGATATGGTCACTGAAGAGAGGGGTTAGTAAAGGAAGCATAGAACAAATTCTGTCTTGAAAAAGGCAACAGAAGTCAAGGAAGAGGGTCCATTTTATCTGAAGTTTTAACCCGGTGGACAGAGCTGTGGCAAGGGAAGCATTCCAATAAGGTAGGATCTATCTGGCTTATCCAGGAGACCCTTTACGACACCAGCCTCAGACGTCAGGAAGGGAGATGTGCTCCTTAAAACTCTTACAGTGACCCGGTTACTCTTTAACAGGCTGCTGGCATTGCGCTTTGCCTGTGGTGAACCTACAAAAACCAGAGATCAGTTGGGAGATCACAAAACTCGGATGTGATAAGCAGGGAAACGGTCTCTAGCTTCAGAATTTATCAGCGTGGGCCTAAATTCATTACCAAGGCCTAAAGCAATGGCTCTCTTTCTAGTGGCAGACCTTGCAGGTTCCAAAAAAAAAAAAAAGGAATAAACCCTTCAGGGCTATTTTGTACTCTCCTCTTGATGGTAATACATGCTGCTTAGTTCAGCTTTGCATCAGCACAACTCTTCCCCCATGCACATCTTCGGGATAGGCAGCATTGGTGCCCAGCCGTTCTTTTTAATTGCTCTGCGGTTAAGGAAATTTTCACAAGGGGATATATATTGCTCATAAACTTTTCCTCTAAAAAGTTTTCTGTTTAGAGAACAGAGTAACAGCCATCCCTTAATATAATATATTTAAACATCATGATAAAAATCCTCTCTGGAGAATCTGACAACACACTGTTCCACCAGCATTATAATGGATGGTTTTCTTCTTTTAAATGCCTTGCCATTAAAGTTTAACGAGCAATACTTACTTTCATTCTAAACTTATTTTTCTCCTTGACAGATTGGATACTTAGTTTGGATTTGTTAACATAGCTAGTCATAAAAACGTCTGCTTCAAAGAAACTGATAGATACTGTCTTTAGGAAATTGGGCTTTGATGCCTTATTTGATTTCCATGGAAAAATAAGTTCATATTTTCTTATTTGGAAGAAATGAACATGAAGTGCTTTACAGAAGCAAGCTAATAAGCTCATGCCCCTTTTTATTTGCCTGGAGTTTAAGTTTATATCAAGCATAACGGATTGTGTAGCTCAGAAATGTCCTAACTCAAGGCTGTGATTTTTCACGACAGGGGGTTTCATTTGTGGAATTTCTGATTTAGCTTTAGATGTTTGCAGGACTTTACACCTTCTAATCCTTTACTAAAAAAACCACGCAGTTGTACAAGGAGTAACCAGAAATGAAATTGCAACTAAGGCTCACATCTTTACGTAGAGGTTATTTATGGCATCACGCATCTTAACGAAGTGTCTGGTGAATGTCTTCGGTGTGTTTCCAGTTCTAATGGTTTTACTTTGAATCTCACAGTAGCAATATTTCTCTTAGCCTTTCGATTTCCTTCCAAAAATTATTTCTATCCTTAAATTTGGAAAGAAAAGAGTGAACTTGTGAATTCTCATGCTTCAAGACAAATATACATTTTTTTGGACCATAAATGAAAAGAAGCTGAAAGGAAGGAGGGATGAGCCTGACTCGTGATTTTTCTTACATTCGATTTGTCCTTCCTCTGATATACTCAGACTTCTTAGAATAGTCTCTGTGATCTTGCCAAGCTTTGTGCTTCGAGAACAAACATTTCAGGGAAATCTCCTTGACCCCCTCAGTGCTGTGGTGCCTAATGGGTTAGTACGTTGTTCAGAGTTACAGTAGAGAAACAAAGAGAGCAATTCAAAGACTTGCTAGAAATATTCACGGGGAGAAAAAATGCTGAGCAAGGACATTCAGAATTTCTTTAACATTATTTCCTTACAACAGCTGCCGTCGTTACCCTCCTCTCCAAAGCTGAGCTACAGCACCTGATGATGAGCCTTTTCCTTGGGCAACAGGCAACCACTTGATATTTGAAGACACTGAGATCCACTGGAAAAGAAAAAAAGCAGACCACAAATAGACGGTAGAAACCCATAGAACATCGCAGCAAACATTTCCTAATTTACTGCAATGCCAGAAGATGATTCACCCCAGCGTTCCTGTTGCATAATCTTCCCCACAGCTCAGGAGAGTGAAACTAGAAAACCAAAGGTCTCGCTGGGCTTTCAGTGACATTTATGTTTAGACTGAACTTTCAGTTAGGAAAGTGTGAGTTTTTCTCTGATGACAAAGGAGGGGGAACTGATATAGTAAGGTGTTGTTTCAGAAGTGATAAACTACTAAGTGTACCAGATTGTCATCTCCCTTGGCTCGGCGTAAACCCCGAGCCAGACCACAGACTTCATTTGCCTTTCCTGACTTTCATACGGGGCTCGTCGCAATGACATTCTGGCCCATTCAGCCTGGTGCCAGGGAGATGGCAGCTGGACCCTGTGAGCTGTAAAACCCCTCCAGATACACCATGCCAGGGTCCCCCAAGGCTTGGTTATGGGGGTGGAAGGTACCGTGGGGGCTCCCCCTCCACAGACCTTGCAGCAGCAGCAGGAGGGCTGGAAATTCCAGGCACATGTTTGCTCTGCCAGAGCATCGTGTGCACGATAGGTCCAACGGTTTCCAAAAGCTTGTTGCACGCCTGCAGGATCTCCCAGGCTTTCAGGGAGCCCCAGGCGTAAGCACAGCTGCCAAACTGCCTGGGTAGTCACAGGGAAATTCCACCCAGGCAGCCACTTGCTGGAGAGAAGGGAGTAAGAAAGCAGCAGGCAGCAAGGATCACTCCTTCAGAGCCTCTGGGAGGTGTCATGTATATACAACTATGTGTTTTAGGGCCCAAATCTACTATTTTATTGCTTAAAATCAAGTCAAGTGAATCAGTGAATGCTGCACGTCTTCAAAGGAACGTCAGGCTGAAGACTCTACATTCTTGTTAGGTTAGTGATGGTGTGCCAGGCATTTTTCTGTGCTGATTTAGCGAACGCTGTTTCAGAAGAGCCAGTGTGAGCAGCACACGAGTCCTTCACGCCTCAGCAACTCTCTGCTCTCTGTTACACCAGAGCGAACCAGGTTAGTTCCTCCTTCAGGGCAGCATTACTACAGGCAATGTAATTTCTTCCCCTCACTGTTGACAGCAGAAAAATTTCCTTTATTCAGAGAAAAAAAAAAAAAAGCTAAGTATTCTGAGGGTGGCTTTGTTTTTCTCAGCATCTCTGTTTCTGCGGGATTTCCAGTGTTGCTGTATTTCACATCCCCTCCTTCCAACTGATATGCAGCATGGTCTAAACAAGCTGCCACTTGCCGATTTGTGGGGCAGTTAAGACATTTGCTGAGCACTTGTGTCAAACAAATGCCCTTTTCTGTAGGGACGGGCGCTCTTCAGCACAGCCTCGGCTCCGCAGGTGCTTGGCCCTGGCTGATGAGGCAGAGCTGTCTCTTTTCCTGCAGCAGGGAAATTCTTCTGATGGCTCTCTGCCCCGTCCTCTACCTTCTCGACAGGTCTGGATGCGCCACCTGCATCTGAGGCTGGATCTAAAGCATCCATGGACCCGGCCTCAAGGAGGAAAGTGGGTGATCCCTAGGTGATCATCACCAGCCGCTGCCAGAAGCTGTGGGTAATCCTGAAAGTAGAGAGGCTTTAGCGTTTGAAAACAAAAGGACGGACTGAGGGCAACCTCAGTCAAATGGAGAACACTGTAAGCCTTGTGTTAAGGTTAGTGAAATGAAGGTTCCTTGCGTTTTGCTGGCAGAGACCACAAACCCAACAGACAGCTGCCTGTGGGTGAGAAAGGGCTGCCTGACTCACCGCCTGTGAACACTCCGTGCCACCATGGGATGAGAGCGGGCAGCTGAGGCAGAGCTTTATCCCTACGAGCTCGGGCGAAGCTGAAGCAGGAGCATATGCCAAAAAGGGAACAAAAACTCATCAACTCAACCACAGCTGTGGCTAGAGAAGGGAAGATGGGGTTTCACAGCCTCTCCCCTCTCGCATCAGGGCTGCATACCATAAGAAAGGGGGGGTAACCCACACTGCTCCCACCCAGGCATCGCCTCTCTGTGCCTGGGACCTAGAGCCCTGCAGCCTGATTCCCTCGGCAGCGACGGAGCCAAAGGGTTGTGTCGTTTGAATGAGGATGGAGATGAAGAGCTCTGCCCAGCAGGCAAAGACATCAAAGTGTAGGTGCCTCCTGCATCCCTAAAACATTGAATGGAGAGTCACCCATGAGCAGAAAAAGAACAAGCTGGGTGTGCTGGTGGAGATACAGGTCTTAGTTGATAGACCAAACAGAGATAACAAGCTAGGCCTCTGTTGGTAAAGATGGTGATAAGAGAGCACACAGGGCTTACAGATCACTCTGAGGTCCTCAGCTGCACGATACGTCAAAAGGGAAGAGACAAATACGTGCGTATTTAGAAGCTACCCAAGAGGCCAGAATTCGTACCATAAGCCATTCGTACGTCATGCTCTGGACACTGAAGATTGCACCCAATGAGTGCAGCTGTCCCCTGCAGGATGGTGTCACAATTCACTCAGAGGCACGAAGTTGTTTTGAAATGATTGGAATATCTACCCAAAAGGAAACTTTACAAATCATGGATGTGCTGCGTTAAAACACCTGTGGAATTTTCAGTACTTGGGAGGAGGGAAATGTCTTCAGAATTGCTGAAGGACTGATAATTTTTGATGGTAACTCTCAGCTTGAAACAAGTATTTAGGGCCAAGTTTTTAAACGGTGTCTATAAGGTTTCTAACAGAAAGGCTGGCACCACCTTAACTGCAGTAACGCTGGCAGGGGCTGCTGTGACTCCGATACCAACATCAGCTGTGGCTGCAGAAATGGGAAACAGCCTCTTGTTTGTTCCTCATTCTGAAGCAGGGAGGGCATATGTGCCTCCCGTGGAGAACCCCTTCCTCCTCTTGTATCCTCTAATTTCTAATCTTTAATATCCTGTTTTAACTGGAAGTTAAGATTTTAGCTTCATAATGCTGCCTACATACTAGGAGTATGGAACTGAAGCACAGCACTGACTGCACATTAAGTTCAAAGTCCTGCAAAACATATGCATATTTAAGTATCCACTCAAATCCATCCTAAATGAGGAAGAAAATATGAAGACATTTCAGTGTTTTGATGAACAAAGGCAGATTTAAACATACACCTAATTTACCTGCAAAATTTGTGCCCAAGTCATGCTCCAGAAGCGTTAAGAGATATTCCCTTTTACAGAAGATCTTTTAGAGAATTCTCTTTCCAGAATCTAATGTCATTATTCTATCTTAACACATTACAGGCTAGACTTTGCCACTTCCATTAATGCAAAACCATCCCTTCACGTTGAGCTGAAAATAGCTAAAAGTAAAAATCTAATTTAACTCTAAAAATGAAAAGAATGTTTGGAAGTATATGTTACCACAGAGTGTAGGCTCTGCAGCGCTTGTTTTCTATTTCAGCTGTGTTAAATGCCGTAGCATTCAGGCCTTTGACATGCATTGTTCACTGGAAATGAAATTGCACACTGTCATAACAGTCTATTAACAGCACTGAATTTCTGCAAAACTTTACCTCTTTTCTAGAAGATAACATCTCCCTTTCCTTGCAAGGATAAAATAGCTTCCTTTCTTGCAGGGGTGCATATAATGGTGCTATTGCTTGACGGGGATGTCAAGTTCCCTTGACTATTAAGGAGAAGGGAAATGTCTTTGTTACACATTTCTGTTCTCCTTTTATCCTCTCCAGAGAGGCCCCCAGCTTAATCTAAACAAAATAAAGCCAGGGTATCATTTAAAAACAAAACCATTTTGAAAACTCTTTGATCTCCCTGACTTCCTGTTAAATATACAATCGACTGTTTCTCCACATCCTCGACCACTACAGATCTGATTTTCTCTACAGTTGATATTGTCCTTGGCACTACACAAAATTAACATAGCATTGGCTATAAAACCTCTCAAAGACGAAGAATTCCAGCCCCTCCTCAGCTTCACCTTTGCCTTTCCGTGTCCTTCAGCCCTGCCACCCACCTTTCCGTTTATGAACGAGGACCCTGCTGTTGGTCCATCTCTTTTGTTGAACTCCTGTTTTCCAACTCTCCTGTCAGTCCATTTTCCCTTCTCCTCAGCCCAATGAAGATCCTTTATACGTGTTAGCCCTGAAAAAACTCAGCATCTCTTTTCCTCTGTATCTCCACATTGTTCTATTATTTATTTTTTTTCTCTGAGAAGCTTCTCCTGCCCTGCTCCACTGTTACCAGGTCACTCTGTTGGCTTTGTTCTTCTCCTCCACCATGGTGACTTTCTCCTTCGCTCCTGCCCGAGGCCTGCACCATCCTCGGGGGGGGGAAGAGCATCATTTACCCCTCCCCGTGCCTTACCACGGGTCCTGTATGGTCAGGCCCTGACTTCCCTCCTCCTTCCCTTTCTTCTCACCTCCGACTCTCCACTCAGCTGCATCCTCGCCCTTCCCTTCTCCCTTTTCAGAATTTAAACTTTCCCTGTTTATTCATAATGCCATTTCTTTTCTCTCAAATGGCTTTATGCTTTCATTCTCACTCCACTGTAACTTCAACAATTGCCTCTTTTTTTTGTTTTGTTTTTTTTTGCGGGGGTGAGAATGGGTGGATGGGAATGAGAAAGTTCACCGTCAACTTTCTACTCCTTAAGCTTATCTCGTAACTGTCCGGCGTTCAACCGTTCTGGTGTGCTAATGACTCAGGCAACATATATGAATTATTTAGGCTGAGAAGGGAGTTATATCTGATATAGATGAATAGATGGTAAGGTATTTAGGTCTTACTGTATTTGTGCAAAGAACTGCACATAATCTATTCAGCTACACAAGTAGCAACAGGAAGTCTTAATCCTCTGTACTGGCAAACTGTTGACTTGGTCTCTTCCAGATTTAATTACAGTGAAGAAAAACAAAACCTTGTAGCTTTAAGGACTAACCGCTCCGTTAAGTGTAACTTTTTTAAGCAAGAGAAATGCTCACACACAATGGAAAGACACATGATGTTGCTCCATGAACAAATCAGATGAATTGTTCCTCTAGCTTTAGTGACAGCAGAGACAAAAGGCTCTGTCTCCCACATGGCTGCAGCCATGTCTGGGTGGCTGCCTTCAAACTTCTCCCCCCCTACTCGAGGCCTCTCTGTGTTCAAATAGCAGGAGAAAGGACATTTGTTCAACATACCTCAGGTAGCACCCCAATCGGCCAAGGCTGCCTGCGATGGATGCGAGTTCGGACACGGTAGTGCCGAAGTGGGAATTGAGTTTGCACGCATCACGGGGAGGTTTGCTGTCAGAATAGCAGATCTCATGGGGTTCCGAGCGGCCGCTCAGAGAACTATTTCGCAACTTGCCTGGATTTCCCTTCTTGCCTCAGAGGTATTTTATAAAATGAAGCCAATATTTCATAAAATAAAGGGCCCGGGATATCAAAACAAATTGCTGCGCAGCTCAGTCACTCAGGTCACCAACTACCAACCCAGCGCAGAGCAAAGGCCAAATTCTCAGCTTACCTAAATCCACCCAAATCCTGCCTTGCACCGTGGCAGCCTTGTGTTCATCCTGCCTTGCAGAGCTCTCGTAGCCCCAGTGGCAATGGCCCATTTTAGGATTCTCCTCCCATAGAAGCACAAACTGATGATGAATAAAATACGTTGATATTGGATCTTCTTCTCCCCTGCTCACAGCACCCTTATAGCCCCCTTCCTCTTGCTCCCCAGGCCTCATTTTAATGGCCGGTGGGAACTATTGATAACTGGGTAGCGTAGAAAATGCCCTCCACAGGATGCTGGGCTCCGGACCCAAGAGATCCTCAGTTTACAACTCAATAATGTTTGAGGAAAACTCTGAACTCTCAGGATCGTCAGAAGAAATCAAAAATGAGCTGACTCATTTCAAATGTGCCTCAATCTCCACCTCAGCAAGCTTGGTTAAGTTTTTAAAGAAACAGCCAGAAAACGCAAGTAAAACAAAAACCAGAAGTTGGAGTTGAAAAAAGACCATCTTTGTATCCTTTCATTGCAAAATTAGCTTCTAGCCTGGCTTCCTTTTAGCAATACGGCAACTCTTTGGAAATGGTCAGTTCTGGGAACCTTTGTACCTCTGGTTTGTCATTAGTGCATCTGGTCAGAAAGAGTGATGGCACAGGAGGCCAGTTAACCATTTCTCATTTACTGACTCAGCTTCACTAAAGGGAAGGTCAGCCAGGGGGTCAGCCCCTATAGACCAGAGCAGAGATACGGGCCCATTTCTTTATCTAGCAGCACATTCAATATCCTGTAAGCATATAGCATAGCACAACTTCTGCCTAAAGTGATTGTTACTGGTATTTTCTGTACCTTTTGTTATATAAATATTCTTACTTCCAGCAGCTTGTCGACATGACTAAAGGTCAAGTGTTCCGGGCTTAGGCCATAACAATTTTATGCAGTATTACAAGTGATACCGAAATATATATGCTTTTTTTTAAATGTGAATGTACATGAGAAAGCAAGGAATCAATGGACATTTAATAACTGAGTTACAGCATTCTGTCTTTTTTAACCAAGGGATCTTTACAGACTCTGATCTCTTGCCTGTAATGGGTTTTGGATCAGGCCCCCCCAGAATAAAGAAGCTGGTTCTCTTTTACCCAGCTCCTTCTTTGCACTGTAGGCGTAAATTAGACTTTACTTTGTCTAAGCGGGGAGCTGCAAACAACTCTGGTGCCTTTGGGGTAGGCGGGGAAAAGAAGTATGGCTGATTCTAAATAAAAGTTACTTGTCAGATCAGCCTTGATAGCAGAGATAATGAGGGTGATCACATGGGAATATAGATTCAGGATTTAGTTTAATCATCGTTCCGTATCAGCTGCACCGATCCAGTTCTGCGTGACTAAGTCAAATGAATGTTAGGTAACTGAAATTATCTTTAGCCTCCTTGCTTTTCACTCCCCTCTCCAGTACCTACAGCACTCGTTTCAGTGACTTTAAAATAGGTAAATCTGTAAAGGACATCCATAAGTGCTGATAAGTAAACAGAGGACAGACTTTTCATGAAGAGGTGTCTGAAGTCAAGCTATGAAAGAGATTTCTAAAGGCAAAAAGTCATGGTAAGGTCATAAAAATCACATGTGCCTTTGAACATCTCTATCAAGTCTGTACCCAGGTGCCTAAATTGGCTTCCATTAACTTCACAGGAAGTCTCTGAGTGCTGAAGCACATGATTGTCAATTCTGCTCCCAACTCCTTGGGGGGGAAAGACCATCAATATTGAAAAAATTGCTCTTTGATACATTACAAAAAGCCTTATAACCAGTGATGTGGCATTATCATAAAAAACAAAATCCCAAAACCTCACATCAAAACCAACAAGCAGCCTTATGTAGGCAGCCTTGAGCTTTGGTTTGAAATCTTGATACCGATCCAAATTTTGCTGCTTAATTCATCCTAAAAGAAAGACTAAATCCCAATGTGTTACAATAAATCAGCATTTGAAGTTTCCTTAATTTGTTCAGTATCTCAGGTAAATTTATAATTAATTGCATTTTCTCCATAGCTCTGGTTTCTTTTGCACTGGTCCTACCTCTCACATATTTCCTGCAAACCTCACACAGGTGATGTTTCTTAAAGCCCTTAGCTCCTGGAAACATATAATTGCATCAGAACCTTAGCCCTTGTTTCATCTCATTTCATCTCATCTCTTATGTGGGCCAAGACAAGGTAAGAAACGTGAACCCTTTGAGATGCAAAAAGGATAGAAAAAAAGGAACAGCACTATTATTTTAATTTAATTTCTACAATTTAAAGTCCATTTGATGATATGTAGGCATCTTGACTCAGGAGTTTCGAATGCTGGAGTTGGTAATTCTGCCTTTAGCCTCCATATCAAGTATTACTCTGTGTGCTTAAACTGAATTTGATTTGAGTTTAGTTTAAATTTAGGGCCGTCTGCCCAGATTGCTTTCCCCTCTCCTGACAGACTTGGCAATGCTTTAGCAGGGCGCTGAGAGCGTTTCAGCTTTGCTAGCAAAGAGCCCTCACACAAAGCACTTTATTTCCCCCCCCAGAACAAATAAACAAGGAGTAAACATCCCTTCTCTCACACACACACACGAAGCCGGAGCGTTTCTTTGCAATTCTCTTCCCCTTCTTTGCCTATAGCCTAAGTAGGACTTGAAGTTTATGAAAACTTTATGAAAAAGCAAAGCTGCATTTTTGCAAGAGTAAGCACCCAGAAGACTAAAGAAAAAAAAGTAAAGCCAAGGTTTTTATATCTGTCCATGCTCAGCTTGTGGAGTCTCTCCAGCTCAGCTGTGTTTGAGGATCCCCCATATTAACGTGACCACACTCTCTTCAAAATGTAGTGAAATCCCCAGCAGAAAAGAAGAGCAGGCAGATTGTAGTGGTTTGATTTTCCTTTTTACCCTTTTCTTTTTTTTTTTCATCCTGAAGAATGCACTTTCTTGGGTTACACACTAAACTGTCAGGAGGCAAAATCAACACTTGGGATTCTATGTGGAGCTTGAAAAGTTGCTCCACAAAGCATGGCCCTACAGAACTTCTCCCATAAATCTTCAAGTTGTTTTTTCTTATCTAAGCAAGCTATGTATAAATATTAACATATTATTCATGGGCAAATAATTCCACGCCACTCCTTGCTGCTGCCTTAAAGAGGATTCTTGATTCAGATGAGAATGACATTCCCTTTGTGGGGCCTCAACTGCTTTTCATGTTAAAAGAATTAAAACAAAAAAGAGGGCAATGGCAAACTTTTTAATTAAGAAAACCTGAAACCTTGGGTCTCTGCTACCCAAGGCTGCAGGACCGTAGCGGGATTTCCCCCTGCAGAACGGGTGAATTCTGTTGTTAAAACGTTCCTTGAGAATCTCCCTTGTGCACAGCACAGAAAAGCGTGTTCCTCCAGAAGCGTATTCTTCCCGTAGAGGGTTTGACATGCCAGCAGTTGTGGACAAGAGGCCATTGCAAGTGGAACATGTGAAAACAGGGGCCTATTCATAAAAATAATATATTTATATTTACTCGTTAGAGGCCTTTGCTCAGGATCTTTTTTTAAAGTTCAGCTGGATATAAAATGCCCACTTCAAAAGCCAAAATGAAGACTTTAACAGATGTGCCCTGGCAAAGAAAAGGGTGTAGACACAGCGAGGAATTCAGAAGGGACAGACGGTCGTATATGGACATAGGAAAAGAATCTCAAATAAAACGCTTGCGGCTGAGAGCTGGAGTTTTTGTGTTACCTGTAACGAGGCTCTGTGTCTGAGGCTTTGGGCCCTGGCCTATTCCCTTCTTTTTTCTGGCGGCAGCTTTTTTACTGGTGCTTTTTGTACCACGAGAGACTATTTTACATGGACCCCAGTCACTCTAACAACCAGAGGAGGGAAACATCTCATAAGGAGAAACTTTCCTAGAACTGAAAACTTGGATCTTATTTGAGCCACGTGGCATACTTCAAAAAAAAACAAAATTTCAGGTTGCACGACTTGGAAGAGGCAAGTGTGTGTGTGTGTGTAAGTGTGTGTAATCCCACCCAAGAACAGCCTGACAGCAGCCACTTGTATGCAAAGTCTGGGCAGTGCTGAGCGTTTGCAGGTGCTGCCACCTCGCAGAGCCGGGTGTTGAAAATCCTCCCCTCCACGCCGTCAGGATATCTGCACGGCCTGGTGGATGCCAGCACTAGTAGACGCAGTTTTATCTCCAGGTTAATTGAAAGCATATTAATTTCAGGCTGTTAACATGTTTGTAAAGATTAGATGAGGTCTTATCCAAGGGACTGCGGTTCAGCCGAGGGCTCAGCCTTGGGAGGCTTTCATATTCCTGCAGGGACCTCTCCTGTCCTCTGAAAGCTGGGTAGGGGAAGATGCAGTGGTTGCTTTACTGTCTCTCAGGGAGCCAAAAAACCAACAAACCAAAAAACTACCCTCCGTACTACTGACTGCCATCTCCTGTCACTAACTGGACACATGTAAACCGTGTTAAGAGTTATCATATAAAGTATATCAAGATTTCAAAGCCAAACCTTCAATGACCAGGGGAAAAAACAGGATTATGATTGCTGTTTTCAAAACTCTGCTAGATGTGTGTTTTGAAGGAGGTCCGTAAGGACCCCGGCCACCAGGAGGTCCCGCTTTACTGGAGCAGAGCTCTCGGCAGCTTCCCGTGCAGCTGCGTGCGCCCCGCTGCAGAGCTGACCCCAGGGGAGCAGCCAGACCCCCCGGGAGCGAGGTGCACACAACAAAACACGCACCGGTTGGGCTGCAGTTGTCCCTCATCACACGGGAGCAGCGACAGAGAGGGGAAAACTCCAGTTTCCCAGGAAAGCACCCACCTGCCCTAACCACAACACTGCCCTTTCCCTTCCTGTATGGTCACCGAGTACTGTCCGGTTGGTAAAATAAGTAGCGAGGGAATCTTATAAACAATATATTTTCATTGTGCAATTTCAGTTCATCGTTAGAGTAGCTCCATTCTGTGTCCCATGTGGGACATGGCGGGTCCCACAGGTTTACAAGGCCACTTGTAAACCTGTAAGATAGAAACAGAGAGGTCTTGGAGTGCAGGAATGGCCTATCTGCAGCTCTCTGAGAAGATCAACTCCACTTCAAGAGTGCCTACACCAGTAATTGCCAAAAATTGGGAGAGTATATTAGAAGGAGGAAGGATCACTCTGGACATGCTGCTGCCTAGCGTGTTTCCCTTAGGCAAGGGGTTCTGCCAGGGTCACAGAGAGGATTCTGGCTGAACTAGACCTTTGGTCAGCAGTGGTTGTATGATTTTTACACTACTGAGCCTCTTGGAACATCCAGGTGAATTAGGTTGTGTGTAATAAGTATTATGAATTTTCAACAAAGCAACTTTTTATTGTACACGTATATGTTTTCTCATATGTAGAGAAGCATAATTGCTGTACCCTGAAAGGATTCGTCTGAGCTGTGCGTTTCACAACATCGAAGCTAACTCTGAAGACGTTAACTTAGAATGACCTTGTTTTTTTCATGACTCAACCCAAAAGTTATTTTGCTGTAGGTTTGTTCTGAATTATTAAGATAGGTTTGTTTGCATATAGATACTGTTCTACATATATTACCTTAACCAAGGAAAAGCTCCCACACTTTCCCTTGTTTATGCATATTATATGTGACGTAGATTCAAGGTTAAATGTCATAGCCCTTATTTACAAGTTAACATATGAATATAACCCAATTTGAAGCTATCTCCTCATTTTCCCTGCCGCCTGTCTCACCCTTTGGTGTGGCTGCCACTTAAGTAATGTGGAGCAAATGGAGTTGAGAAGGTCACAGTCCCTCTCAGCTGCTCTAGTAAATCCCTGTCTGCTGTGAACTTCACAGGTTCTCCACCTGCTTCTCAGCTGCCTTGGTCACTGCCACTGTAAAATTCCCTTCCAGTACAGGTAATGCCCACAGAGGACATTATACTTAATATTTCAGTCATAGAATGCTTTGGGTTGGAAGGGACCTTAAAGCTCATCCAGTGCCACCCCCTGCCCTGGGCAGGGACACCTCCCACCAGACTGGGTTGCCCAAAGCACCATCCAACCTGGCCTTGAACCCCTCCAGGGATGGGGCAGCCACAGCTTCTCTGGGCAACCTGGGCCAGGCTCTCACCACCCTCACAGTAAAGAATTTATTCCTAATATTTAATCTAAAATTCCCCTCTTTAAATTTAAAACCATTACCCACCATCCTGTCGTGACACTCCCTCATAAGGAGCCCCTCCCCATCTCTCCTATAGGCCCTCTTTAAGGACTGGAAGGGCTTATAAGGTCTCCCCAGAGCCTTCTCTTCTTCAGGCTGAACAACCCCAGCTCTCTCAGCCTGTCAAGCGAGTGAGAGAGAGATGGGGGCAGTACATTAAAAGCTGGTTCTCAACCACTCCCTGATTTTCAAACTAGCCACAATTGCATGTTAAGACAGCCTGGGAGCTGTTTGAGCAGGCACCAGGCTCCCCTAAGAATCGTCTGTCGGCTGAGCTGTAGCCAGAGAACAGTGTGCACTGGCCACGCTTCCTCCAGCCGGCCTGTTCCAGCACGCCCCTGCACCAGCAGCTGATGGGACCAGCTTCCAGTCTGCCCAGAAATCCATCACTCCCTTCTCACTGTTTCGAGGCCATAAAGAGAACACAGAGTGAAGCTATTCTTCAGTCTCAAAAGTTGTTAAAAATATTTCTAATAAGGGCACGTATGCGTGTGTGTGTGTGTGAGCTTCAGAGGACACCTTCTTGTTTCTCATGCTAATTTTACATTGCTCCTGAATCACAGCCCAATTTTTCTCTTTGTGAAAGTAACGTTTAAATTCTGTTCCTATTCACTGATTGATCCTATTAATGAAGAAGGTATGTCAAAATTATTTTGTACTAAGGTGCTAATGTATCAGTAAAAGGTTAAGAAATGCAAGATAGCTGTATGGGGCTTTTTTTTCTAGTATATGAACCAAGTATATGGTTTTGTCACATTATTGCAGGCTCTATATATCTATATTTTTCAGTAAGAGCAAACTGCAGTAATGCAAGTCCCTGAACCCGTACTATGCCACAAAGATACAAAGATAATGATTTTTTTAAGAGCAAAGAAAAAATTTATTTCACAAATAAATGCATAAACTTATCCGGTCCAGAGGTGGCTTCCGAGACGTCAGCAAACCAGCAAACAGATCCAGACCGTGCAAAATTGGGACGGTCCTGTCTTTTCCTGTCTGTTAATTTTTCCACTCAGAGACTGTCCAAAACTCTCTGAAATAAAGGATTACTGTCTAGGGGTTCAGAAAGTCATATTTTCATAGCACAGTTCATTCTTACAGGTAACCTTGGCAGGCCCACAAGCTGTTCCATAAAATGTAATGTTCCTAATCTTAAAAATTAATTCTACATCCCAGAACCAAATGTTTATTTGTTTATAGTAGCATCCACAGGGTTCAGATCAGTGATTTAGCTGCCTGTGCCTCATTTACGATACTGTAAGCAAGTGGGACCCAGTTCGGTTTAGTGTTTAGCGAATTCTATTCACCCTTTTGCCACTAAATCACTGTACAAGCGTGAGGAAACCACTCGGTTCTTCCTCTCCTTCCCCTTATTCAAATTTACCCAGTTGATCGCTTGCGATATGACTGTAAGGGAGTGAAGATTAGCCCATGAATATGTACAGAAAATTCTGGAAGCCCTGCTGAAGCGAGGTCACAGCGTGAATTCTGAGGGTAGAGATGAAATTTGAGTATTACTGCAAATTTTCGGGATGAAAAAAGTATGGAACAGTCCCCACGATTTTCTAGCCAGCACAGCTAGAAAGAAACAGATACGGTCCCCAGCAGAAATCTGCACTGAGATGGCCCTGATGCTGTATTGACTTGCCAGGTCTCAGCCAGGTCCTGCAGGCTCAGTCTTCTGGGCTTCTTGCAGTCGCAAAATGTGCTGGGCCAGGAACTAGGAAAACCGAAAAAGATTACTTTAAACTTCACCACATTTAAAAGGGTAGTAAGTACTTATTTCTCCATTAAAAATGTACTTAGCTTCACCATCTGTGTTTCACTTTGTTCACATTTTCATGTTATTCTCTAAAGTTGTGGGAAAAAAAATTTAAAATGAAAGTTCAGATCCTTAATTAATCACCAGCTATCGGGAATTGGGCCTTTTCAGAAAAACACAAACGTGCAGCAAGTCAATGGAATTAGCAACAGTCAGTCGTTTAGGCATCCCGCTTTTAGTGTAATTAGTGTCAAGGATTTTTTTGCGTCGTTTTAGAGGTATCGAGGGACTATTTCCTCCAACTGATGTTGGGATCATCTACAGGGGTTCCACATCTCCGTACTTCAGGCATCTCAACGGAGGCAGCCAAAAACTGGGTCAGGGCGAGGTTCCAAAATTTTAGTGGTGAGCCTCCAAAATTTAAGACACTCGGGGAATGCGTGTTGGGGAATAAAATCAGAATGCCGGGAAAAGAAAAAAAAGAAAAAAGAGAGAGAGAAGGGAGTATTTAATTTGTACCCAATATTGATATTTCAAAATTTGCTAGTGTCAGTTTTGAATAAAACACACTTTGTTTTAAACCCTTGTGAAAGCCAAGCCAGTCACCTCTGAGCCTCAGACGCTGTCTGAACCCAGAGGTTCCTAACTTGCCCCAAGGCGATCCGAAGGGCTGGCTGCTCCAAATCCACAGGCACGGGAAGTTTTTGGATGACGGCTTTCGAGGAGTCTCCCCACCGTAGTGCACTGGAACCTGGAATAGGAGAATGTGGGTTGGCAAGAACCTGCGTGTCTGGGAGCTGCCGAGAAGTGCCGGAGGCTTCCCAAATTTGGGCTCACCATCATCCCTTCTGACAGGATGGAAACCTCAGAATTTGGGAGCCGGGTCCCCCGAAACTTTTACCCCTGTGTTCCTGGGCAGCTATTGTGAGGAGCTGGGAAGCAGCTGGAGATCAGACACGTGAACTAGCCACAGCAGAGGCACCTGGTGACTCTGCGGGTGGCCCCCAGCCTCTTGCTGCTTGCCAGGCTGCCGTGCACGCTGCTCGGCACTATTTCAGGGTGGTTTATCAGAGAAGTGGAGCCCTGGGGAGATATAGTTTGTATTTACATGTTTTTTAGGGCCTGGACTCCCTTTCAGCATGGAGGGGGTGATGCTAGAGGCTGGGGAGTGTGACAGCCCAGTCTGTCCCGCGATGGAAAGTTAGGAATTGGAAATTTACCTGGATGCCACCCTGAGTCAGCCCAAACCGAAGTATCTCTACAAAACACCTAGAACTGAACAAACTGTCGTCCTCTGACAAAAATATTCCATCTGAGAATTTCTGACCAGGTCTGCTAGTAAACACCTCCAGGGTGTCATCTGTGCCTGATAGAGGGTAAAAATTATTCAGGTACCAGATGCTCAGGGTGGAAAGATGAGGGAATGGAATAGTAAATTCAAGGGGTTGAAAAAAATAACCTGCTGATTGTCTGAGCATGGCTGACCAAGTCGTGTCCAACTATCTCTGTGTGGAAACACACCTTTCCACAGAGGGAAGAGCCATGGTGGTGGGGGCGACATCCATCCCACCCTGCCTGAGGACACTCTTGTCCCTTCTCTCCACGGAGGGGGCACTTTGTCGCTTGTGTTTATCTTTCCTGCCTCCCCCCCCCTCGCTGGTCTTTCCCCCAGGCATGGCTCCTTAGCTCGCTTCTGGGCTTTCAGGGCCGCGCTGACCCTCCCTGTGAGCCCACGGCCCCAAGGAGAACGAACCCCCGCCGCCGGCCTCTCTGAGAGGAACCGCCGCCCCGGCGGCTCTTCGGGCTGTGGGGGAGCCGAAGGGCCACGGCTCGGCCCGGCAGAGCCTCCGGGGGTCTCCCGGGGCGGGCTGAGGACGCCGCTTCCCACCGCGGCGGCCCTGAGGGGACCTTCCCGCCCTGCGCTCTGAGGGGGCTGGCGACGCGAAGGCCCCGGGCGCCCGGCGCCGCTGAGGGGGAGCCGCGCCGGAGCGGGGCTGAGGGAGGGAGGAAGGGAGAGCCCCGTCCCGCCCGGGGAGCGGGGGCCTCCGCCGAGAGCGCGGGGGCTGGCGGCGGCGGGGAGGAGGAGGAGAGGGGGGGGGAAGCGGAGTTCCCGGCGGGCCGGCCGCCTCCCCGCCCTCCCTCGGCGGCGTGAGTGAGCGTGTTTGGGAGGGAAGGAGGGGGTGGAAGCCGGGCCGGGGCGGCCAGCAGGCAATTTGCATGAGAGACAGACTGGGAATGAGCTGGAGTGGGCGCCTCTCCGCGCACACAGAGCGGGGCAGGAGGGGGAGGAGGGAGCTGCCGCCGCCGCCGGGGAGAGCCGGCGAACTCCGGGCAAAGTTTGGTGCCACGGGCCCGAGGCGCTGAGGCACCGGCGGGGCGGGCGAACGGAGCGGCGCGGAGCCGAGCCGGGCCAGGCCAGGCCGCCGCCGCCCCGGGGCCGGGCTTTGTGCTGCCCGCGGCGCGGCGGGGCCTGCGCGGAGCGGAGCGGAGGGGGGCGGCGGGGCGAACGCGGAGCCAGTGGCGGGGCGCTGCCGGCCCTGCCGGGCGAGCCAGCATGTCCTCCATCCTGCCTTTCACTCCTCCCATCGTCAAGCGGCTCCTGGGCTGGAAGAAAGGGGAGCAGAACGGGCAGGAGGAGAAATGGTGCGAGAAGGCGGTGAAGAGCCTGGTGAAGAAGCTGAAGAAGACGGGGCAGCTGGACGAGCTGGAGAAGGCGATCACCACGCAGAACATCAACACCAAGTGCATCACTATCCCCAGGTAAGGGGGGGGGCGCGGTGGAAGGGGGAGCACACAAACCGAGGGGCATCCCCGGCAGTCCCGGGTACCCCCCCGGGGGGGACGAGGGGGCTCGGAGGCCCTTGGGCAGCCGCTTTCTCCCGAGGGACTCGGCGTGCTCTTGGCACAGCCTGGGAAAGGGCTTCTTTTGCTTTCCAGCCCCGCTGCACTTCGGTGCGGCTTTAGTCCTCTCCTGCATGCCCTATCCTGGCTCTATATAATAGTTTAAATTAAAAAAAAAAAACAAACCCATATATAATAAATAACTGCCTACAGAATTGGATTACTGTCTAGTAACAAGAGAGGAAAAAAGTAAGAGGGGAATGTAAGGGAGAAAATATGTCTCCAACCGAGATAAAAAAAGAAAAAGTTGGAAGCGCTGTGGGTTACAGTTATTGTGGATACTCTCATTGGCAAAAGTTTCGGCGTGTTCCCCAGTACTGTTACGTTAAGATTTTCTTTTGATTAATGTATCAGGAAAATGGTTTTGTTTGGGTTGCTGGGTTTCTTCCATATTAGCTGGACAGATACTCCGAAGAGGTGATTTAGAGCCCTGCTGTGCGTATGTTTTCAAATTACTTTTTAAATCGGGAATGCAAATGGAATAGCTGAAGGAGGATTGTTTGGGGTGCAAAAAAAAAACAACAAAACATGTGAGGGTGAATATAACTGATTATTTTTTTCATTTTTTTTGAATTAACGAAGGTTTTATTTTTAGCCTCGATTCCAAGGTTCATCCGTGAGACCATTGTAAATCATAATGGATGCGTATAAAAGTATCCCATCTAAGAAACATTTTCCAAGTAACTCTCAAATAGCTGGGCACAAGTGGTGTTTTATTGCTGAAGATTTGTTGATTTCTGTGAGCTCAGCCAGATGATTGCTGATTCTGTTACTGATTGTTGTTTGAGGGTCCTTTTTTTTTTTTTTTTAAACAAAGGCCAAAGTTCATCCCAAATATTTGAATGCTGCATAATTGTATGCTTCTGTGTGAGAAGATATCTCTGTGTGTGTATTCATGCTTCTCTTGCGCACAAACAAATGTATGCTTTCTTGGTTGTCAGAATGATTTAATATGCGGTAGCTAATACAAAGCAGCATCTGTTGCATGAAGAAGTGAAGCAAGTAGCTTAGAAATGTGGATATTTGGAACTCCTAAAATTTTCTTCCAACAACTGTAGTGGGTTTTTTTTAAAGGAAAAATAAAGTCTCCTTATCTTTTTGGTGCTGAATGACTGTGGCTAAGATTTGGCCAGGAATGCAAATAGATCTCTGAGCCTTTGTTAGAGTTACTCTGGCTTCCCCTACTTGGACCAGAGATCAAAACAAGTAGAGCTACCACCTGACACAAATGCCTTAAAACCTATATTTTTAAATTCTTGGTAAGCAGTGGGCTTTCCACATAGATAATACGCTATATAGACTACTTCCCTGATATGCTTACCATTTCAAAAGAAGAAAATGACTTGAGCAGCCCTGGTGATGTGACCTGGGTATTTTGTCTAGCTGATGCTGATTTGATAGGGAGCACAGCGTGAAGCCTCTTGGTGGTACTTTTACTAGTAACAAGGTGGTTTAGATAAGGGAGCAAGGTTTTGATATTGAGTTGATAAAGAAGTAAAGCGATGGGTGGAGTAGGATGCTTTAATTTAGAAAAATAATTTTAAAGCTTGAAAACAGGTAATAACGTAAGTCATAAATATTATCATATCCAGAGATTCTCCTGGCTGTTCCTACTGTGCAGAAGTAAATGTCTATTTTTTGTCTATTATTTTACATGTCTGTTAAAGGAAATCTGTACAAAAATTAAAACATTTCATGTTCACTTATGACACAGAGCCTGGATCCTGCAGGTCTTAAACCTTGATGTGGGTGAAGTGTGTCCTCAAACCAGGACAGAAGTCTCAGCGTATTTTGATGGTAGCCCCTTATGCCTTGGCGCTAGTTTTTAAACACAACGCTTCATATGTACTTTTAGTATTGTTTAGTATGTGTATTACAGAGACCCCAATAAGTGTAGTTAGGTGAGTCTGCGGCAGCGTACCGAGAGGTCAGTATCTATATGTCAGAGGTAGGGGAATGGTGTGGAAATGTGAAACAACTTGTCCAGAAGTCAGTGGCAGAGCTGGAACTATAACCAGGCCTTGTGACTTTAAGAGCTGTTCCTCTGGACTGCACTGTTTGTCCTAACATATCTGTGAGCCTGATTATCATGTCATTTGAAATTATTGTTTGCAAGACAATTTTAGTATGGTTTTAGTTTGTTGGGGTTTTTGGGGGGGGGGTTGTTTTTTGTTTTGTTTTGTTGTTTTTTTTTTTTTTAAATAATCCTGCATATGTTGTTTTACTACTTAGTCAAATAAGTATGTTGGGGGGAAAAAGGAGGAAAAACCATCATTAGGGATTAGATCGTGTTGTGCATTGTCTGTAATGCATCAGTAGACTGAATTACAGTGGAGCTATGCCAGTGATGACTCTGGCCCAGCAGGAGTAGGGTAAGTCCAAAATTAGCTATTGTATCCATGAGACGAACCAAGTTTCAGATGTATAAGTGCTTGAGCTTTGCAGAAATGTTGCTCATAGGAATAAGGGCTACACAGCAAATTCCTGTAGTGATCAGGTGGGGTTGTTTTAAGAAAGAACAAGAAAAAAAAAAATTTTTGTTGTAGGGCTAAGGAATTAGAGTACGAAATTTATTCCTGCTGTCATTTTCATCTGCTTGGGGCTGGAAATATACATACTATTTTCTATCTCCTGACAGATTATTAAACAATGAATAGTTTATTTGCTTGTGTGTTTGTTCAGTGTGTGTTACTTTTCCAAGTGCTCCATTTGTAAGATGATGTGACAGACACCTCAGGCCCCAGGTTTTCCGTTGGAAGGGCCTGTGGCAGACAGCAAAAGGCTTGGAGAGACCTTCAAGGATTTCAGTGTAACCCTCCGCTGGCAGGATTTTTCCTTCTTGTTTTTTTTTTCTCCTGGAAGTAATTTCCACCTGAAAAACCTACCAGTCTCAGACCATCTGATTGTTTCTTGTGCCACAGTTACTGGTGTGGCTGGTTTAGAGGACCTTCCTCCCTCCCTCATCTGGTCACTGCTGCCAAAGCCCGTCCTTCTCCAGAAGGAGCTGCCTCTAAACCTCTCTGCACTAAGATGCTGGGCTTTGGTGTCAGGAGCTGACCTGGTGAGTTGTAGCCAGCTGGGTTTGCATGGCAGTGAGGCGTTTTTTTCGTACTGTATTGGGTGATAAAGTTAAAAACACACGTTATTTTGCCCATTAAAATACATCCTTTGTAGCAGTTGCGTTGATATTGAAAGCCCAGCTTTCAGGATGGGCATTTTTATCACTTTTCAGACAAGCTTGAGGACGGTGTGCCATTAGCACGTAGCCCAGCACAGCCAGTTGTTTGAGTTTGCGGCCTCTCTAATTTGCTCTGTGAACAAGCTTAGCTCTAGTCCAGTTAAGTATCAGATCTTTTTAATTTTTGATGGAACCTGGTGGCAGCAAAGTCTACAGCTGACATTACTGCATACCCGCAGAACCCAGTGGGCTTCATTGCTCTTCTCCCAAGGATGAGTTTCTAATGCTATTCCTGATCTGAAGAGAGGGCTGTACTGTGCACCTGAGAAACCGCCAGCATTTTTCCCTAGAAATAAAGTGCATTAGGCTGAACTGTGGTGAGTTGTTAACTCATAACCTATACAGGGGTCTGATCTGCAGAAGCCGGGAACGTGTGATGAATGCTTAGTAATTTCTAAACAGTTTGCAGTATATATAGTCTTGCTGATATGGGGGTGAGATTGTAAATGCTTTGTTTCAAGAGCTTTAGTGGTACTACACCTATTAAGACATAAATCTCATGACATTTTGTAATATATTTTCATATGCATATTTTTCTTTTGAACCTATTACTATTTTATTTTTTTTTTTGTATCGCTAGTAGTTTTAGAGGAGCCAGGATTCTTGTATGTGAGGAACACCTTCTTTTAAGTGGTGGGTTTTTTTAATTTAGAAAATAGTTTTGAAGAGATGTGGGTGTTATTTCTTGTGGAACTCATCTGATAAGGATAGAATGTACCAACTGAAATGGAAACAGGGCACATTTGCCTTTTACAAGCAGTTGAACAAGGTGTTACTTAAATGATTTGCATTTTGGTGGGGAAAACCAGGGATAATATCTAAGGGATTTTAGGAACATCTTGGGTGTGAGCACACCTTCTGTTGCGTTGGTAGTTGACCACACAATATTTACAAGAATTGACCGTGTTCTTAGGATTGCCTTGATACCAGGAAAACATGAAAACTGTAAATATAGTAAGTGGCAGAGGCTCTCTGCAAGACCGTGAAGGATGTTCTTCTTTTGAAACTGGTGCCCGTCTGGTTTCAGTAATAAGCAAAGGGCCAGTAACAGTTCTGTGTGTCCACATGCAAATTTGTATATATGTATTTTTTTTTTTTAATGCCAGTTTTGGAGGTGATTACAGTGCAGTCCCTGGGTGCAAACATGGTCTCGCTGCCATTAGAATTGTTAGCTCCCTGTTGCTGGTAAATTTACTGCCACGGAGCTGTGTGCACTAACCTATGTACTGACCTGGCTTTACGGGCGGGTTTTTACAGCCCTGTCCTAACCTTTGTGCTGCCACAACCGTGGCAATACCTGCCTGAGCGAGTTTAGCTGCGGCAGTGATAGCTGCAGGGTTAAAAATCTGTTTTTTAAAAAAATCCCCTTTAAAAATCTGTTTGTAACTAGCTTTTGTGGCATTAATGTGACTTTGCAGATCAGATCTAAAGGTGAAAATGGGGTAAGTAAGTGTACTTAGGCCTTTAGTTTGTTGTACTTTCTGCCTGTGGTCCCACTTGTCAATCAGTACCTTTCTCAGCTTCCTCCTTGTCGTCTCCCCAGAGGTCAAACCCCCCCTCTCCGGGCACAGAGGTTTCTGCTCCCCACGGCACCCCAACTTCTTCTCCCCACCCTTGTGTCAGACTCACTGCCTCTTATATTAGCCTGGATAATAGTGCCCGTGGTTGACTTCCAGTCCACGCTATGCCATTTTTAAAAACAAAATGCTACCGGTAAGCTAAAGCAATAATGTTGATGCAATCAGTTGGGGAGCGACTAGTCCCACATTCAGTTATATCGGCAGAGACGAAGGAACTGGGGAAAGGAGGGAGGACAGAGGAGAAAGGATTGTCCAGCATCACAGCCCCATCCCTCAAAGTAACGGATGCTGGAAGAGCATGTCAGACCCAGCCCTTGGTAAGATGTCATCTCAAATTTGTATTTTGTCTTTCAGCAGCCAATACAATGCAAAACCTCTTTTTTTTTTTTTTTTTTTTTGGCCTGAGATGTGCATTCTACATTAAAACCAGTGGTAAAACTCCTCTTGACTTGAAAGACAACCGAGCAATATTTATATAGAACATTGATGGGCTAAGGGGAAAAAAATGTGTTTTGCCATTTGTTGAGATGTTTTCAAATATTCCTCTTTCTGCCTTATTCAGTCTCAGAAGAGACTGAGAAAGTCTCCTTTCTCCAGAAGACTAAAATATTTAAAGTAGCTTCTGAAAGGACTCATAAGATTCTCATTATATCGTGTAGTAAGTGTTGAATCTTTGTGAAATAAAATGTTTAAAATGGTTGCTTAACTTTTATAGTATTAGGAAAAGACCCTGAACATTGCAGTCATTTAAATATAATGAGAAATAAATGCAAAAAATTGATGAAATCAAGAAATACACTGTATGGGATTATCACATCAGGGATCCAATTAAAATGAGTTCTTCTAATAAATATTGGTTTAATAATGTAAACTTGTGATCGGTATATTATTGCAACAAAAATAAAATTAACAAGATTTAATGAACTGAGCAGCTATTAATTTTCACTTGTTAATTTATTAGGAGCTTCTAATGTTGTTAGATGCACAATAACACCATTATCCTGCATGAACTACTTTATTAAATAAATAGGGCCAAACGGTGCTTGAATTAAATTGAAATCAGATTTTATTCCCAAATTATCTTTTTCTGGGTTTTATTTTCTTTTTATTATTCTTATTTTTTTCTAGCTTTCCTGTATTGAGTGCAATTAAATTTTCAGGGATGGGGATGCAGCACTCTCTTCCAGTAAGGCTTATGAATAGTCCTAATTAACTTTTCTCCTTGCCTGCCTTGATGTGCTGTGTAAAACGCTTTTTCCAGTCCAAAGCTGATTGTGTTGATTGGCAGCGAAGAGAGCAGGCAGGAGAGAGGGGAATAAAGGCAGGGCAGAGGTTCTTGTCCAGACACTCCAGTTCTAGCAGGCTGACACCACCGAGCTCAGCAAATGTTTGCTAATTACATTTTGGTACATGCGACTGGAGTCCAAACATAAAGAGGAGGAAGTTGTTAATAATTGGGCCTTGTCACTGGTAGCACAACTTTCTGTGTCAATTGTTGCAGTTAATACTGCTTTTAAAGATGTTTTGAAGCCTTTTAGACCTGATCCTCATTTGCTCACACATCTCTTTACCATCACTGTCAGAATGGTGGGACTTGCCCTTAGGCAAGCAGGGAGTCTGATTGGCTACTGTGGCTCTGTAGAAACAAAATAAAAAGCCAGAGCTCTCTCTTTCTGTATTAAAGGCTTGATCCTTCAGAAGCGTAGGTTACAAATGGGAGCAGGAATAAACTACTTGTGTGTAGGAATAGGAGCCCTATTAAAAAGGAAAAAAAAAAAAAAGAAAAAAAAAAAGGGTAACCCTTATCTTCCGAACAGCCCAGGCAGGTAAGAAATAATAATGCCCTACTTTTTAGGGGATCACCCAGGAATCATGTGAGTTCCAGAACAGGAAATCTTCGTTGTCAACTAAGCAGCCCGTTAAACCTAAGCTGCTGTAGCTACGCTGTTCTGGGTGTCCAAATTTGCTTGTTTAGCGACAAGGTGGGTTTCTCTGTCCTACATGGCCATGTGTGGTGCAGACGGACTTCAGGCTATTCAAAATGAGCAAGTGAGGAAATCTGTGGGATTGATGCAGAAGACATGATGAAATTATAAATCTTATTGGTGAGCTTCATGAAAGAGAGCACTTAAAAATCCAGTAAAACCTACCTGTTAGAAATGTAACCTCTGTAAGTCTAGGAAAGGTGAATAGGTGATCTTGATAACTTTTATTTGTGGCTAGAAATATCTTTTCCTTTTTGATCTCTGGAGGAACGTGCATCAGTTTACAAAAGGTGAGGTCTGGGAATCCTGGAGAGAGGACTCCAGGGCACAAGGTGTCAGGAGGGTCCTCCTGGGGCCCTTGCTTCCTCCAGGCTTTGGGGTCCTCAGGAAGGAGCGTTTCAGGGATGAGATATTGAGTGAAACATCCTTAGCTCACTTCTTAATTAAATAGTTATGTATGTTTTTCATTAAACTTTTGCTTACAAATTGTGTCATAGGAAAGGTCGGAGATGATCTTTGAATTGGTGATGTGCGTTAACCATAACACGATCTTTTTAAAAAAGGAAGTCGAAACAGAAATTTCCTCCTTTGTGGTGAAGTCGCAGCCAGCAATGATTGAATGATGGATGCTGATACTGACTCTCCCTTTTCACATAAAAGGGGAAAAACTCTCCTTCCTGTTCTAGTTGCTTGAACGTGAAAAGAGAAATTCACTTATTCTTCACAGATGTTGGACAGTTAAAGTTCACAAAAATATTGGGCTTAGCAGAAGACATCTGTGGAACATGAGAATGCCTCTTTGCTTTTGTGTTGAATGTGCAACTGCTGTTGCTTTTTCTACTTAACAGCGAGAGAACACTTTTTTCTCAAAATCTCCTTTACCTCCATAACTGGATTTTAACTGTTGCTGTGTGGGAAGACCCACCTACAAGCACCTTTAATTTCTTTATACTTGGAAAGACCAGATGTGGTTTTTTTCATGGAGATACAAAGTCTGTGGTTTCCATACATGTGGAACTGTACAGAAAGGTCCTTTTCTTACTATTATTTGTTGAACAAATTGTTGTTCCCCTTGAGTTAGATGCATAGCCAATTTGTAGCACACGTGTAACAGTATCTGAAAAAATTATATCAGTGTTTAAAAAGCACTCTTTGCCTAAAAGAAAGGCTAATAAGCAGCTGGAGTCTGAGCCTTTTCCCGCTCGTTTTGCATTTGTGTAATTACACGGATTTCAGTAAATCTACTTCTGATTTACGTGCAAGTGAAAGGAGAGTCAGGCCCACACATGAAAGCAGTCAGCTGAAAGCGGAGGATAGAGGTATTTGTAGGTTGAATATTACCCGTCTTTCTCTTTTAAATTCAAGGCTTTGGGGGCTCCTGTAGGTTCTTCTTTGCCTGCCCAGCAGAGCCTGCGAGACCTGAGGGCTCCGGTCCCACCAAGACTGGACTTGTCAGCCCTGGGCTGGAAATCTGGCAGGAAGCCAGGCAGGATTTAGCTGGAAGTTTGTTGAAAATGATACTTCTCTGCAAAGCGTTTCATTATCGGAAGACTTCTCACTCGTGTTTCGTTGAGGGTTTTCTGATGGGCGCAAGTGTGGCTTGGCAGAGATCCCTCCGCGTTTTGTAGCTGAGATCCCACTGGCAGTGGCTCCTCATCTTCTGCCTGTGCAGAAGGCGGCATTTGGCTGTTTTCACTGTGGTTTTGTTTGGGGGTTTTTTATTTATTTTTTTTTAACCATTTTTAACCAGCTTGCATACCAGTGGTGAAGCCCTGAGCCCCCTTTCCCATTTCCCCTGCTCCCCACCTACCCAAATCCAGGAAGGAGTAGGGTTTCCTCTTGCGTGGCCCAGATAAAGCCCACCCACAATTACAGGCCTTGAATTTAGAAGAGCACAAGGTCTGCTCATAACATCTGTCCTTTTTTTCTTCCCCCATGGTCAGCAGCCTGTTGGAGGAAAGGCCTAGAATGGTTATTGATGTTGGCCTGAACTCTGGAGACCCCAGATTAATTACCTTGTAAGAGTTTCACAGGCTTGGAATGGTGAAATTGCCTATTATTTGCCTAATCTTTCTCCATATCTTCTTCATGGGCCTGAATTTACCTGACTTACTGAACATAAGCTTCACCATAAGGCGAAACTATCTTTTAGACCTGTTTAACATGAGTGTTTTCTTTTCAAAATTTTGGCGCTTTGGTGTTGGTTTTTTTTTTTTAATTATTATTTTTTTATGGCTGGAGTTTTTGCAGAAGATGACTTGGAATGGTGGAAAGGGAAAACCAGCTGATTTGAACCCATTGCATTAGAAAGAAGCTTTACAAAATAACCAAATGTAATTTTTTTTTTTTTAAAGAAGTAGATAATCACTGTCTGATTATCAAAGCTAATACTACTTTATAGCTGATTTCTGTCACCAGTTCAAGTCTGCTGGCAGTCTGCAAGCTGTTTTGAGCTTTGACTCTGAATTAGATGCCATAAATAACGTGCGTGTAGGTAGACAGCTGATCATTGAAGCTTTTTTCCCCAATCTGGTTTTGCTTGTTTGGTAGAACTATAGGCTGAAAGTTCATGTGTAGAGTTGCGATTGCAGATTTGTTTTTCCCAGTCACAAGCGAATTAAGATAGGTTTTCAGTTGTGGATTGCTGCATAATGAATGTACACTGTGGTTAGGGAAGACTGAAAACACGGGGTTTTGTTCCATACCACTAGGTAACATCGAGCAAAATGGTTAACCTGCTTGTACCTTGCTCTGAAACACCTAAAAAATCCGGTACTTGGCTCACAAGGGTGTCAGAGAATTTAAGAACAGTTGTGAAAAATCTCTTAAAATCTCGAGAGGTAGACTCTCTTGCCAAACCTGGCGACTTTAAAAACCTTTCTGTTGCTGTTCGGCATCTCGGTCGGACTAAGAAAGCAGTTTCAATAATATTTGTTGGAAACTTTCTTTGAAAATATGTAGGTGCTACGTCAGTGAGAATATTAGAATTCTGTAGCTGTTTAGTGGTAAACCTTAATTGGGTTTGCATAATATTTGTCTGTTCATCTCTGTGCGAGTGCCTCCTGTGCCCGTGGAGTATTTTGACTGGTTGATACACGTCATGCCCCAGTGGAGTTTGAAGGCTGTTAGCACAAGTCCAGGGGAAAAGAATACATGTAGCCTCATGTTTTCATTTAAGTAATATTATATAACCATATGTAAATTTAATGCCATCCGAACACAAAATGTTAAATGAAATAAAGGTGTCTGTCGAGTGATTATGCTGTTGCTAGTGGACTTTTACAACCGGGACCCACAGCAACACGAGTTGGGAAAACAGAACATTTCTTTACCTGCAGCTGCGTCTTTTACGGAACGTTTTGGCAGCCACTGAGGGTGCTGGGCAGTCAAGTCTCTTTGCTTTAAAAACTCCTTTGCATCTGAAGACTTTTGGTGAATTGTTCCGAAAGAGATGACTGAAAACTAATAGCTGGCCATCTGGCTGGAAACAACATTATTAATTAAGCTTTCTCTTTTAAATCATTTACAAGTTAGAAATAAATGCTCTTTTGAAAGGCATTGAAGCAAGTTGAATTTGAATTCTTGCTGCAGGAAACGGGGTATTTAATGTATCTCCTCGCTAAAAGTAAGGATTGAGAAGTAACAATTGAGATCACGGTTACTGAGATTTCCTAAGAGCAAAACAACCTCTGAATTAGTTCGTGTGTGTTTTAAATGGTTACTTTCTCTGAAGGAGAACAAATAAGCTCCAATGCTGTGAGCTACTCCCATTTAAAAATAATAATGAAAAAATCTTTATTACACAATGTTCATTGAGTCCTTCTAAAGACCTTTTCATTGTGACCATTCCACAACCTGTTGAAGTGCCCACATGCTATTGAAGGGGGAGCGTTTATGATCTCTCATTTTATAACATGGGTCTTAGTCCTTTACAGCAGAAGGATTTTTACCCCCTTTTGCTGATGCAGAGAGTAAAGTCCCAAGAACTTGGTTGTCTTATACGAGGTTCCTGGGGGGCAGAGGCAAAGCAGCATTTAGGGTGCAGACATCCTAAGGCTTATGCTGTGTTCCACATACAAGACAGAAGTGACATTACTCTTGAGAGTGCTTCCCATGCTCTGGATGGAAAACGAGTCAATTTGAAGCTGCTCTTTTTGCATTATACAAATAATTCATAACGTATTTGTAATGTAGCATTGATAATTTTCAATGAAATACAGGAAGAGGTCTCTAGCATTTTAGAATCACAGAATCATAGAACGGTTTGGATTGGACGGGACCTTCAAAGATTATCTGGTCCAGTTCCCTGCCATGGTCAGGGATATCTTTCACTACATCGGGTTACTCAAAGCTCCATCCAGCCTGACTTTGAATGCTTCCAATGATGGGGCATTCACAACTTCTCTGGGCAACTTACACACAAAGAAAGTATGAAAGTGCTGAGGATACACCTCCTCGGATGCTCAAGAGATGGTATTTCGTTATGCATGCAGACTTCAAATGGGTACAGCTCCCTATTGTCTTGATTTTTGAGTAGCTTAAGCGCAGCTAGCAATTCTTATTTATAAGCTTGAGGACCAGAAGAACAAGCTTTCATTAAAACCTGTCTGTAAGTATTGCAGTTCCTGATGATTGCACTTGGAGAACAGGAGTCTTAAGACATCGGAAGAATGGTGTAGCTATTTATATACATGGAATGGTGTACAGTCATGAAGGGAGAACCCTTTAATAGTGTTCTGGGTTAAAATAATAGTTTCATGTAGCAATCCCCTTGGTTTCCTCCCTTTAGATTTCCATTTTTTGCTAATGGTGTCTGTGCTGTGGAATATTGGTGCGCAAGACACACAGGAACCCATATCAGCAAGTGAAGGCCTTGGAAGTTATGGCTTGAAATTGAGTTTTGTAAGTCACTGCTTTGCGTGCCAGGCTTTACTGGCTCGAAAGCCCTGTTGAGATAGCTGCTTCTAAACAGGAATAAAAATAGATATTTGAGTGTTCTGATTTTAGAAGAAAAAAAAAAAAAGGCATTTATTGGATTATGATTGGCTGATGACTTTGAAGCTGGAGACAGTTTTATGTTACAGAGCTTCTCACTCTGCTTATTCTCTCAGTTCCCGTTCTCCTCTCCTCTTTCTTTTTTTTTTCTTTTTTTTTCTCTTTTCTTGCTTTCTATTTTTAGGATGGCATTTCAGTGTTTCTGCTGTACTGGCAGGCCAGCTATTCCAGAAGAAAAATAAAGAAGAAAGGTGGAAGGTAGAGCCAGTGAGCACTAATAGTTTGTTATGAATTTGGCTTTTGAGTGCTTACCTTGAAAGTTTACGTGTTTCCAATTTATCTGGTAGTTGATGAAAGATCTGCTTGCACTTGAAGCCATTGATGACATGCATTTTGACAGTTTTTGTGTGCTTTGGTAAGAAAGAGGAAAAATAGGAAGTTTAGGACTGGAGAGAGGCCGTTGAAAGTTTTAGGAAAGTTCTTTGTGCATTTTATATTTTTTACACATGTGTATCTATATTATTTTCTAAATATGTGTATATAAATAAATAAACACTTGTGACCAGTAGAATTAGTTTCAAATAGAAACTGGTATTTTAATCAACCATTCAATGGAGGGAAAAAAAGAAAGTAAGTATTGTAACTTTACTTTCTTCTTTGTTTGTTTGTTTAGGGGCTGAGGTGGGGTTTTTTTCTTTAAATATTATTTTTCTTCCTTGTGCTCTGAGAACCTTAAACAAAGGGAAAGGTGGTTGCTTGGAGAGCAAGGGAATGAACAAAGATGTTCTTTGTTACGAAAGCAAAAGGCATTTGCTAAATAAGTGTGACTGTGTAAAACAGTCCAGGCATAGGTATTCTTGGTTTTGAAGTCTGAGTGGGATTTGATTTTTGTTATTAGTTCAGTAAATCACATATTTTTTTCACCTGTGTGACTTCAGGGCTGTCTTTTTTGCATATGCAACGTAGCTTTGAATTTACATCGCTGTGAGAGAATAACTGGGGAAGCGTAAAAGACACTGTCGCGCTTTTGCTTTAGAATCCCATCTTGATTTTACAAATCTTATTGTATTTCATCCTTAATTTTGGTTTGCAGTCACTGTGCTACTTGGAGCTACGAAGAATATTTTTCCAGGTTCATTTGAGGGTTGAGCGTTGTCAAAAACTGGCTGAAAGTTGGTGCAGTGTAACTGTGTATGTAATGTATTGCTATAAATTAAATCACTGAAGAATTATTTTTAGAAGACAAGGATTATTTCAAAACACAGGCCATAACTTTTCTAACAGTGATTCAGTAACTTATTCCTGTCGGTTAAAAATTGCACCTCACGTTGAGTTGGGTCTAATTTTGTAATTATTTGGATTTTTTGGTAAATTTTTTTTTTTTTTTTTTTGTACAGCAAGTGAGATACTTAGCCCCTTTAGAATAAACATGTTTTTAGAATAAACAGGGGACAAACATGGCTCTTGGTTCACAAAAACTGATAGGCGCAGTTTGTTTTGTAGCTATCGTGGGGACCGAGGTCTGCGGCTTAATCTGAAATGGGCAATCCTTTGGGAATGCAGGGTAGAGGCTTGCTCATAGCGTAACCTTTCTCCGGTTTTATTTTGTGGTGTTATCTCCTGGCACAAAAGACTGGAGGAGGAGTAAGCAAGTGAAGTGTTTAAAATTTGCATATGTTTATATCTACAATAGTTTTCAGGGATTGAGCAAGAGGTGATTAAAGAAACTCTGTTCCTGTGCGTCGTGCAGCACAACATGGATGAAACGGCTCATGCAGTCTTTTCTTTTGGGAAATAGTATCTGGTATAGCTAGTATCTTAGATTAGATACTAGGAAGAAATTCTTTGGTGTGAGGGTGGTGAGACCCTGGCCCAGGTTGCCCAGAGAAGCTGTGGCTGCCCCATCCCTGGAGGGGTTCAAGGCCAGGTTGGAGGGGGCTTTGGGCAACCTGGTCTGGTGGGAGGTGTCCCTGCCCAGGGCAGGGAGGTTGGAACTCAATGATCTTTAAGGTCCCTTCCAACTCTAACCATTCTGTGATTCTACGAAATTTTAAATAAGTTTTCCCCAGGCTGAAGAAGTTGAAAGCCACTATGCATGGATGCGGTTGGCTGGCAGAGGCATCCGAGCCAGCTTGTCAGAGCAAGCAGCGTTGTGTTGGTGGAAGTTGTGATAGCAACCCCGGCTTTTATTTGTCAGTAATTTTTCATCTTGTACTTTAGCCCCAAATATTTTCTTAATATGCCAATAAATGGCAGAGTGGATTTGGACAGAGTAGGCATCTCGGGCTGAGGTTCTGCAAGTTGGACTCAGTGACCATTGTGGGTCCCTTCCAACTTGAGATACTCTATGATCCTCTGATTTTGTGTCTCATTAACATTGTTTGGAAGCCAAGTTCATTTTAACAGAAACAAGAACTCTGAATTATCTCATTTCCATGCACTTTTATGCTGTCATATCTCTACTTATTATGATAATGATACATCAGTAACATAATTTTATTTATGGTTTCTACTTCTACAAGTAGAGTTCTTGTTACCTACAAACCACTGCAGGAATATTACTCACTGGGCAAACCGCTTGACTTTGAAGAATGTGACTATGATGAAGTGTTATGTTTTCTCACCTCCTACGCCTGTGACTGGTAGTTTCTTGTCACTGTTGCTACCGGGGACTGTTCAATACAAGTTTGTGGCTTTACTAGCAAATAGGTGTGTCAAGATTCCTTGGTGAACAGGCATCTAACCACATCCAAAGCCGTTACAGTTGGCCATTTGGTAACTGTCCTTACAAGGTGCCTCTGAAGTGACTAGGCAGAAGATGCAGACTCTCTCAGGCCTTTTGATGTCCCCTTCAAAGAAAAGACTAAATGATGGCTCCTTGTGTCAGGTAAGTAGCTTGTTAGTGGTCATGTCCTCCAATGAAGATCTTGAGCTCTTGAGATACCCTTAGTCTAGCACTTTTCAGGAGGGTTTAAACCCTTTTGCTTGGAGCAAGGTGTTAGAGCAAAGCCAAATGT
Source organism: Numenius arquata (assembly GCF_964106895.1). Classification (NCBI taxonomy): domain Eukaryota; kingdom Metazoa; phylum Chordata; class Aves; order Charadriiformes; family Scolopacidae; genus Numenius; species Numenius arquata. The sequence goes on along the minus strand of NC_133586.1, from coordinate 2,120,666 downwards.
GGGTGCAAAACTGTCTGGGCATTGCTGGACTCTGCAGAGACTTGGCTTTCCTCATGTGGAACGTGAGTAGCCGTGTGACCCTTGTGCAACACGTAAATGAGCAGCCTTTGAAATATTCCTCCGTCGTCTTAACTGAGTCTGGCGCTCTGCAGTTTGAGCATTTGTTAGTACACAGATAAGCTAATTGTACAGGAGGCAACATGACCTGGCAATTGCCTAGTCTTCCCACGTGCAATAATCTGCTCCCCAGATACGTTGGAAAATGCAGATGTGAAGCGTTACAACTTTATGGGACTCTTTTTCTTCATTGAAAATGAGCTGGACACGGTGCATTTTGTCAGAGATGGAAATATTTGAGAACACGGATGTGTAACTGTCAGTGACAGGAATTGTGGCTGGAGTGTACTGAGTGAAAATAAGCTTCTTAAAATCTTTTTCCTTTAAGTTGCATCAAAAGAATCTTGTCTTAATTTAAACACATTGTTACCATCAGGTGGTGTTCCTATGCATCTCTAAAAAGTGTAGCGTTACTTTTCCTCCTCTTTTTGCCTTAGTTGAAGCCCTTCATGAGATTATTTCAGCTAAAACCTCTCATTCTCTGGCATTTGGTCACTTCACTAGCAATGCTTAAAGTGATAGATCAGCACTTAATAAAAGCAGGATTATCTCTAAAGTGAAAATAAGTAGAAAGATCCTCCTGTGGAAATTACAGGGTTCGCTTGTCATCACTGATTCATTTTGTAATACTTGTAGTAACTTTCAGTGCAGTAATCACCAAGGCGAGGGTCTTCAGAGGACTTTGCCACTAACTGGTTTTTACTACCTGCAAACTCTTCAGACTTTGGCTGTTCAGTCTGTTCAGATGATCTCTCCCCAGTCATGCAAATATCGCAAGCTGTTTGACTCGTTCATTTATTCTGTTGGAAAGGCGACGGCGGGGGGACGGGACACACACACACACACACACGACACAGACCAGCCTTGCCTTGCACCCCGGAGGGATGCTATGCAAAACCAGGCGAAGGTTTCTGGGATGGGAGCTGGGGAGTTTTCTATTCTTTTGTTTATTATACTTTGCTTTCTGTCCTCTCTGAGCAAATAATGAATAACAGTAATAGTATGCTGCGAGACATGAAATCTGGAAGCATTTATTACAATGTGTGTGTGAACCATAGTCATCAGCAGAACTTGTTTTCTCACAGACTGGTCTGGTAACCGCCCGGGGGAAGAAGCTCCCAGTTATCTTTGTAATAAGGGCTCTGGTATTTCTGCTTCCCAGGTTCCCTGTGCGTAGCAATTACTGTCCCTTCTGCAATCAACACCTGTCACTAATTTTCATTAGTAACAAAGGCCTCAGCCCACTCTATAAAACCCTTTGCTGTTTGTGCATAGGGCACTTTGCTTTTACAGTCAAGAGCTAGGAAACACCACAAAAGCAGATAAAAGCTAAGTAAAGCCGTTGCTGCAGCAGGCCTAAAACAAACATAAAAATTTGAGGTTTTTCCTTCCTTCCCTTCGTGGTTTATTTTTGTCTTTATTTTTGACATGGGGGAGGGCTGTGAGTGGGGAAGGTTTATCTCTAAGCATGAGCACTGAAATTCTGTTGGGGTTTGTGCATACTGTTTGTTGGGCTTTTTTTTTTTTTTTCTTCTCGTATTCCCTTCCTTTAAGAACTGCTTTCTTTAAATTAAGATTTCCACCATCCTAGTCCTGCACTGAGCTTCCCATGGCCAGCCCTGTGTCTGTGTAGAGCTGTAGGAAGCCCTTTTGCTCTGTGAACACTTCGGATGAGTAATAACGGTCCCACCAAGTTCACACGCGCCTGAAGTCAGACGTGTTCCGAAGAGTCTTGCCAGCCTGAGTCTCACAGAAGTCGGTGGAACTAATCCCACGTCTAAGTCTGACCGTACGATTCCCTTCCTAAAATCTGCAGCTGCTCATGCCTGGCTGTGGTATTGCCCGAGGTGTTGTCAGCTGCGTGTGTTTCTGCTGTTTTGCCTGCAGTAATACCTCTTTAATTTTATTTTTTACTCTTCATAGCAGATCTGTTTAACAGTGGGGTTGCTGCCACTTTGGACTCAAAAAGCCTTTTGGAGAGGATTGCTTGTAAAGTGATTTTTTTTTTTTTTTTTTTTTAGCTTGCAGTGACTGCAGTCTGCTTACTAAGTATATATTTGATATTATTTGGGTTTTTAAAGAAAATGGAATATCAGGTAATTAATTTAGCTCCTTGCTTCTAGAAGTCACATCTCTGCTGGCAGGTGAATGTAAACCAGAAGGAAGCGTTTGGGGACTGAGTAAGGATGCAGCTTCGTGTTGCACCTCTGATTTAGTCTAATAGTAGATTGCCATTAAAAGGCATATTCCCATTTCTGTTTGTCTGAGTCTGCTGCCGGCTTGTGCAGAGTTTTACTATTGTTCTTAGAGTGTCTTTTTATCTTTATGGCAACAAGATCCCCCAGCCCGATATCTCATAAATGGTGCACTTTTAAATCAGACTTGCGGATAGCGTTTTGACCTTTGTATTGAAATTAGTAACCTGTACAAGTGTGTTTTCTAGAAATGCATCCTGTCTTCATTTAAAGATACCAAGCCAGAGATTCCACTGTGTTCTCCATTATTTTTTTTTTTAACAGCTAATAATCTTCTCACATTAAAAAAAAAAAAACCAACAAAGCAAGTACCATATTTCAGCTGCAATTGGCCTGGTGTCAGCTTACAGCATTGCTTCATTATACCTCTCTTGGCTAAACTGAAGAGTCCTTCAGTATTCACTTTTCCCCCTCCAATAAACATACTTTTACACTGCTGTGATTCAGTCATCATTCAGTCACTGTCTTAAGAAAAACAATGGATTGAAATTTTTCTATCTTTCAATACATTTTCTTTAGCTCTAAGCTGGTTTTGTGGGTATATTTTTGCCAAGCTGCACACAGACAATTTCCTTACAAAAGTCTAAACATACTATGTTTATAAAATTACCTTTTATCAACCAAATTCATTCTCTAACAATGAAACTAATTTTGAGAAGACCTTAAAACCAGATTACCCAGAGTTGTGTCGGTCTTTAATTCTGCTGTAATCTTCTAATTTTTTTCACTGGAGATAAAATTTACCCTCTCCCTGCCTGTAGAAGTCCCTCACCCCTCAGCTGATGTTAAATTTTATCTCATATTGGATTTTTTTTTTTTATGTTTTGGTTTGTGTGCCCTTGTAGCTTGTGCAGTTCTTCAGTGGAGCTTTCTGAAGAGCGGATGTCCCCAGAAGCGCAGCTTTTGGGTCTACTGGCTTCAAGAGGGTAAAGGCGCTTAAGTAGCGCACTGTATTGCTGATTTAGCCTGGGTTAATGTCTGTGGTTTGCCCCAGGATTTGAGAGGGATGGGAGGGAGAGCGTGTTGGAACATGGGTGTCGCCATGGCCTGACACTTCTGACTCTGTGGAAACAGAAGTTCAGAAATTCCTCAGTGGGGGCAAGTGGGAGGTGAGGCAACTTGCCATGGACCCGACATCTGACTCAACAGCCTTGATTCTTTCCACCTGGGGAAGTCCTGGGATTATTTTTAGTACTTCTGATTCTGCTTAGAATTAGTTGAATAGTATGGATTATTGTAGGAAGGTGGGCAAGTTGCCTGGGAAGGTATCTGAAAAGGTTTCATTAAAAAAACCCATCACCTATGTTGGAGTAGAACGAGCTCACGTGTTGTGCTTATGACTAGCAGGGAAGCAAGTCAGAGTTTGGATTTCAGTGCGATTTCCATAATTTTATGAAAAATAGACATTTAAGATCGCCTGTATTCTTTCCAATTTATCTTTGTTTTTGTTTAAGATGCTAGTAAGATTTTACTGTTTCAGGAGAGGTGTGGCAAAGGCATTTATTAACAATACTTCAAGTATTTATTTTATGGGTAAACTCAGGACAAAACAGTATCTTGTTTTTTCAAGCTAGGCTTAGCATTTCTGCCCTGAGGAGAAGAATATGATTACACAGCATATAAGGCTTGCTTGGACAAGTTGTAATGAATGTTAAATAACTGTTTGGTAGCAGCGCACGTGCTTTTAACTTAATAAATATACATTGTGGTAATGTTAGAGAAGACCTCAAGATTATAATTATTTGAAATATGCTTTACAAGTGCTTAGCAAAACAAACTTGTTTGTAGTCTCAGTCAGGAGCACACGCTCTAAGGAGATGCGAGGAATTTTCATTCACCCCATGTGGTTTAGACCAAGCAGAAGACATCTGCCTCGGTTTTGGCAGTCAGCTACTTTGCAAGGGCTGTATAGTGCTCCTTGTACTGAAAGATGTATTTAAATACTTGCCCGAACTGGGACTTGTGATGGCCGAGCAATCTTCAGGTGGCTTAGGAATCCAAAGCCGCTGAAGACCAGTCGAGCATTGACTGTCACCAGAATGATGCCGCGCTGTGACTGGTGCCCTGAGCTTCCCGCACCCGAAAAACTGCAATTCCAGGGAATAATCAGGAAGATGCGTTTGGACTGATAGATGGATAAGTTGAGGATGCTCTTGTAAAGCTTAGAGACCTGGTGGGATGCTGGGGGACTGTTTGGCTGTGTAATGAGTAATTTAGCATTCACCAGAAGGGTTCTGAGGTCCAAAAGAAGCTTCCTGTGCCTGTTATTTGTTCAGTTTTTATAAAAACTTTAGTTTGTGAAAACTAAAGGGTCCCTCTGCAGTGTTACTGGTTTGGTTAGAGAAAAAGGACTCTTAGCACTGAGCTGTGCGATGAAGGATGATTGCCATTTTGTGGAATTTTTTCTCTTTGTTTTATTCTTGGTTTTACTCCAGTGCAGAATGAACTTCGACGCTTCTGGGGAATCAAAGTTGATAGGATTATAAATGGTGGTAAAAAATGTCAAAAGGTGATTTATACTAGAAGCTCTTTTTATTTTTTTTTTTTTTTTAATTGCACAGACAATCTCCAACGTAGAGCTGCGTTATTAATTGTTGTGATGCAAACTCCATCTGCAAAGCTTAAGGCTGTTGGATTTCTCGGACAGATACAGGTGTGCATCTGTAGTATTACACACATTACACACAGACAGCAAGTTTGCAGTTTTGGCGAGGTGTTGGACCCGTTGTGTTGGGCTGCCCCGATGCTCTCACAGCGCGTGAATCGACTCTAGAGAAGGTGTGGGAGTTGAGATGCCTCTCCAAAGCGCCAGAGTGCCGCACACCTTTGCAGTTTGGTCGTGCACGTGCAATGAACGTCTTTGGACTGGCTGGACCTACCTCAACCTGCAGCTTTGACCAGGCTGGAAAGTGTGAAGAAATGTAGAAAATCTTCAAGCTCTGCCTGGACACCTTTTTTTCTGGCTGATGTGCCTGTGGAAACCTGGAGAAAAGCTGTTTAAAATGGCAATGTGATTAATTTCCACTTCATTTCTTCAGCTAGAGTCAGTATTTGGACAAGAGTTACACCCTGGGAACTAAGCATTCAAATGCAGGCAGAGAAGAAAGGAGATGGGTTGCATACATTTTGGCTTGTTTCTGCTCAAAATAGCACATACAAATGGAAATTGGTGCCCGCCTTCTGCTAACTGGGCCCTAAGTGGGCCCTGTTCTTTGTCTTAGTGGTGGGGAGCGTTAAGGCTGGTTCCTAGGTAAACCTGTAGCACTATGTGCATATAGTCATCTTTCATTTCGCTGGGGAAATTGGAGGGTTGTCTTGTTTCTGTCCAGGATCCCTCGCTCAGAAATGATGGCACAATCCAGGGGATGTCATAAACGGACAAGGAGGAAGATCTCAAGTGCTTTCTGAAGCTCAGAATTTCCTGGGTGCACCTTGTGGTAGCTCCAGTGCTTTGTGGGACTGTATTCCTTACTATTAATTCTCTGTACAGCACATGAGTCCGTTTCCTGTCGGCAGCCCGTTCCCTGCAGGGAAAAGCTGTGGTTTAAAAGCCGCCTGCCATCGCATTCCAGGGCAATACTCGGCCAGCTCCCAGCTGCCCTCTTTCCCAGACGCTCTTCAGATCTAAGCAGGGGACAGGATGCAAACTGGATGAATTGCCTTTGTGGTAGCACCAGGGCGTTTCCAGCCACCATCTTTCCTAGAGAAAGTTTGCCCCACACCGCGTGAAAGGGAAGCAGGGTGGTGAGGATGGGGCCAGTTGGCTCTTGGTGGAATAGCCCTGGGGTGGGCAGCACAATGTGTGTCTTTAAATTCCTCTGCCAGAAAGCGTCCAGACTCATCGTGGGCTGCAGCAAAATTTATGGGATACTCAGATGTCAGGTTTTTGGGGTTTTTTGAAAGCAGGATCAGCTTGCAAACAGTAGATGTTGATGCCAGATGTATTTGGATGTGGTTTGCTTTGTTCTTCAACAATGGGCGGTTATAAAGAAAGAGGAATATTACTTGTGCCCATATGTCCCATTGTTTCCATCATGGGTATAATCCTGGCTGCAGAGTTCAGCATTATCATGCTGATTCTGTTTATAGCCACTCGTACAGTTTGAACATTTGTCAGCCAGTTTATTGAATCTTTGATCTCTTCCCTTCTTTTCTGATCAAATCTGGAATTTGCATCCTGTGCTGTAGTAACTGTGTGGTTTTGTGAAGCGGTTCTGAAGGAGTGAATTCCATCACTGCACACCTACCAGGTGCTTCAACTGTTAGGTATAAGCATTTAGTTAATTCTGCACATTTCTGTCATAGGATTTCACTTGCCAGCAGTGGTTTTAAAGGGAACTAATATGCAGATTTTTAAAAAAAAATGTTTCTAATGGCAGACCAACAGCATGCATTTCAAAATAATATTTTGAATACCCTGTTAAAAAAGAATCAAGAAATCCCCCGAGTGACACTTGCTTTTGATGTAAGCTAGACATATTTTTCTTCCATGAGGCTGGATAAAATTTAGTTTGAAAGTGATATGAAACATTCAGGAGATCATGCAGATGAGGATAATTATTTAGCTTTTTTTGTTTGGAATTCTCAGGTCTTAACTTACCTGAGACATCAATGAGTATCTTTCATTTCTCTCTGAAATGCAGGGCTGGTCGCTGAATTTAAATAAACAGATACTGTAACACAATTTCCTGGCTGTGTGAACAAAACTTGAAAAAACTGAGAGTGTTGAAACCATAATTGGATTAAATGTCTTCCTCTACCCGCTGGGAATATGGATAAAATTTCTGTCTTTCAATAGTTTTGTTTTGACCATGGTAGTTCAAGATCCTGGGCTGATAGCTTGTGTTACAATGGGCTGAAAAGCAGATGGCAACCATGGAAGTGTAAATTAGCTGGCAGCTGATGTTACTTGGAGAGCTATTGATTGTGTTGATAGCATTATATGAGGATAAGTGCTAGATACTCAGTCAATCAATAACGGGAGAATAGAACTTACTTGGAATCATTTCATTAAGTTAACCCATCAAGAGTTCTTACTTTTATCCAGTTACACGACGAAACATTTTTTCTGATTTCCCTCCCTCCCCCCCTCCCCAAAATAACTTGTTGCTTTGAAACCTGAACTCTAATTCTTGATGGACAAAAATTCCTAGGCTTTACAGTAGGAAAGATTTGTTATTTTTAAATATTTTGTCCTGATTTCCCGGACTGTTCACATTCAGACACACAAAAGTGAGAGGAAAGAAGAAGAGTGTGCCAGGCGTTCCCATCAGAAGAGCCTGGGGGAATCTTTGCTTCTCTCGAGCAATTTCTCGCTGCCTTGGGAGTGGTGGTGACAGGTTTTGCAGAAAGGAGCATCCGGTTTCCTCGGCCAACAGAGTTCTGAATGTGATTCAAGGTTTTTCAGGGAAACGATGGATTTAGCAATACAGGATTATCATATTGGCACACCAGCTTGGGTACCTGCCTTGGATCATAGCTGGTGTGTGATGCATCATAGGAGTTTCCAGTCCTTCCCATAAAGACCTTGGCAAAACCAGCAGCAAAAGAAAATAAAGTCTCGGTGCCTTGATACAGCACACGGCATAGGATGATTGACTACCTTCTACAGCAACAAAAATTACTCGTTCGTTACTCAGTTGTACCCAATTATTCAAAATGACAATCCCATTTTTAAATCTGTCTTCAGTATTTGATTCGTTGGCTGCTTTTTTTTGTTTCTCAAAGAATTATAGAAGTCCAATCAAGGTAAGGCATAACATGACCGAAGTGAGTAGAGCAGCAAAGCCAAAGCGTTGGACTCCTTCCCCAGCCTAATAAATAAATAAACTTGCAGCTTGTGGTAGAACAGTGTTTGGAGGGTAATACTTTACTCCACGACTGTTCCATAGCATGGAAATGTTACATTAACACTGGACAGAAGGAAAACACAGGCCTTGAAGCCAGATACCTGTCCTGAATTTCTGTTGAAGATCTTCAAACCCAGCTGCTGCCAGACAGGTGAATTACTGGGAATCTGAGAATTACTGTTGTGTGGTGCAAAACTTCTCTACCAGGTGCTCCCTCATCAACCCTGGGGAGTGTGGAGGGTAAGATCGTGCAGAATATCTACATTTACAGGACACTGAGGTGGGGCTTTTGTTACTGTCCCCATCCCATGTCACAGGTTCAGTGATGGTTTGACTGGTTTGCAGCCGAATGGAGCAAATCAAAGTTGAGAACTGACTCTGAGCTTCACGTTTGGTAAAGAAGTTATTTTAAACACAAGCCAATTATCTGCATATTGTTGAGAATTTATCTGTGGCCTGATTTCATTGTTTGGAAATATTTCTGGTTTTACTCCGAGGGGACTGGTTTGGGGGGGGGGGGGAGGAGCCCTTTGCTTTCTGTGGTTCCACCATCCAAAATTGCTTCTGCAGCTGCTGGAGGCTGTGTGAGCCTTCCCCGCTCTCCGGCCAGAGCTGCAATTCCTTTCCCAGGATATTTCTCCAGTTTTAGCCTGGAGCAGCTGTGTGTGCTGCCCCCATTCCCTAGAGCCATGTTACATCCAGCAGAGCCAGGAGGCCTCACTGGGGTAGATGATGGGGCAAAACAGTGAGAAATGGGGTCAGTACTGGAAGAAAACTGTTCTGGACCTGGAGGGCAGGTCCCAATCCCTCCTGAGCAAGGAGGGGACCCAAGCCTGGCACAGCACATGGAGGTTTCTCCTGCTATGGCAGTCCAAAGCCAGCCTGTCTGGGGTTTGCATACCCTAGAGAATAAAGTACTTTTTTCTCCTGAGTGAAGAAAGGAGTTCTGGGTAGGTCTTTTCGCTCTGGTTTCACGTTTGGCTTTCCTGTCTGAATCGGTGAGGATGCATGAGGATGCCATCATCTTGGGCATCATTTTCAAACAGAATCACCCAGGAGCTGCATCTCAGACATTGTCTTACGTTCAGTGATTCCGAGACACAGCTGAAGGACTTGTTCTTTTATACTCTTTTTCTTTTCTTTTTTAAATCTGACACTTCTAAAATTCTTTCTTTCTTTTTTTTTTTTTTTTTAAGTAAGAAAAGGAAGACGGGGGGTATCTTGTATTGAAGCTACACATAGGAAGGAGTTAAACTAAACGTGTGAGGTGTGACACAAGCTGCCGTTCAGGCGTTGCTTCTGCAATGACGAAGGTCTCTCTTAAGGCTTTGAGGAGCAGTAAGAAAGCCCAGCCTGGACTCAAAGAGCCTCCTGTTATTCAGCGCTCAGGAATGCGGAGACATGCTCCAGCCGGGGTGTGGGCGGCTGTTTGGTTTGCGGTTCTTGCTAGGGGGTGGCTGATTTTTTTTAAAAGCACTTGCTGAATTCGCATTTGGTTGAATAATGGCTACTCTATATACAAATGATAAATGTTAGTCAGAGCAGAGCAAAAGTAGTTTCTTGTGTTGGTCATGGATTTGGCATATCAAAAAAGGGAGGGAGGGGGAGGGAGAGGGAGAAAGAGAGAGAACAATCCTGGGGTTTCACTGCTCCAGAAACTGCAGTTAAACAGAGCTGCGTTTATGTTATGTGACATCTTTAAGCCTTTGGCGCTCTCAGCACCAGATATCTAATTTGGAAATATTTATTCTAACTGGCATATCTTTTAGAAGCCTGTCATCGCAGAAGAACTGTCATCAAACTGTCCTTGCGAACTTGTTTCTGTTTAAGTGACTTTTCAGGGCTTCAGAGCTAAATGAATCATTTCTGCTTTCCTGTGGCGAGTAGTGGCTGCTACAGAAAAGCTTATAGGATCTTAACTGGTTTATGTGGTGGTTTGGTTTTGGTTTGAATTTTCTCTTTTTTTCTCCATTCTAGAATCAAAATTAGATGCCCGAAGCTGTATTTTTAGATTTTTAAAAGTATCTCTGACTGAGCAACTTGATATTTATTTCTTTTTTTCCCCCAAGTGCTGGAGGCTCACCAGCCCCTCTCGGAGTCATGCTTTGCTGACCTGATTTTTCAGGTTACTTGAGAGGAGTGAGGATGGAGTTCTACATGAAAAAAGAACAGGTTAGGCATAAAACTCACTTGAGAATGGAATTTTCTTTTCCAGCTGACTTTGGTTTTTCAGAGCTTTATTCGCTTATTGCTTATTTGCTTATTTTGAAAATGCAGAGCTCGGTGCTCCACGTCTGGCCGAGGTTAATCGCAGCGCATGGGCCGTTGCGATACTTCCCGAGGCACGGCCTTCTGCATCCCGGATTTTTGCGCTCCTCTGTATTGGTCCTGTCCTCAGGCGGGTGCCCGGATTTTCCAGCTGTGGGTGCCTGTCTTAAGTTGTCATATCCAAGAGACACCTCATGGCAGATCCCAGGATGTAGAATCTGGTAACGGACCTTGCCTTTTGGAAAAAAGTAGGCTCAAAACAAACTGCATCATTGTAGCAGCTCCCGGAAGGCGATGAAGTGGTTTAGGTGGCTACAGATGATGTTTATTTAAAGCAAAATACTTGCTTTAAACACTTTGCTAGTCTGGTTTGTCACTGCTCTGCTCCTGGGGTGAACGTTGAGACTGGTTTAAAACTCTTCTTCGCTTTGCTTATTTTAAATTGCCCACTGTCAAACGCTGAGCCTCGGACCCAAAAGGAACTAATTCCAAACACTCTTGATGAAGCTGAACGCTGGCTTCTTGCTCTGCTAAACTGCAAAGCCCTTCCTGGGAAGAGGGGATTATAGAAATCCTGGTTCTGCTGGAGGAAAAAGGATTTCTCCGTTGACTTCTGGGCGGCGAAGGCCTTGTGCAGCGACTGAAGAGGGCTGCAAAGGCAAGTTTTTAATTAATGGAGGGGGGAGGAATCCGCAAATATTTCTGTGCTTTCTGAAAGATGAAAAGGGGACTGCGTATCACTTTTAACGTCAATAATGTTAATAACGCAAAGCCACAAAAAGGAAATTAAACTTTAAAAACCATGTTGAAATAACACTGAGTATTTGACTATAGCCCACAGAGGCAAGAAAGTTCAAAGGGAAGGCTGAACTTTAGCTGACCCTGATGTGCCTAGGAATTGCAACACAGTTTCTCTGTAATATTATCCAATTTTTAGCGTCTTTACCAGGGCAGGAAGAGGAAGGTCAGTGGCACCCTATTTAAACTTGTTGATGTTCCCGGTGTAGTTCATACAACACTGAAAAGAAAGACTTTTAAATTGCAACTTAATACATCCAAGCTATCAAATGATTATAAATGTGTGTCTATTTATATGATACTATCAGAAAAGTAGAAATTTCCTTAAATGTACTGGTTTTCTGTTGTGTTTTTTTTTTTCCCCAGAGAAGGTAAATGAGCAAAATGTTTTCCCCTTGAGCTTAATACTCCGTTGTTCCTCTAAACAGTTTGCCCTTCAAGACTTTTAAGTTGTAAATCACTTCCCTTGATAGATGCTTCTTATTAAAAACCATTAAACTTTACTGCTCTGTCTCCCTGGCTCTTTTTTTTTGGTGTGTGGTTTTGTTTTTTTTCCTGTTGTGCTAACAGCTATCTTGGTTTTGGTATGCATTTCTGTGCGAGGACCTTTCTTAGTGATTTTTTCGCTAGTTTGGAGTTTTGTTACAGATGTTGGTATTTTTTTGGCCCTGCACTCAATTGAAATACTGTCAAGAAACGTAACACTTAACAAGCTGGGGGAATTCTTGAGTTAAATAGTGCTGCCTTTCTCGCAGGTGTCACAACTGTTTCACTTTTGGCTTCAAGAGGAGCTTTTAATCAGAGGTTTGAGTGTTTGCTTGTGCCTTGGCAACCTGCAGGAGAGATGTGTGCCAGCTGCCTTCTTCACAACCTGCTGCTGTAAACTGTTACTGCAAAGGAGAGATTAACTTTATGCTGTAACTTCAGTTTTATACCAGTCTAATGAGATGAGGCTGTTTGAGCTAACGAGAGGAACTTGTTTTCCGTTCTTTGCTGTGTTCGCTCCTGAGCCAAGGTGGTGCATCCCCACTGGAGCCCATTCTCTGTGCCCGCAGCTCAACGCTGGGGGGGCTTGATGTATTCCTTCTTCTGCCCATAACACCAAAAGTCTCATGTCACCTTCCCTGCTGTAATGGTTTCCACTCCATCTACCTCTGGAGCTCTCTGCAGTTCTCTGTCACCAGTTTTCCATTTCTCCTGGATGCTCATCTCCATCGTTTTTTCTCTCTTGGCTAGTTTTGTTCCTCACCAGTGAGCCCACATCCCATCTCCCTTTCCTACCACAACGTGCCAGACGCTCAGGGTGACATTCCCCCTTGCCCATGACAGGGGCAAGTCTCTATGGTTCCATTTCCCTTTGCCTCCTTATCTTACGCTTTTTCTTTTCCACTTCACTTTGAGGGTACCGTGTGTTGGACACACAGACAGAACTAACACGTGTAGATGTTTCACTGTGACGTGGTGGCACAGCTTGTGCTGTGATCTGCAGCTTGTTACACATCTCCTTTAAGCTGTTGGCAAGATGCCTTCAGCTTTTGGTATCACTTCCAATGGGTACTTTGGTTTTCACAAGAATTGATGGGGGGTTTCTTGGTAACGCTCTTAAAAGTTACTGTATTACAGCCAAATGCTTTTTGGAGAAAGCAAAGCAAATTGTGCTTACAGCCTCGTGTGCTTGGCTGGCCAAAGAAACCCAAACCCCAGAGCAGCCCAGAAGATGTAGAGATGTTTGAGGCCTGGGTTGGAGTTTGTAAATGAGTAATATGGTGTGCAAAAGTAGCGTCAAGTTGCTCTTATGGCCCCCTGATGTTGTGGCTGAGTAGTTGAGAGCAACTGAATGTGAGAGGAGGGAAGTCCCCAGAAGATCCCCTGCTCTCACTGGGGAAGCCGCGGTGAGCGAAAGCCCGGTGGAGCCTCCCCGTCTGCCAGTGGGCTCCCTGCCCTGGCTGCGTTCGAGGACTGAGCTCTGCAGCAAGAACCTGGTCCCCCTTGGTCCCATCGTGCGTATGGCCTTTGGGTGAGCGACTCTGCTCGGGGGGGGCAAAAAGGTTGGTGAGTAGAGGCTTTTCCCTAGTTTTTCTTCTGTAATCTTGGCCGTGCAGATCTATGGACTCCTCAGTTTCAGTATAGAATCACAGAATCAGAGAATGGTTTGGGTTGGAAGGGACCTTAAAGACCATCCAGTTCCAGCCCCCTGCCCCGGGCAGGGACACCTCCCACCAGACCAGGTTGCTCCAAGCCGCGTCCAGCCTGGCCGTGAACACCCCCAGGGATGCCATTTGGAGTGGGTTGTCAAACCCCTGTAGTTTCACTCTGTGTGTACTTCACACGTGTACTTCATTGATTCCTTAGAGGGTGACTTTTGCTGTTTGTCAGCGTGAGGGGGAGGGTTTTTTGGTGAAGTGTGAAGTCTGCAATGTGGGTACTTGAATTTGGGTTTGTATTTGCTTTTTTGGAGAAGCTCCAGTGAAGCTCTTCTCTCCTGAGTAACGCCGGAGGCCTCCTGCACAGACTCAGCAAATGGAATTCCCACAAGAGACACTCCAAAAAAATTTTTTTTAATATAGCAGCCAATTAATAAGAGGCTGCCATTGTGTATATTCACTCCATACTCATTCAAAATGTATTTGATTATACCAAACCACATAGTGTAGATGAGACAAAGTTATTGTAATTTGCAACGGTGGGGGGGAAAGTCGGTATTTCATTTTTAGGGTGACCTGAGGGAGACCCGGAGAGGCGGATCGGTAAAGTTCAATCCACAGAATTCACTGCTGGGGAGGCAATGTGGGAATGCCGTGTAAGCCCTGGACTGTGATACTTTTTTAAATTATTTTTTTCCAAGTTATACTAAGCAAATATATACACAGCCATGACTGGCCTGATCCAAAGCCCGTGTGCATTTCGCAACCTCTTCCTGAGTTTTGGATTTAAGTCCTAAATCTCTGAAGAGGAACAGGGGAGTTGCTTGTTGGGGTTCCGTGCATCTGCCTTTCCCGGGCTCTGCCTGGCACAGCAGGGGTGGCTGTTCCGTAAAGACGAAGGCAGCAAGGAGGGTGTGCACGATAGCGAGCACCATCGCTGCCTCCCTCTACACACCCACACTTTTAGAAGTTTTTAGGCAGGAGGACTGTTAAGAAGCAGGGAAGCTATTTGAAATATCTATAGTAGAATAGCGTACATACCGTAAATTTTACTCTTTACTGTTGTAAATTATTAGAAAGAATTTCCTGTCTTGCCACTGTGAGATATAAGATAAAGTTTATTATTTCTTGTTGCAATTGCTTTTTGCAAAGAGTGTTTGTGCACGTAGGTGAGACGGAAATGGCATTAAACATTAGGGCTCACAGAGAGCCGGTGGACTTGCACTCCTGTTCTCACCATAACCTCGGCTCAGTTAGAGAGAAAATAATTCTTTTGGGCACTGAGAGAGGTACGCAGAAGTGTATCAGGCACTTGAATGCTATGGTAATGGGCACCATATAATTGCCTAGTTCCATAGAAAATGCTGTTTTGTTTTTCAGGTTATCATAAACGCTTTGTTGTTTAATCACATGAGGAGGGAAAACTTAATGCTCTTGAAAACATCGTATAGAGTTTCAGCATCATGAGTAATGTACCTGGGGATAGAGTACGGTGCAGAGGCTGAATTGCAGCATCCTTTTATTAATGAGTAAAGACAATTTGTGCAGTCCTCAGGTTGTGCCCCAGCGCTGCAAGGGAAGACAGATGCCACGGTATCAGGCAAGCACCAAAGTGTGACTGTTTGTAACCCGTGCCTGCTGCGTGACCACAGCCAGGAAGGGGAACCGAGTTGCCTACCAACACCGCCGTGCCTGAAATGCAGCCAACGTAGCCCTCTAATACCCTTTCTGGGGACTTCTCAGCCCTGCTGGGCAGTAGCCAGAGTCGTCTTCTCTGCTTGCCCTTTCTCATAGCTGTGCTTTTTTTAGGGTAAGGGAAGAGGGTGGGGAGGCCTAACTTCTTATTCACCAGTAGTTCTGCTTGAGCTGGATTTCTGTGATGAGGTAAGGCACTCTTGAAAGTTGCCTCATATATTCTCCCCTCTCCTTTCCTGCCTTTTGTTGGGGAATAACAAAATAGATCCCTGCCTCAGTGAGGCAGGGGAAGGGATGGACTGCTTTGTTCATAGAAAAAGCTGACATAAAACCTAAACTGGTTCCTAATGTCGACAGGTTAGGATTGTTCTGGTGCAAAATATCTCCCGATGCCGTACAAAGTCATAATGGGCCAGTACGTGCCAGGAGGGATGCTAGCAGTCAGAAAAGTGTTGCATGAGGACGATGAAGCAGGATTTTCAACTTGAGCTTCTAAATTACTTAGATTTAAAAATAATAATAAACTAAAGCCAATTTACAGGAGAAATGGAATCAAAACTTGACTTGCCAAGAGTCATGAGCAGATTAGTAGGAGGAAAAGAGCAGTGAGTAAACATGTTCATTGGGTAAGGTATTTTTAAGGCAAATAAGTACAGCTAATGAGTTATATTTTGGAATCGTGATTATTTTTTAGATTTTATTGGTGAAACATTTGGTCTCTCGATGACTTCACTCGGTTAATTTTGGTCAATTACAGTCTCAAGGGAGGGTGCCCTCACAGTACAGAGGATCTTGTATCAGTGTGTATCCTGACTTGCCACTAAGTTTTCTGAGGGTTTCGACAGAGCCATGTGTACAAGACATCTTGCCCGTGTACCTCCTGCTAGTGAAGAGCTGGCACTTCAGATGGCTTTTACTTTTGCACGTATGGATAGGACCACGTTGTGAGAGCAAAAGGTGATGGAAGATGAAAAAGATGGTGATGGAAGATGAACGTTGAAAAAGAAGCTGGTACTTAACGTCCTGTATTACTCTTGCCGCTGGGCAGCACAGCGATCCAACCAGCCTTAAGAATTTAACTGAGGTTGGAAATCCTGCATTTCACCAAAAAAAAAAAAGCTAAGTTTTACTGTGGAATATTGTGCCTTAGTAATATTCTTCAAGGGAGCTAAACAGTCTGCCAGTAGAATTTTATACCCATTATAAATGTTAAATAATTTAAAACGGTAGAAGATGTCTCTTACTGATACCGCTGATCAACAGTAGGGCTTTTGGTGAAAAAATGATGACAAGAATCACACTTTAATTTACACTGCTGTCCCGTTGAAGAGTTCAGGCCTGGTTTGGTGAAAAGAGAAGATAAAGGAGCTGAGAGTTCTCATCCAGGAGTCAGAGCTGTGCGAAACCGGGCTGTAGCAAAACCAGGGCTGTGCAATGGTGAGATGTTCTACCACATGCAGGGCTGAGATGTGTCCGTGTGTGTGCCTTGTCGGCAGAAATACCTTGCTGGGGGGAGAAGAAAGTCACAAAGTTCTATATGGGATTACTGACAATTTGGAATACCGTCTTGTGCTCGTTTGCCTACCAGCATATGACATGAAGCCCTTATGTTGGTTAGAACCCTAGTTAGGCCATGGTTAAGAGTGAAAGGACTTGATTGCATAAACAGAAACAAAGCATGAGTAACAATTGGTGGTAGAAAGAACAAGGAGAATAAAAAACGTCTTCCTAAATTGTTTTAACCAGTAACACCCCACATGAAGGAGGGGCTTGTTCTTCGGGAATGCAGTCCCCCAAGGAGTGATGAATACATGCAGCTCATGAGTTTGACGAGGTCAAAGCAACATTTTTTAGCAAGGCTTATACTTTTTTGGTTTGGTTTTTTTGTTTGATGTTTTGGCAATGCAAGTTACTTTTACTTTGTGATCCTTGGGGTGACTGTTGGGAATCATTATGAGGAAGTGTGCATTTTTTATCAATGAAGAACATAGGCTTGGATATTTTTGGTATTGTGCCACCTATTAGTAGCAGTTAATGGCAATATTGACCTTCGTTTATCACCCTTCATACTCAGTCATTAAGATTTCTCTGTCTGGCAATCTATCCTGAAGTGCCATCAAAAAGCATTTCATAATGTAAATGCAACAAGCAAAGCCCAGCAATGGTTCACTTAAATAAGAGGTGTGCTATATTTCTGCCTAGCATATGGAAGATCTTCCCGTGAAAGAATGTTAGGCGTTACCTGGAAAAATAAAGACAAGTATTTAAGAGAACCTACAGCCAGAAAATACGGAGTTCAGTGACAGCAGAGTGGAATGGGACCCAGTTGCCTCCTGCATTTGCAGACCAGTCCTTTCACACGTAGTCAGTGCCGAGGTAGCTTTCCCTGTGCCTAACGTGGCTGCCACTGGTAGCTGTACCTTCTCTGGTTAGTCTTTCTCAAGTTAACAGTGCTATTTGTGCATACGGGGTTATAAAGTCAGAATTTAGCCTGTGAGGTTCAATTCTGCTTTTCTTTAAGTGAGTCATGGCCCCACAGTTGCATAGTTCGTTTCACGCTTAGTGACAGAATTGATAATCTATTTTGAAGCCTAAAGAGTAAAGAAGGAAGAGCTTATATACAACACCCCCATAGTTTCTCTGTAGCATACCCATGAGTGCTTTTGGATTTGCGGTGCTGTTGTTCATACCGTTGTAGATGTGCCTCAGCAGACCAGCTTTTCATTAAGGGGACTGTGTTCAGGAGGGTCGTGGGGCAGGGAGAGTGCCTGTTTGCTGCAGAAATAAAGAATATGAAGTATTAAGGTGTCTCCTGAAGTGACACAGCCGGATGGAGGCTAATTTCCCGTTAGGCACTTTGGTGGCTGTGCTGGGAAGGCTCTGTTTTCTGCAGCCTCGGGTTTCTGAAGCCCACGTCCACTGCCTTATTAAGGCACCTCCGTAAAGCTGACAGTCAACGCCTGGAATACAGCCCTATAAAGTAGGTGCTAGTTGTTTATTACTGGCTTTAAAAGTACCTCACTAAACATGGTGTAGACTTTTTGGCTTTAAGGATTAATTATTCCAAAAAATTTGAGGTTCGAGCTATAAATAACACAAGTGAGGAGGGTGCCAAGCAGCGGTGGGAAGGTAAAATTAATGTCACGGTGCCAGCAGCAATGTAGCTGAGCCCTTCTCCCCGTCACGCAGCTCCCTCCTGGGCAGCTTCTCCTCAAGGTACCTCCGATTTGATCATCTCTAGAACTTGTGTCTTCGCTAGGACCTGCTTCCCCAGCGCTGATGGATGGGTTCATGCCTTCTCGCTCCTTTTGTGCCGGCACAAGTGCTTTGTCGCCGCCTTTAAAAAGAGCCCATTGTGCCTCTCGCCTTCCTGTCTCTGCCCCTTTGTGCTTTTTTTCCGTTTCTAGGTTTCATATTAGAGGGCTCGTTTGGTTTATTTCAGGGAACTGCGTACTCCCTTGGGATTTAGTTTCTTTTTCTGGGGACAAATTGTGACGTGCTGCCATTTTCTCTCAAGCTGCTGCTGAATCCTTTCTCTCTCCTGGTTGCCCACACGGTTCCCCAGCATAGATTCGTCTCGCCTTTTGCCGCTGTGTATTGAGGAAGAGGAGCATATTGGAGATGGGAATCTGTTGCTGGACAACCAAGTATTTGGGGTTTTAACTTCGCCGCTGCTGTATCGTGTCACTCTTGGCCTAATTAATCTACTAAGAGGCAAAAATTGTTGTTACCAGCTCCTTGAGAAATACTCCCTTTCTAAGTGGAGACTTCCCGGTCTGATCAGAGCCTGGTACCTTCTGTGCTCTTGATAGAAGCCAAAACACTGATTCGATGGGGATTTTTTTTTTTCAGTATAGCAGTGAACGTAGCTATTTGTTTTGTGAAGCCTGATTATTGCTATGTTCTGGAAGGTGGATTCTGGACAACCACGCGGCTAAAATAAACACACTGCTGAAGGAAATCAGCTTGTGGTTAATTAGCAGCACAGAGAATGAATATGTATCAGTGTTCAGATGTTTGAATTGGAAGTTCTTTATATGACTTTATAGGCTTGGATGCACAAGCGTTTTTTTTTTTTAAATGCTAAAGAGCCACCGAAAATGTGTTTTTAAAAGCTTCTTTGAAGGCAGCTTTCTGTATTAAGCTGATTGAACTGAGGGCCGGTGATGTCATTTCCCTCAAACTTGCTGCAAAAGTCTCCTATAAAAGCATAATGTTAGGAAAACCACAGCAAAATGAGAGCAGCAAAGGCATGTGCCCAGGGAATAATGCCATCAAAGGCGGAGTAACAGCACTGCTCTCGCACCAACCGGCTGGAAAGGGCCCAGGCAGCATTTCGCTAAGGAGATGTTTGAAAAATCTCCCTTCCTTCTTGAAACCCATTTTATGCAACGCTGACACTTTTCAGGAAGGGTGTCTTGAGGATTCCTGTGATCCTGACAAGAAGAGAACAGCCTTTTAAAACAAAATGCTCCAGCGAGAGCAAGTTGGCAGCACCGTTGTGTGCTTTCTTCGAAGTGTCTACAGGTTTAAAGTAAGGAAGGCGCTTACGATTTGCCTTGTCCGTGAGCTCTTCGGTGTATTTCCTTTCATGGCTTCCCTGGGTGTGTTTTTCAGGTGCATGTTCTCCTCAGATAGGATTTGGAGCAATACTGGGAAGTAAATGCCATCACTTCAGACGCATTAAGACCTGCCAGGAATGCCGTGCTTAAGCAGTAGTGCATGTGGAAAATCCTGGTATTTTTACTGTGATAGGAACCTTATGTAAAAAGTAACTCGGAGTCTGTGTGTTGGGGGGGGAAAGTAATCAAGTTTAAAAAAATATATATTGCTAACCTTGCCCACGCATCTTGTAAACGTTCTGTGTAAAATGTAAGTCAAAGTGGTTTAATGTTGTGACAAATACCAAGTAGAACAAAATAATCTTAGAGAAGAAATGTAATGAATCCTTCGATGTAGCAGTCTCCGTTCCTCTGGTCCCTCCCCAAAATACCAGGCAGACCATTTTTAGAATGATACGATAGAAAATAACCTTGTGCGTTTCCCGCAGGCTGCTGCACTGAATTTTGGGCAGAGCACGCTTTGGGATTTCACCAGTGAAACTGAAGTATGAATCCAGATGGGTTTGGGAAGCTCGGGCCAGGATTACTTAATTAGGTGTGCAATCAAATTAAGTCTGTTGAAGCATGAGAAGAGGTGGCCTGATGGGGGTTTGTTGAGCACCCAGCAACTCCCACAGAGCACAACGAGCCTCATTTTCTCTTGCCATAGACCTTTGGTAATGATTTTCCTTTCCTTTACGGAGCACAGTAGACTGGTGTTAACCCTGTATCACTACGAGTAACGGAACCGGTCCTTCGCATAGGCTGCTGTAAATTCATCGTTTATTTTTAGGGGAAAGCCTTTTGAAGTTACCTTTTCCATTCAGTGAAGTTTGGCTTTAAATTTTTTCAACTGTTCCAAGAAAGAAAATGAAATGTTGACTTTAAGCACCTCAGTTAAATACTCTGAAGCTGTGAAAGTGCGTATTTCATAGAGGAAAGTTCTGTTTTTAATGCAGTAGTTTGCATTTATAGGAAAGATAAACCTAGTCTGAAGTAACATTTCTCTAAGCCTTTTTTGGTAGAATTTGATCAGCGGTTTAAGCAACTGTAACTGATTCCAGGAACACTTCAAAGCAGGCACTTCTCATTGGCCATTTGCAAAATCACCTTCTGAGACTGAGGCTCTGGAAATGCGTTTATTCACAGAATGTGTCTTGCATTAGTCCTCAGTTGGCCAACAAAATTATCTAAGGCATGTCTGAGGCAGCTACTAAAAAGAAACTTAAAAGGCATTACTGTTCTAGTGAAGATGATGCAATACACTAGTGCTATTATCAGCCTCAAAGTAAAATTAAATACATTCAAATGAACTCGTTCCGAAGGGATTTGATTAATATAGAGCTTTAAAGAAAAGTCACTTTGAGTAGAGGCCCACCCTTCTTAATTTATTGTGCATGAAAGCTTGGGTAAAAGGCGAGTGAGTGCCTTTACCTGCCCCTGTGGCTTATCCCAGGTTTGCATGCGATGAAAAGGAGATGACACATGATATTCCGTGTTGGTTTTCCTCTGCTCACAGACAAGGCCCACAGTTGTCAAATCTTTACAGCAGGAAGCAAAATGCTAAATATGTTGGCTTTTATTCAGGTAGGATTTTAGAACACAGGAGGGGTGATAAGCATGGATAGTTGTTGCCTTGAGGTACATTAGACAGTGTTGCCTGCTGGGGTTGAAATAATAGGTGCTCGCAAAAGAAAATATGGAAGGCCTTTATTTTTATTTTTTTTTAAACAATTATCTAAGATAACAGCAGTGTTTTAAGATTTCGAAGTCTCTTTCATCCTAACTGAGCAAAGCGTTTAAGGGCTTCCTAAATCATCTCCTTTCTGCAGAGCCCTCTTAAGTATATGCTGAGATTTAAGCAGTTAAATTAATGGAGCCGATGCACAAAGTCTAGCAAATGCTTAAACATAGTGTCGCCGGGGCGTTTCTGGAGTGCCAGCTTGGGTAATGAGGAATTGGTTGCTGGGGACCACACTTGGAGCTTCCTAAACACATCAGCAGGTGAGAAGGGCAGAGGCGCAGACGGGAAGCAGGTGGTGGGTTTGCTCTGCTCCCGTTCCTGACAAATGGCACTCTTGTCTTCCAAACTCCTGCCTTCACAGCCCTCCGGAGAACGTGTCATGGCTGTCGGAAAACAATTAAGAAGCCATTACGAGGGAGTGCTTTTGCCAATCCGGCACCTGACAACAGCCACCGGATGCACCTTGGCTTATTAGTCAGGAATGCATCAGCCACAGCCTTGATCCTGCGAGGATTCCCCTGCTGCAGGGACGCACCCTGGCCCTTCTCCACTCTTGGATTATTTTATTATTATTATTTTTTAACATCTGAAGGATTTGGCTCAAGAAAATCCAATGCCCCCCCCCCCCTTTTTTTTTTTTTTTTGCACAGTTTCTATATTATTGCTGTTTGTTGAGAAACAAAACGCCTTCGGACCGTACAGTTATCCGTGTGTAAACTGTGTTTATTTGCAGCGCTGCTGAGTCTCAGGTGCTGGTCCTGCCCCCGCGGCCGCATCCAGCGCTCCCGCTCCTCCCACCAGAGGTTTTGTATAAGCAAATGTGTGCTGTGTGGTATGCAGACATGTACCGCTCAGCCCTCAGCGGCTTCTCAGGGCAAATAATTTCTGACTTAACGTTTTTGTCTTCTCTGCAGGGACGTTACAGAGTCTTAGTGCCTCTCAGAGTGGGCCGCGCTGCTTTTTTATTGCACCAGAGCTACTCAGTAGCAGCTGGCTGAGCAGCCAGAGCTTTTCTAGCAGTAAAATTCTTCTGTGTGGGAGTGTGTGGCCCCTGTCGAAGTTTCAAAACCGGAGACAGCCTTATCTTCCTTAAAAATAGGAGTAATAATAAAAAACAGATTTTTAAAATCCCTCAGAGTGTCATGATAATTTATCAAGGGTGATCTGTGGAGGAAAACAAAAAGGCTTGGTGCTCTGTGCTTTACCGATAAACATATTCCCCACAGCCTCCTCTTCCTGATGTCACTCTATGATTTTCAGAAAAATGTATATTTTTGGCTCTGTGCCTGTCTCTTCCCCTCTTTTCTTCCCCTGCATGTAAAAAGAAACGAAGTGCTTCCCAGATTTGCCCACTTGGACTTTAGCACGCACGGTTTGAAAGTAAAATCCGATTAATTGCTGGAAAAAGAATGTGGTGATGATGTTTTTAGATTCTTTTCCCCGTGAAGCCACTTCACACTTCTGGTCTATAATAACTGCTCCTGTGATAACTGCTCCTTCCTGCCTGTCCGTTTCATTTACCTGTTGCATCCTGTTGTAAATGGAAATCACGTTCTCTTTGGGTCAGGGACTTTCTCTTTCATGCTGGTTGTGTATTAGCCTTGATATTTGATTGGGGTTTAGCAGGGATTAGCGAGTACTACCATAAAGCAATTAGCATCCTCAAAAGTCAGTGATCTAGAGGTCTGGAATGGAATTTACTGAATTCATTCCATGTGCAAATGAGCGCACACCGTTCAGCTGGAGGGCTCTGCTCATTCCCTTCCTGGAAGGTAACTAACCTTGCAGGTTTTGGGAACCTGTTTTTGTTTGTCTTTCTGAATACCCTTTTTACGCCTAGAACTTTACTTTACATAGCTCTGGGCACATTGGAGGTTCTGGGAAAAGATTAGACTGTCTGAATGATCATGTGTATTGTTATACCCAAGGATTGTTTATGTGTTTTTTTTTTTTGTTTTAGGGACTGTTACGAATAACTGCAGTGAATGCTTTTTAAAGTTTGTCTTCCATTCTTGTGGTATCTAAACTCTGGAGTGTTTCCAGTGTCCTTATGTACTTCTGCAAGAGGGACCTATCACATGTATTTTATAGAGAAGCATCAAGACCAACAGGGATGATTTTGATAAGAATAAAAGACCTAAAAGGCATCTGAAGGTTTTGAGAATTTGGGTCTAATTTCACCCAAATCTAGCTAAACTCCATCTACTAGAACTAGAAAAGAATCTTACTGTCCTCAGGTGGAGAACTGTGCCCCTGATGCTTCACTTTTTTTCAATCTGGAATGGCTTTTGCCATTCTCTCATTTATGTTAAACAAAATATTTCCCCCTTCAAGCCCAAATTTTGCAAATGGGAACAAGGAATGCAGAATATAATGTATTCTGGTTACCCCGGGGCACTTCTGTTTTTTCTTTGATTTCTGTGTAGAGAAAGGAGACAGCAACAGCCCTTCAGTTGCAGGGAAGGTGACATAAAAACCACTGCCAACTGCAGGGAACCACGCTGCGGTGAGTCAGACCATCTCATTTGGGCCCCTCAGGACAAGAAGGACATTGAGGGGCTGGAGTGTGTCCAGAGAAGGACAACGGAGCTGGTGAGGGGTCTGGAGCACGAGTCTTGTGAGGAGCGGCTGAGGGAGCTGGGGGTGTTCAGCCTGGAGAAAAGGAGGCTGAGGGGAGACCTTCTCGCTCTCTACAGCTCCCTGAAAGGAGGGGGTAGCCAGGGGGGGTCGGTCTCTTCTCCCAAGGAACAGGCGATGGGACAAGAGGAAACGGCCTCAAGTTGCACCAGGGGAGGTTTAGGATGGATGTTAGGAAAAGTTTTTACACTGAAGGGGTTGTGAAGCCTTGGCAGAGGCTGCCCAGGGCAGTGGTGGAGTCGCCATCCCTGGAGGGATTTAAAAGCCGGGCAGACGTGGTGCTGAGGGACGTGGGTCGGTGGTAATTTTTGTCAGCGTTGGGTTGATGGTTGGACTCGATGATCTGAAAGGTCCCTTCCAACCGAGACAGTTGATGATTCTCTCTCAAGGCCTCCCCAGGCCCCCAGCAGGCGAGTGAAGCCTGTCCAAGGCAGCCCAGCTGAGCTCCCACCAGGTTTTGTGTTCTTCTAATTCAGAGCAAGATTCCTGGGACGAGGAGCGCAGCAGCTCTGGGATGAAGGCTCTGGTTTATTACAAACTGCTGTCCTAATTTTTGTATGGGTGGCCTGATTTGTACAATGGTGCCAATTCACATTGTGGTGTTTACAGAGTAAAGACAGGATGTGCGCCGGCCTGTCTCAGTGCATTATCTGCTCCTGTTATATTTTTAGGCTCTTGCTTCCATGACAAAATACTCAGTGACAGTATATTTGCCTACAAGCCTTTGAAGGTCTGGTTTTGCCGGGTGTAAGAGTTCCCATCGTTTGGGATTCAGCCAGCGTTTGAGCGGCAAACGCTGGGTTTTACATCTCATCTCCGTAATGTTTCTCCAAACAAACTTCGTGGTGCTTTCAATAAAGCCACGGGTCCCCGCCTTAAGAAGGTTGAGGTTGTGGCAGGCTGACTGCCGATGGGTTCTTCGTGCCAAGCAAATTGTGGCGAGTGTTGTGAAAGCAATAGGATGTGTGTGCGGTGCTGTTAATTATAATAAACATAACAGCCTGTGGAGTAGCTGCTCTCGGGGGCCACTCCTCGCTTGTCTCACAAGTAAACCTGTACTCATGGCAGGGGGAAGGACCTACCCAGGGATCCTCGGTTCATTCAGCAAAGCGGGAGCAAAGATTGTTGTTGCAAGAATTGGAGCTGAAATAGGAGAAAGCAGTGTTTGGAGGAGGAGGAGGAGAGATACTTCTGGTGTGAAGAGCTGGGCCAGAACTGTGGAACTTTCCACCAGCAGAGAGAGAGCTAATTCCCCAAGCTCAGCACATTCAAAGCCTGAATGCAAAACTCATCTTTTCCTTGAGTATTTTTATTTTTTTTCACGAGCTCGCAGTGGATAAAAATAAAATCTTAAGAACTTAGCTAGTTTAGCTTTTTCTTGCTGGCTGAGAAGAAAGAGAGACAGAAAGAACAATAAATGCTTTGTTTCTCTTTTGCAATATCTGGTCAGTGGTCAGATACAACAGAGGTAAAGAGGTCACGTAAACACGGATAATTTGGAGCTGGATGTGCTGCGTTACTGGTCTGAGTGGGAGACTGAGATTTTGGTGGGGACGCAACCAGGAATGAAGCCGCGTGGGCACGATGACTTAGATGACTGAAGAAGACAAATCCTCTCTTTCGGGCTCATCTATAAATCAATTACCATTTGTTCCTTATTAATAATTTAGCTGCCAAGAATGTGCTTATTGCTTTAGAAGGGGGGAAAAATACAGCCTGTCCCTGTGCTGAATAGTTGGCAGTCTGAAAGATGCAAGACAGTACTCATGGGAATATCCAGAGAAAACTGTAACCATGAACTATATTAATTACTTCAATATTCTTGCACCACCTCCTCCCTGTAAACCTTTTTTCTGCTTGCATCCTGTTGATGCTGTATGGTCCTCTCAGTTTAACTGCCCTTTCTAAAGAAATGAGGCAGTGAAGCATCATCCTTCCGTCTCGTCAGGGCTGGAAGGTTTTTCTGTACCCTCAGGGAGAGGAGCAAAGTGAGAAGTAAAAGAGAAGCCAAGGAGAAGGGAGCGTGTGGTGGGATGTCCAGTCTGGGCAAGGAATTTGGGAGGAGGAAGGAAGCTGGAGTTGGGATGAGCTCTCAGATGTGGGATATAAAGAGGGCTGGAGTGCCTTGAGGACAAGGTTCTAGGCTGTTTGAATTTAATACCTTGTAGGAGATACTGGACAGATTAAGAGAGGGGTGTGATTGATGGGTCAGAATGATAATTTTAGCAGCTGTGTTTTTTGATGGGCTGGAGGAACAAGATATTTATCTGATGTGCCAGAGAGGAGGAGGGGATTAGTTGGGATGACATGAGGACAGGCAAGTTGTTTTGGTTGCTAGAAGTAAAAAGAAGGGGTCGATCTTCATTTGCTTTGGGGGTGCAAATGGGAGGCAGGGAGTGCTGCCAGTGCCCCCCCGACCGAAGGGCAGGAACCCTGTGGCAGAGCCCACCCCTCTCCCCTCCTTGCCATACTTTTGAGCGCCGGTTTGGGAACAGTTCTGGTCCATGGCACGTTGGGTGCTGCAGTGTCC
The DNA here is from genome assembly GCF_964106895.1 of Numenius arquata. Taxonomy (NCBI): domain Eukaryota; kingdom Metazoa; phylum Chordata; class Aves; order Charadriiformes; family Scolopacidae; genus Numenius; species Numenius arquata. The sequence continues at coordinate 2,094,028 of NC_133586.1, read as the reverse complement.
TTGCCCTGGAAGCAGCTTGGAGTGATTTCAGAAAGTTTTATCTGGGCGATTATCTGCAGATTCAGGGGTTTGGGAATGGGGTAAGGAAAATGGAGAGGAGTTGGACTTGGAGTTTAATGTCTCAGTGGGAGAGGGAGATGGATCCTGTTACGTACAAAGCAGACAGTCGGTGTAGACTCTTAGTAAATAGACTTAGTGCTGTGAGGAGGAGGTATGATTGGTCATTGCCTGTGTGTATTTTAGAGCAATCAACTTTGTTTCATGGAGTTGTTTTTTGAGGATGGAGTGGGTGTGTGGACCAAAGGCTTAGTCACGAGGGGAGGGGAAAGAAAACTGTCTTGACTTGTGAAATCAAGTATTTGTGACTTATCCCATTGTTTGCCTATCTTTGTGTAGCTTATGCCCATATTTACGTGCTGTAGGAGTGAGTGGTGCTGTTAGATCTGTGTGTGGAATAGATCAATTCCTTTTGGGTAGTGTTCAGGTATTCAGAGAGGATTCCCTGCTTTTTTGCACCCTTGCTCGCGTGCTGGCTCTCACTCTCACCCATGCCTTGGGCAGCCCAGTAAGTATTTAGGGAAGGTGTAGGTAGTGAGACATCTCCCAATCAACACAACCTGGAGGGTGCTTAAAAATGTGTGGATGATTCACTGGAAGGCCCTCCGTTCTCTGAGTCACTGCTGACCCAGGGACCCAGCAAGCGCATTATGCCGCTAAAGAGGAGACATAAAAAGAAGGCCATAATTGACTGTTACCTCCATATGCCTCATCGTGGTGTTTTAGGGAAGCTGGGTGGTGTTCCTGGGTCTCCTGTCTGCATTTCATCTCGAGTAGTTATTATGGTTTGCTTCTAAAGTTTCCCTCGAGCTTTGATTTGCAGCGAGTGGTGGTGGTGGTCTTCACGTTGACCATGAAAGCGCTGCAGCGTTGCTGTGAGCTGTTGAGCAACCTTCTAGTGTTATTTGCATCTTGGCTGTACCACAAAGATGGACAGATCTACTTGTACGGTTTTGAAAACGCTTTAGGATTTGAAGAACTGTTTTGTCTTCTGTGGATTCCCCATTCACGTCACAGCAGAGGGATGCCGGTCTTCTGCTGCAGGCCAGACGGGAGCTCTCCTGTGGCTTTAAAGAGCTTCCAGTCTTTATCTAGTGTTACTGCTCAGGCCAGGACTCGTGGAGGTTGCCAGATGAGAGGCCTGGGAAAGAGAGGCCCGTGTGGTTATAGGATGGGAGCAAAAAAGGGAGAGTTGTGCTCCCAAACAGCGTTCCTTGCCCCCTTTGTGAGTGCCAAACCCACACGCACCAGTCCAGCCAGACTCCGGTGTGGCTGGCATTGAAGGCACTGGCCAAGAGGGGCCAAGAAGAAAATGAGGAAGAAAAACATCCCTTGTTTCTGGAATTCTGCTCATCATTTTCCGTAATTTGGCTGATAATGGCCGGCAGTGTCACTGTCACCCTGGACCGGCAGCCAAAGACACCAGGTTCTGGTTCCCCCTGCGTCACCCTGCCCTGCTGACATTCGACAGAGGACGGTGTGAGGTTGGCATGAAAATCAAAAGCAACTTTAAAATGTGCTCTGGCTTTTTCAAGTACAAACTAATATTTACCTGCGAGTCTGCTTTCCCTCCTTGTTCCCCTCCACTTGGCGAGCCCTAGATTTGCTTCTTGTTTAATCATTTATCCAGTGAGGTTCCCAGGACGTGAATGTTAAACATTCTTTTTAGTTTGGAGAGAGGGAAGGGGGAGATGACAACAGGAAAGCTCCTTGAAGTGTCTCTCTGTTACTTAAATGCGAGTTTTTGACGCAGTTGATATTTTCAGCTGTTCGTTATGGACACCTCATGGAAAACTTTTGAAAAACATCTCATTTGGGAAGAGTTCTGTCTCCTGCGGTGGTTCAAGGGTGACTTGTTTTTGTGTTGGTTTTGTTTCTGGACTGTTCTTTAATCATTTCTTGCTTCAGGTTTTTATTACTACTGACATTTACATGAAAAGAAAGTATTTGTTTATGGTGATTTCGGCCACTTGCTTTTTCCTGCTCCTTTTTATGTCATACCGGTTGGATTTCCATGCAAGCAATAGTAATAATAAAACCTTTACAGGAAAGGTACTGTGCACGCACATGCTTGAGATCCTGTTTGGATGATAAGAATGACTTAGCGTGATACTGATACGTGCTTTATAGAGCTGTTTGTTATTCATGCTGCTGTGCTGCTCTCCCACACATCCTGCATTAGTCAGAGTTAAGCATTGAAATTATACATCCTTGCTCCCAGTCATCTTGCCAGTGCCGAGCTGGTGCCGTTTAGGGCAGGGGAGGGTGAAGGATAGAGGGAAAACATCTGCACTTGTCTTAGTGCTTCTTTCCCTCAAAAAGATAGTGAGTGCTGCAGATCGTGATAGGGGAAAACGGTGCATCCTGATAGAGGGTGCAACAATATGTAAAAGTCTGGTTTTTGGTGAGCGAGGGAGTTCCTCGTGCCTTGCAGCATGGGGAAAAGACTCCTCCCCCTCCCCGCCTTTTCTCAAAGTTTCTCAGTATGTTTTTTTGTTTAACGTAATCTGTAATTTAGGAAAGCAGAACTGGGCTTCCATGAATAAGATAATTATCTTGGCCGGAGGGGATGGCGGAGGGAGTGACTTTGTCTTGCTGCATGGCACGTCTGCTGCGCTATTAGGCTGCGAGTGGTAGCCTGAAAAAAAAACCCTTTCAACTGATCTGTAGATTTACTAGAAGAAAGGAAGCTTTCGGGTAGGCCTGGTACACAGCTTCCTTTTTTGCTCTTAAGAGTTTTTGGTGAAAGGAAAAAAAAAATTTCAGGTGAAGCATTTTCCACCTCTCTGGTACAAATAACCCTCTTCTCTTATTGTACAGAAACAGTCCTCCAAAATAAAACTAACAAACCCAAAGCCTGCAACACCACCTCCTCTCTTCCCTCACCCTCCTCAGATGTGTCGTAAAACCTGATTATGAGACAGAGAAGTTTACAAAGTTGTTCCTCCAAATACACAGGATCTCTTGCAGAGTCTCAAGTCTCTGATTTCACTCGTAATTACAGACATAAGAGACTGTAAAATATTAACTTTTAATGAGGCGTTTCATCTTAAATCTGCAGCGCTCCCCCAAGACATCACACTCTTTTAGGTTTACTTTTTAAGCTGGATTTCTCCTGCATTGCTGGTGACTCATAATTAAGGAAGTCGGAGTTGTAAAATTAACACAGGCTTCTTCCACTACCCTTTTCACCTCTCTCACAGGGCACACACCTTCTGTTAACTCCTTGTGGAAACTTCGAGGCTTGTTTTGGTAGCGGAGGCAGGTCTTTGTCATCAGGACCGAGGAGGAAAAAAGTCTGTGAGAATCTGCTCTGTGATGAAATCCTCAGCCTGCACATGGGAAATGATTCACGCCGAACTGATTCATTAACAACTCGCAGGATGCCAGAGCCGGGGTCAGAGGCTGGGAAAGCTCCATTGGGAAAGAGAGGTGGTTAATTGTTGGGGAGAAAAGGGAGAGATTGAAGGCTAAGGCACCCAGGCTAAAGTTTTTGTAAGCAAGAGATGCATTTTGCTTCAAGGTGATCAGCCTTAATGAAGAACAGGTCCTCGTCACGGAGCCATCTGAGCACGTCTCTGCTGTCGAATGGTTCTCGAAGGACATCCCTGCCGAGGGGCTGGGGTCAGGTCAGATGCGGGACCAGGTCCCCTTGTTTGTGGCATGCTGCTAATTAGCACTGCTTGTGCAAATAATTATGTATCTCAGTTGCTGTTAAACCAGCTTGAAAAGCAATGTAGTGTAGAGCCTGTGGAATTAATGGAAGACTTAAAGGGCCTATGTAATTCAGGGAAAGTATCGATCTGTGTCTTAAGTACCTGAGTTGCTTTTGGAAACGGGAGATGGACATGCTGGAAAATGTCACCCTGGATCTTGTTATCCGTGCGGGGGAGGTACAAACACAGATGTCAAATCTTGAAATAGCTGCTTTTCAAATTACAGGAAAAGCACCAACGTTTTCACTATATAATAAAGAAAATAACAGCAATGAACCTCGAGTAGCCTCAAACTATTCCAAACAAGATAATTGGAGGCTGTAGCACAGTGTATTTTTAGTTGTATCTGCTATAAAGTAAACATGTTCTTTGCCCAGGACCACCAAAAATGTTTCCATAAGAAATGTTGGCATTGTCCCAACTTGATAGAATGCACAAACATTTGTCTGAGAAGTCAGTTCCGACTCCTGGTATTTATATTAAGTTTCTGTTTAAGGCACTGGCAATTATATATATTGGGAAGGAGAGTCCAAGGTCTTAAAACTGTCATTTTTCTGCACTCACTGTGATAGTTGCTTTTGCTTTTGTTAACAGACGTATATATTTGGGGCAACAGTTGTTGGTGTGAGACTTCTAGCTAAACATTGTGCGGTACATTCGTTTCTTTTCTCTTTCAGCCATTAAGACATATTTTCTTGGTTCTTTTGCTCGTGTTTTGTTTGGGCTATATCAACAGCTGATGCTAATTTGCAGTGAAACTATGGAGATATATTCCCTACAGCATCAAGAGGATGCATGTTGAAGCTAGATATTAAATGTAAATCAGTGTAAGTACCGTGTAAGATAACAGAGTAACTGAGTTTTACAGCAGCTTTTCCTTTTCTTTTTTGATTGCTAGCAGGAGCACGTGCTCCAGTTTTTCAGTCTTTCTTGAAATACTTTTGTTTTGAATGCTCTCTGTGTTATGGAAGATTATCTGAATCTCTTCGGCATTTCCATCCATCCATTTTTCTCCTTATGAAACTCCTCTGAGCACACAAACACCCAGACCCATCAGAATGCCTGGAATCTCCTCGGAGAGAGGAAGTTGCTGGTTCAGTTGGATGAAAGTGTGTTGGGTTTTGGATTTCGGGATTGAAGTTAAACGCGGGATTCTGGGAAGAAATGATGAGCTCAGATAAGAAGTGACTTTTCAAAAAGGCACGTTCCTCTTGAGAGGCTGAGCTTCGTACCGTCTCCATCTCCTCCACCCCCAGGCCCCTTAAGGCTCAAGCACAAATAAAGTTAGATGAGCCTGACACAGATTTGGGCAAATAAACTTTGCTAAAATAAATAAAAATAAGTGCTTAGGAAAAACTGGCTTTAAAATTTAGAGGAGTTATAAAAAGCATACAAAAAAAATCATGTTTGTTCCACAAAAGGTAACTGGGAAAGGGCTTAGATATGGTACCTTCAGAAACACTGCTGGCCTCAGGTTCAGCTCACATCCCTTATTCTCTGCTGATTTTTATTCATGGTAAATTATTAGTAGTCAATTACTACATTCTTGGCAAAATAAAGCTTAGCCTCTTGCAGTTATAACCAGGATAGTTAGGGTGGGTTTTTTTGACCGTGCTTTGCTGACAGCTGTGGGCTCCCCCGGGGCAAAGGGTACCATCGAAGATGTTTTAACTGCACGGTTTCTGCTGCAGTTGATAGAAACAGTCTGTTTCCAGGTTTGTGCCTTAGAACTGGTCTCATGATTAAGCCTTAGTGAAGTATTAAGATATAAATTCTATCCTTTCTGGGGTAGGAGAGTGTAGGACATGCATGGTTGGGCCTCTGAAACACCTATCTCCTGTGCTATGGGCTCAGAAAAAGGAGGAGGTGAAAGAGATGTAGGGGCATATAATTACCAAATGGCTAAAAATAGAGGAAAGGGAGCTGGGTTTGAAAGCCAGTGGCCAATATCCTGTAGCTGTGGCATGAGCAGAAGTGGTGTAAATACCAGAGATTACTAAAAAGTACAGAGGAAAAAATAGTTAGATGGTGATACTACATGACAAAACAAGATCTATCTGTAACTTTAAAGAAATGTAATTTAAAGTAAGCTGTTATTTGCGTGCCAGCAGGGAGTAGAAGTGGACACAGCTTGGAGAAGGGAGCAGTGGAGCACAGGACAAGCAGGAGGCAGCTTTAGAGAAGCAACAATGGACAGACAGTTTATGGTAAACCAATAAAACGTACTTATGTCTGAATCTGAAATTAGACTCCGAAAAATATGGTCTCAAGGCACCTGCTAAAGAGCTTAGCATTACTGGAATCTTAATAAATGACTCATGCTGTCATAATCTGATCCTGACATCAACTCTTCGTGCTGTGTTTCTTCAGCTCTGGCGTGGGGGAAGGGAAGTCTGCCCCTAGTAAAGACTGAACGATGTAAATAGGCAGTAAGAAACCCACACAAGATATATTGGTAATTTCTATATTGTCAGCTACTTTTCAAACCCAGAACCAACGAGACTTGAGTAGAAGAATTATGCAGCATCAGAAGAAACTGGAATTGCTCTTTAAAATCTTTACCTGATGCTGCAGGCAGTAGCTTGTAGCGGTCTCTGTTCCAGACTCTGTGGCCAGCGGATGCGTGGACTGGGCCACCCACTGGCTGTGATCCTGGTCTTACCTGTAAGTACACATGCTCTGCCCAACGGCGGTGACAACCTCTGCACGGGTTCCCACGCTTTGCCCACTGCTTCCTCGTCCTGCCTTTGCCACGGGGCTTCTGCTCCCGTTAGCGACTCCTGGCAAAGGTCAGAACCACCTGAAGTCATCCACAGATGTCGAGGAGATGGGTTTTCCTTCTAAATCCAAAGGAGGGCTTTAGTGGGAAGAATAAAGAATCCAAATAAGAGAGTTGCCAGCACAAAAGCTGTGATTTTTGATAGCATTGAGGGGGTGATGAACTCCTTATTCCTGGTGTTGGCTCTGACACAAACTTTTCTTTTACTTTGCGAGAATCATTTAACTTCATTGCTTTAGGGGTAGTAAAAACTTACCTTCTCCGTAGAGATGTGTTGCAAATTAGATGTCTGTTAATTCTTTTAGTCTTCTAGAAATTTTAAGTGCTAAGGAGAAGTATTAATTATTAGTTTCCTCTATGGCAGTGTGATAATGTGCATTGCAAACCTCAGTTTGACGCAGTTACTTCTATTTGTAGAACTTGAATGACAGTACTGTTAAAACTGCACCAGAAATTGGAAAATTTATTGATGCTGAGCAAATTGAGGGGAAAGAAATGGCAGGGGATCAGCTTTTGAATTACAGATGTGCTGCATAAGTAAATTTTTTTTTTTTTTTTTAATTCAGTGTTGTTCATTTGGCCAGTATTCAGGGAAAGTTGAGATTTTATCCAACTTCTCAGTGAAGCCCTGTGGATATTGCAGTGATCTGCATGCAAAAGCCAGAGTCTGCTACAAAAATAAATGCTTACTTTCCCGGTGCAGACCAGATGCAGGGCCAGTAAGGAACTACTTAATGTGGTTTGTGCCTAAGAGAAAATCACAGCCTGTGGCTGTAGTTCTTGGTGCATTTTAGAACGTCCTGGCAACTGTACAGTTTTAAAAACCAGCTTCTGCTCGTGGTTTTTAATAAGACCCCCTTGGAAATGCATAACTTAAACTTTTTCTTCCTGATTATTTTTTCTCTTTTCCCTTACCCCTTTTTGCACATGTTGGTGTTACTGGATACTTGAGCTTTCAGGCATTTTGCTCTCTTGGAAGATTAATGACAGGGATCTAAAATTGATGGGCTTTGCAAACAGGAGTGTTTGTGTCTGAATGGTAAGGGGGGGGGGGGGGAATGGATCCCAGAGTAAAAAAGATTTCCAACCTTGGCAAAAATACCTGTAATATCTTATTGCTTGTATCACTTCGCTTAATTTGCACTACTGCAGTCCACTGATTTCAACTTTACTTTTAAAGGAGGAGAATGGGTGCAAGAAAGAGTTTTATTATCCATCTAGAGGAAAGATATCTGCAAAACGCTCAAAGACGAAAATAAGAAATAACAAGTATGTGTTTTGAAGTGTGAGGTTAAAAAAGAAACAAAACAAAACCAAAAAAAACCAACAACAACAAAACCCCAAAAAACCCACACACCACCAGCACCAACAAAAACAACAAAAACAACAAAAACCCCAACCCCAGAACATCAACAAAAGAAAACCCAACCCCAGTCAAGCCTGGAAATCAAATTCCTGTTGTGCAATGTAACACTCTCCTGTTTACTCCTCGCTCTTTTTCAGACAGTTACAGAGGATTGTTCAAAAGAAAAAAAGAAAGTTTCAGTGTTTCTGTCATTTTTTCTCTTCCCTTCTCTGTTTTTACTATTAAGAGTCCCTGTTGCCTGTTGTTCTTTGAGCTGCTGTATTCTGGATAGTTTGGAGTTTCACATGTTAAACTTTCCTTGTAATGACATACAGGGATGGATCAGTCCTGAAGGTGTTGAGCCTGAGGGGTTTTTTGTTCCTTTCTTATGGACACTACAATGTTCTCCTGACGCTGCCTTATGATGTTGTGCAAGCAATTAGATTACCTGACTGCATTCCTGGAGTCACGGTCTGTCTTTCCTCATTCAGTATTATTTTATCTCTGGTTATAACTACTGTCGGTGCAGAATGACCTCTCCACTAGATACCTCTTGATCATAGAATCACAGAATCATAGAATCATCTAGGTTGGAAAAGACCCTTGGGATCATCGAGTCCAACCATCTACCCTACTCTACAAAGTTCTTCTCTACACCATATCCCCCAACACCACATCTAAGCAACTCTTAAACTCATCCAAGGATGGTGACTCAACCACCTCCCTGGGCAGCCCGTTCCAGTGTCTGATCACTCTTACTGTGAAGAATTTCTTCCTAATGTCCAGTCTAAACCTACCCTGTTGCAGCTTGAATCCATTCCCTCTTGTTCTATCGCTATTTGCTTGTGAGAAGAGACCAGTACCAACCTTCCTACAATGTCCTTTCAAGTAGTTATAGAGAGTGATGAGGTCTCCCTTCAGCCTCCTCTTCCTCAAACTAAACAGTCCCAGCTCCCTCAATCGTTCTTCATGCGATTTATTCTCCAGGCCCTTCACCAGCTTCGTTGCCCTCCTCTGCACCCGCTCCAGCACCTCGATATCTCTCTTGGATTGAGGTGCCCAAAACTGGACACAATACTCCAGGTGTGGCCTCACCGGTGCTGAGTACAGGGGCACAATCACCTCCCTACTTCTGCTGGTCACACTATTTCTAATACAAGCCAGGACACCATTGGCTTTCTTGGCCACCTGGGCACACTGCTGGCTCATATGTTTGAGTGCACCATATTGTAACCCTCAAGCCTTTGGCTGACTTCATCCTTCTGCGTTTGGAGCACCTCTTCTACGAAGACAGGTTGAAAGAGTTAGTGTGCTTCAGCCTGGAGAAGAGAAGGCTCTGGGAAGACCTTATAGCAGCCTTCCAGTACCTAAAGGGGCTCCAGGAAAGCTGGGGGAGGGACTGTTTGCAAGGGTGCGTAGCGATAGGACGAGGGGCAGTGGTTTTAAACTAGAGCAGGGTAGGTTTAGATTAGGCATTAGGAAGAAGTTCTTTACAATGAGGGTGGTGAGACACTGGAACAGGTTGACCAGAGAGGTGGTAGAGGTGCCATCCGTGGAAAAATTCAAGGTCAGGCTTGATGAGGCTCTGAGCAACCTGATCTAGTTAAAGATGTCCCTGCTTATTGCAGGGGGGATTGGACTAGATGACCTTTAAAGGTCCCTTCCAACCCAACACATTCTGTGATTCTGTGATCTTTTACCAAGCACTGAGTCTTCTGAGCTGTATCCTACAAGCAGGATATGGGTGCACGGTTGTTGTCTTTATCACCAACACCCACCATACAGGCTGGGGCAAACACGCCGTGGGGCATTAGCCTGCTCTCTGGCCCCAGCACGGCCACCCAGCAGGTGTGCTGGCCACCTAGTCCTCGCTCCGGTGGGGAGGTGTGGGTGTCTTCTCAATGGGCTGCTCCTCGACATCGCTGAGCTGTGCTCTTCCTCCTCTCTGCTGCTTCTTTGTCTTGTTGCATCAAGACTTTGTTTTCCTGAATCACTGTTGAATTCATTTCTTTGTTATAAACCACTGCAAGGTGGTATCAGCTCAGCAATCTCGCTGTGTTCTGGCTTTGGTTTTTATCTTGCAGGCTCTCAAAGCCTACATGCTCTCACACTCGGTGATAACTACAGCTCGTTGTATTTCCCATAGTAAAAAAGGCTTGTGGATCACAATATCTTCTCATTCTTGTCCTGCAAATCCAAGTGCACGAAAGATGCACCAGCGAGAGTCTGCATCACCTGCTCAGTCTGAACATCGACACTGTGAAAGGAAGGGCTCTTCAAAGCCTTTGCTGTTCAATCCCACCATGCATTATAGAGACATTTTGAAGACCTAGTGTCCCAGCAGAACAAATAGTACTGGCTTTGGAGAGAACCACCCAGTACTGAATTTTTGGCCAAAGAAGCTTTGGTATTTTGAGAAGGAAATCCTGTTAAGTGGCATGGAATGATAAATCTATCAACTCAGTTGTACAGGGAGATCTGCTCAACACAGGCTGGTTAAAAGGAAGATAAGAGGGAGGAACAATTCAGTAGCCCAATAGAAATGGGTACTCAAGCCAGTTCTTGTGCTTGATCAGGCGTTTGCATCTACAAATGGGCATTCGGTTAGCTGATTAAGATGTTGCAATTGACTGTGGTAATTGGAGCTGTGTATCCACACAAAAAGCTGCCTTTCATAGAGCCCAGTGTTTGCTCATCTAATCTTGTGTCCCATCTCAGCCGTGCCAGTTTTTTGTGGATTTGGAGAAAATATTCCTTGAGGGTTGAGGCAGGACAGCAGAAAGAAATAAAGCTGCCCTGTTACTTCCCCATGTCCTTCCCAAGAACACGCAGATGATGTTGTTTTGTCCCAAATCCCGGAACAGAGAGCCTGAGGAGAGATTTCACAATCATAAAAATGTGATTAGCCCCCAGAGCTTCGGGGAAATATAATTTCTTTTACCTTATCATCTTATTGGTAGGAGAGGAGGAGGTTATTCTATTTTAAAATGAAACATATGGCTCTGTCATTTTTAAAGTCTTTTTCGATAAGATCGTAGAGAAGTCCATCTCTTCTCTCTTATAGATGGCATTCAAGCGATGGGCAGTGGTAGACACCACTGTGTTTTCTGTGGAGTGCGGTCTCTGCTAACAAAAATGAGTAGCTTTGATACTAAAGGTTGAGGTACGTTATGCTTTTAGGCTGGTTTTGTTTTAGATACCCACTGAAGCTGTCTAGGATTTGGGGACTGCTCAGACAGCAGTGACTTGATGTCTCTCTCCACTGTCTCCTGTGAGAACTTGGTCAGTGGAAGGGCTCCATTAAACTAGGTGGCCACTGCATTCAGAGAGCGTGTCAGCCATCTAGATATACTGGCTCAGCTTTTGTAAAGACTTCAGAGATTTTTCCAAGAACCCTGGGGTGATGGGAAGAAAGTTCATAGCTTTTTCCAAGAACCCCAGGGTGATGGGAAGAAGAGCACTGTGCCCTCTGGCTGACTGGGAAGTTTGCTGTAGTTATAAAGAGTTTCTTCTGTCCTGGGAAATGGAGGGAGAGAACCATCCCAAAGTCATACACGCTTTGAGTTAGTGCCCCACTCTCAGCTGCCAGCCTCAGCCCAAGCGTCTGCTGGTGGGATGTCCACCGGTAACATGCTGCTGGTGGGGACTGGGAAGAGTAAGAACACTTGCCACACGTCGTGTCTCCTGTGGGATGCTTGGAATCATCTCTCTGAGGCTTCTTTTTTCTCCTTTACCATCTCTTGTTTCAACCTAGTCTCTTTTTGTTAAATTTAGTGAGTATTTTCACACTTCTGATATATATTTTTTAAAATTTCCCGCACTGACAAGTTCAGGGGTCACATAAATCAACTCTTGACCCCATTGAAATCAAGACCAAGGTTCCCACCTTCCACAGAAGATCAGTTCTAGACACTGGCGCGCTCCTGGTGAGTCTGGGCAGACTGATTCCTGCTTTCCGGCCCTCGGAAGGACCCTGGCGTAAGAGCACCCGTGGAGAATGTGCCAGACGCTCAGCTGGTTCGTCACCCTGTCCCAGAGCAGTCTGGAGAGTGAAGTCTGAAGAGAATGTGGGACCCATAAATAACAGGCACGATACGAAGAAATACATACTATAAATACCTACTATAAATAATAACCGTGGGCGTTGTACATTTTTCAGGGCTGTAACAAACTCGCAGGTTTTAGGTGTTTTGTAACCTGGACCAGCAAGTGCCTCAGTGGTGGCAGAAACCCTGTATATATTTTATACGTAACACTTGTGTGACGTGATTTCCTGCCCCCCTTAAATCAAGGGCTTGTCAGAAATAGCTTGAATTGGTTGTGTTTTGCCTTCCCCGTTGTTGTCGGGGTGTTTACGAGAGGTGTGCGTGTTACCAAGCTCTGCCAGAGAAGCTTTTGGGAAAACTTCTCTTAAAGGGCAGCCAAGCCCAGCGCAGCCACCGTTTGAATAATTGTTTGTGTGTTTTGGTTTGGTTTGGTTTTTCTAGATCGGCTGCCAAGGAAAATAATTCCGAGTAAAATTTCAATTTTCTTTTGTGGTGTTGTTTTTGTTTTTTTCCTTTGACAAATTAAAAAAATAGAAATATTTCATTTCACCAAACTCCTGGAGTGTTTCGTTTCAGTCATTAAGAAAAGCAAGGGAAATGAAGGGTTAGACTTCAAAGAAGGTGCCCGGGGGCAGTTCCCGTTTAGTGGCTGACGGAGGAGACCCCTGCTCCAGCTCCTTCCTCTGCCGGAGAGACGATTTGAACTCGTTTGTCTGGCTTCCCAGGAAGGTGTGCTAGGAACAGGCTCTTCTGGGGTGAGGGTAGGATTAGGTGAAAAATGAGTTGGAGAAGAACATGGGCTAGATATAAAAACAAAAGTAAGCAATACGGGAAAAACTCTATTTTTTGCTTTCAAGCTGCAATTTGGAAAATGAAACTGGAAGCCTTGCTTTTTTGTAATGTTTGTGAAGACTGAAGAAAAGGTATCTGTAGTAATTTTGGGGTGATTTTGTCACAATGGAAATTCATATCTCTCTAGTTTAAAAGTCCGGTTTTATTAGCACATAGTTTAAGATGTAACAGCATAAATTGTCGAGAGCTCTGCAAACAGCCTGTTCGTTAGGACATACATAAACGCTTCAGAACTACCACTAAATCGATGTATTCTTACTTGCCGTAGCTCTTGTCTCTGCCTCCAAATTAACCTTTTTTTCAGAAAATTAATAAATCCAGAGCAGGGCTGGTACATAAAACAAAGGTTTGACGGTTTTCAGAGAGAACCGAAGACCGGGACCGGAATGCCTTTGCCGGGCAGCCTGTGCTTTGAGCCTCCTGTTGACTTCTGCAGCCTTCACATTGGGTTCCCCACATGGCCTTTGATGGGACGTGGTTGGTATTACACATGTATTAATCCCTCTCTAAATTGATATCATCTTTATCTTCTGCCCGCAGATCGTTAGATGGCCGGCTGCAAGTGTCTCACCGGAAGGGTCTTCCCCATGTGATCTACTGCCGGCTGTGGCGGTGGCCGGACCTCCATAGCCACCATGAGCTGCGTGCCATGGAGATGTGCGAGTACGCCTTCAACATGAAGAAGGATGAAGTCTGCGTGAATCCTTACCATTACCAAAGAGTGGAAACCCCAGGTAGGGCCGGCCCCGGCTGTGGGTACCTCAGCTGCTCAGTGGGGAAGGGGAGGGATTTATAAGTGCATTTCAAAATTGAATAAAGCAGCAGGCGTAGGGTTTTAAAACCAAATAGTATCTATTATTGATGGTAATCTCTTACTGTACGCAGTGGAATAATTTATGAACCTGCACTCAAGGGGGAAATATCATTTTAAATGGATAAAATCCAAGTCGAGCAGGTTGCGTTGTTGCCAGGTTCCTAATGTGGCGTTGTGTGCGTGTAAACAGCTCACACACGTCGTAGATACAAGTATGAGCTATGGCAGTGTTCTATGCATCCCTAAGTGTTGGTATTAAATTAAGGATAAACTTACTGTTAAGTTGAAGTGGGATCTAAGAATAGCTCCCAACGCAAGTGAACTTCCTGTTCTGAAGTCTCTGAAAGAGACTTTCATCTGGAGCTGCAGATAGTTCTGCTGCGTGTCAGTACAAATCTGCAGAACCAGTCTGGGTGTTTATCCTAATCTTGCCTCACCGTTTCATTTTATGTGAAATTTATTCCTTTTGAATTACACGGTATAGCTTCTCTTACATCGTTTTTCAAGACAACCTGTTTCTTTGCCTTGGAAGGGGCAGCCAGACTCGGTGTGTTCAGATAAGCACGTATCCCGTCCCCAGCTGAGATATGTTAAGAACAGCATCTTTAGTTGCTGCTGCTACTTCAGAAGCACTAAGTATCAAATTGTGTCCCTTAATTAGCGACTTTGGTGTTGCATGTATTGAAGGGTGTTACTCAAAACTGGTTTCTCTTCATTTTCTAGGGTTTCAGTCATTTTATTTCAAAGCTGTTAACGTGGCTGTTCTGTTTTGTTTCCTTTCCATTTGTGCAGTGTTACCTCCAGTGCTGGTGCCTCGGCACACAGAGATCCCGGCTGAGTTCCCACCGTTAGACGATTACAGTCATTCTATTCCAGAGAACACTAACTTCCCAGCAGGTATCGAGCCACAGAGCAACTACATTCCAGGTACTGTATATCTTCCCTACAGCACGCGGAGGGAAAAGGGTCATATTGCACAGTGAATCGTATCTGTGTGTTCCAAACGGCACGACTGGAAAGTCTTTCTTTCCATCATTACTATGAAGTTAAGGAGTGGGAACCTGTACAAAAATAGGTGAAAGCTGTAAATGTAGACACACAACAGTGCTGTTTATAGTTTTGTTTTCTTTTCTTTAAACTCACCTCTTCCCTTCAGTCATACAGACTCAGTTTATTGTGGAATCTAAAGCTGAATGTTCCATTAACAAGTTTGGATTTGAATGAAATTCAGCCGTTTTAATTTGAGTAAAACCCTCTACATTTCTGATGGAATTGAGCTTTTCTATTTATGTATCTCTTTTACAAGCAATTTACACCTTATTTGCATGGACGAGCTATGCAGCTGCACACCAGGAAAGGAAAAATATGTGGACAGAAAACCGTCCACATGGCTTAAAGTTTTATGGGACTGAAAATCCGGATTTTTTTTGTTTCCCCCTCCTCTGTTACTCACAAATACGCTATGCCTATCAGCCTGGTGGTGCCACCTCCTTCTCTCAGCCGCCTGAGGAAGAAAAGCAATAAAAAAAGAAATTTAGCTCCTTGTGAATAACAAAGTAAATGGTTCTGGTGTCTAAAATCCAGACTTTGCATCCAGTTGCAATGACAATATAATCATTTTATGCTTCTAGAGACACCTCCTCCAGGCTATTTGAGTGAGGATGGAGAAACTAGTGACCACCAGATGAACCCCAGCATGGATGCAGGTAAGTCATTTTTTGCCATTTGCTGCAGCTTTCTAGCTCATCTCAGAGACTCTTTTAAAGCTTTTCTTTGGGACACTGAAGATCAGATGGTGGTTTGAGGTATTTTATCCCTGTAGGAGTGCAAATGTAGCCTGACATCTCATGTAAAGCACAGGGCTGTGTGGTTTAAGGCTGCTGGTGAAAAGTACGACATGTTCCTGTTCTCCCCAACATCCATTCTAAGCAGGAGCCTGAAACAGTGGAGACGCATCTGAGGATGATAGTTTGTATTTGCGTCCACGCATCTGTATGTGCTTGAAAATTTTGGATTTTTCTGCAGGGGCATTTTTCTGATCGTTTCGTTATTTTTTACATACTAAAATGTCCAGTGTAACTATATTCAAAGTGATCACTTGGGAGATTTGTTCTTAAATGGGTTTAGTGGCTATATCCCAAAGAAAGTTGAAAGTCTGGGTTCTCTCTCGTTGCCAAGAAAATAAGTGATCAGGTTTAGAATGAGCAGCCTTAGTGTTCGTGCTGACCTCTATCAGCACTTTAAAATTAAACACGCAGGTCTCATCTTTCTGGCAGTAACTTGGCAGACTTTTTTGGGGGAGTTTAAGGCATCTTGTTGATCTGAGTGGTGTCACTGTTTGTGAGTAAGAACCTCGGCATCAGACTCCCAATTCATAAAACTTCTGCTTGAAAAGCAAAATCATGTCCTTGGTTTGAAGTGCTGAGGCTTCACAAGAGGGATATGCAAATGCGTGACGCTTAAATGAAGATAAATATGCAGAACCTAATTGATGCAAATACTGCAGGCAAATAGCTTGGTTTGTGTGCGTGTCTTCAACCGTATAGCTTACGTGGGATTCTGAAAGAGGGATGACTGATTTGCAGTCTTTCACGGGGGTTATACAGATGGAGGAGGGTGGTGTGGGTTGGTTTGTCTACATCAAACATAAGCCCATTGACACAAACGGTTTTAGTGCATACAATTATTGGTGATGTGGTTGACGTGTGGAATGTATGTATGGCTTTGTGGAAAGTGAACTGGAATAGGATTCGCCTAGAAGATGCTATAAATACCCAATTTACATTCAAGTGCTATATCCTTCCCTTCAGATCTCATGGACTTCCCTCTTTATAGAAAAAAATCCCAAACTTTTAAAGAAACAAGCCAAACTCAGTTTGAGAGGAGAAGTAAAAACCACCCGTCTGCATCCATGTGGCATCCAGAGACTCTGGAAATTGCCCTGGACATCCAAGTGCGGATATTTTAAATATACACGCAAAATTTGTGGACCAAATTGAAATGATTGGGGAAAAAATACTATTGGTTGTTTGGTCAGATCTGTTTAGCTCAATCCAATACTCCATTGTCCCAAGACCAGTAAGATTTCTTGATCTGTTTTTGACTGTTGTGTTTTGTGCCTAGCAATGTAAAATCAAGCTCTTAAATACCCAGCTAATTGGGTTTGTCTGGGGCTGTCCTGATGGTACCTGGAGTTTTGCTAACTGCGAGTGAAAGTAAATCAGTTTTGAAAATTAATGGGTTCAGCTGAAGTGAATGCATTATGAAGATGCTTAGCAAGTTGATACCATAAGTAATAGCATTTGGAAGCTCACATAAAGAGTAATCAACATCAGAGAAGTTGCTGGTGTCACAAAACGAGACTTGTGTGAGAAGTGGGTTATTCCCTCCAACAAGCCCGGGTAGCACTGAAGGTTTTCTGCAAGTGTTTCTCCTTGAGGAGATGCCCCACTAATCATTTTAATGTCTTGATTTTCAGGTTCTCCCAACTTATCGCCGAACCCTATGTCTCCAGCACACAATAATCTGGGTAAGCATGTGATCTTGAGAACTCTCTGTAATTACAGTGAGGATAGTGATATTTTAATGATGATGTTATTTCTTGAGGTTGTGGGCTTTTGATGAGGTTGTGATCACTCTTGATGATCCTTTCCGCTAATCCTCTTTACTGTGATAACAGTGGTTCATAGTAACTCTATATGAAATAAAGAAATCTGAGCTTAGATCAGAGAGTTAAAGAAAAAAATGAGAAACGTTGGCAGACAAATATCAGAAAAAATGAGTGGAGGACTGCAGCAAAAATACACTTTTTTGATTACATGAGTTTGCAAGGAATATGTCTGTCTTGCTGGTGGTTTTGTGTTCTTGCATTTTTAAAGGAAACAGCTTGAGGTTAAATTTTGTCTCCTGGAAAGTTAACTTTGTAAATTTGTAGTGCTTACTGCTCTCTTTTATAATGTGCCAGAGTGTCTTGCAACTTTTTTATATTTATTAACTTGGTGTTATGTTCGTTATAGGGCAAATATTTCTATCCACATATTGTGGACGAGGGGCTGAGGTTCAGAGCAACAGCGTTGTCAGCTCAGGCAGTCATCTGCCTGATTTGAAGGGCAACAAATGTGTGACATCCTCACATAAACCCAGCTCAGGAGCAAATCCATGTTCCCAGCGGAGCAAATGGCAGTTACACAGCACAGATCATAGAATCATAGAATGGTTTGGGTTGGAAGGGACCTTAAAGATCATCCGGTGCCACCCCCTGCCCTGGGCAGGGACACCTCCCACCAGACCAGGTTGCTCCAAGCCCCCTCCAACCTGGCCTTGAACCCCTCCAGGGATGGGGCAGCCACAGCTTCTCTGGGCAACCTGGGCCAGGCTCTCACCACCCTCACAGCAAAGAAGTTCTTCCCGAGATCCCATCTCAATCTCCCCTCTTTCAGTGTCAAACCCTTCCCCCTCATCCTGTGGCTCCCCTCCCTGATCAAGAGTCCCTCCCCAGCTTTCCTGGAGCCTCTTCAGGGACTGGAAGGGATTCTAAGGTCTTCCCGGAGCCTTCTCTTCTCCAGGCTGAACACCCCAAACTCTCTCAGCCTGTCCTCGCGGCAGAGGGGCTCCAGCCCTCCCAGCATCTCCGTGGCCCAGACAGGCCACAGCTCTCACTGATTCACCCCATAACTTGTGGACGGTAAATAGGAGGAACACTGAAGAAGAAAGAATAGCAGTTGGACCTTTACCTTTGTGATACTATTAGAGGTTTTGTGGCTCTCTCTGAGCCTCTGTTATCTTCTCAAATGGGTCTACCTTTTCTTTTCATACCTACAGACGTAAAAGGTCTGATCTTCATCAGTTTGAGCTCTTTCCCTGTTGGAAATTGCTCTCGATGGTCTGTCATAAAAGGCTCTCACAGCTCAGGCTGGCTGCGGGATCAGTTCTCTAAGTGTTCATTAAGCCAGCAGACAGAGGCCACTCGAGATTACTCTTGAATAACCATAGCCATAAAGTTTACATATGCTTTTAATCCTGGCACGGGGTACTTTTGACACTACTCCAAAATTTGTCAGTCATTGGCTGACTTGTGGATGTCTTGGGGCTGTTGAAGGGGGGGATTTCTTGTCTCTTCTGGATTTTTGCCTTTTTTTTTTTTTTTTTTTTTAAAGCATGGAAGATATTGCCACAGTGCCACTAAATTTTTATTCGCTTTAACTGTTAAAGCCTAAGAAGAGAATACATGGCTGAGTTACTTTTATTTCCTTCTTTCTTTCTTTTTTTTTTTCATTTGAATGCGTTATGCCCCAGTGTGCTGCCTAGGAGCTGATGAGAATTTCTAGCGTGGTTTTTTTTTTTTTTTTCCAACCTAAAAATAAAAAGCCAATTACGTGTAACAAAACCAACCTGGCAAGTTGACTGTGGCATCTGCCTTACATAAGGAAGAAAAGAGTTTCTAGGAAAGAGGCCCCAGCATGTACCCTTTCTAAGGAGGACACTGGTTACTCGCGGATGCTGCGGAGCTGATGGGCCTGTCAGATGTCTAATGTGCTGTCTGGTGACAAAAAAACTAAGCAGGAGCAGGTGAAGCTGGTTAACCACAAGGAATCTCTTTGTAGTCCAAGGAGCAGACATCAGAAAAGCATTAAAAGATACCTTTAAGTTTTGCAAACCAAATATGTACCGCTCTCAGGCAAGAGCTTCCGCAAATGAAGAACTTCTTGGCTCTTAGAAATGTTATTGTAAATTTTTGCATGTTGAGGAAGCTGCAAAATAATAAATGAAATGGCATGTGGCTGAGCAACTCTTAAAACTGCCAAATGACAAAATTGTCATCGTCTGTCTCTCCTCTGTGCCTTGTAGATGGCGTATCTAAAGTAAGGAGCTGCTTGTAGCAGGGTAGGTGAAAACACGAGCAGCCCATGAGATCTTCAGCCTGGTGGTCCCAAGCCCAGGCTGGATGGGGCTTGGAGCAACCTGGTCTGGTGGGAGGTGTCCCTGCCCAGGGCAGGGGGTGGAATGAGATGATCTTTAAGGTCCCTTCCAGTTTAAAAAACACAACAGTGTGCAATGAGGCAAACTGTCAGCCAGCTCTCTGCAGCAGAGTGGGGTGGGGATTTGGAGTTTTACCATCAGGAAAACAATGTCCCGGTATTAGTGTCCCTTTATTTGACCGGAACTACCTGAAACTGTCAAGACAGTTTACTTTGTGTAAGCTGGACTTTGGACTTAAATCCCATGGCCGTATTCCAGAGAATTAGAAAGGCAATAAACTACTGTGAGGCAAACCAACCGGACAACAGAGGCAAGGTTTGTTTGAGGTGCAATGTATGTATTTCAGCATGAAGCTGCAAGACTCTCATATATAGGATTAAAGGAATTTAAGGAGTTTCATCTTCCCATTCACAGGCACGAAAGTGTTGCGAGGTAACAACATATTGGGATTTATTTTTCCCCTCCCTCAGTAGTCAAACGTAGGCTTTATCTGGAAGTTACAGATACTCCATGATCTCTCCTGTATGACTGAAATAAACTGGAGAAAATCCAGAAAACAACCAAAATGAGAGGAGAGTTGCCAGCGTTACGTGGACGTTGGGAATGAAGACAGGGAGTTCACGCTGGCCAAGGGCCAGGCCTGAGGTCGCACGCGTATTGTTGTTTGGAAGCGAGGCAGCCCCTTGGTGACAGGAAATCCATTGTCCGTGTTTGCTCCGCAAAAGACTTGACGCAAAAGCTGTGAGTGAAATAAGCCCATACCCCACGGTCAAATCCATCAGTACCAGAGGCCTCTCTTACTCTCTGGGCTGAAAAACTTTTCCCAAAGCAGTGAAAAGACAGCCCTTCTCAGAGTCCGGCGGGGAAGGGTGTGTGCACACCTATTGATCTTCACGTTTTTGAGGAGGGAGTTAGAATTAATCATAGAATCATAGAATCATCCAGGTTGGAAGAGACCCTTGGGATCATCGAGTCCAACCATCTACCCTACACTACAAAGTTCTCCCCTATACCATATCCCCCAACACCACATCTAAACGGCTCTTAAACACATCCAGGGATGGTGACTCAACCACCTCCCTGGGCAGCCCATTCCAATGCCCGACCACTCTTTCTGTGAAAAATTCTTTCCTAATGTTCAGTCTAAACCTACCCTGCTGGAGCTTGAAGCCATTCCCTCTTGTTCTGTCATTAATTACCTGTGCGAAGAGACCAGCACCAACCTTTCTACAATGTCCTTTCAAGTAGTTATAGAGAGTGATGAGGTCTCCCCTCAGCCTCCTCTTCCTCAAACTAAACAGTCCCAGCTCCTTCAACCACTCTTCATATGATTTGTTTTCCAGGCCCTTCACCAGCTTCGTTGCCCTCCTCTGCACCCGCTCCAGCACCTCCATATCTCTCTTGGATTGAGGTGCCCCAAACTGGACACGATACTCCAGGTGTGGCCTCACCGGTGCTGAGTACAGGGGGACAATCATCTCCCTGCTTCTGCTGGTCACACTATTTCTAATACAAGCCAGGATGCCACTGGCTTTCTTGGCCACCTGGGCACACTGCTGGCTCATATTCAGCCGCTTGTCAATTAGAACCCCATGTGTTCTAATGTGGCTGCAACTAATAAGAGTCAGATAACGTGTATCAGTGACTTCTGATACAACAGGATAACACCCACTCTCCTGCTTAAAGCACACATTATAGAGTGTGCAAAGCAGCTGGCAGGGTTTTTCCCTCCGCAGCTCAACAGAGAGTCCTTATGTCCTGTAGGGAAGGTGTGGGATGGGCAGCATCCCCAGACTGGGCGGACACGTGTGAGAGCAAAGCTGTGGGGACTCACGGCTGAACTCGTACGGGGACGATTCAGGCAGGATTTGCTCGGGTTTAACGCATCGTGGTTTAGTTGATCGTGCACCCCCTCAGCATTCTTTGGCTTTAGCAGAGCTACATTCTCTTACTTTTCCCCAAGCAGCAAAACCATACATTGAAAATTAAAATTCAGGACAGCTCTAACCCAAGAGGTAACTCGCCCATCCCGTGACAGCTTAAGCCTAAGGCCACAAATCACAGGAGAAAGCGGCATCGTTAAAAGCTTGGTTGCATTTTTTAGGGACATGTTTTTCTTCAAAATAAGATTTGTTGGTTTGTGTCTTTCCTCAAGTTGCAAATAAGCTGAAAATAAAATTTCCATACATCCTTCCGTGGAGAATCCACAGTTCCCTTGAGTCACAACCAAGTGGAGGTGGTTTCTGAAGGAAAGGGCCCCGAAACCATGGAGAGCAATACGGGCTTCGAGGTTTTTGTAACTTGGATGTTACCAATCTGAGGAGGTTACTGAAGGATCAGCAAAAGTTGATTTGATTTTTCTGGAGCTGAGCAGCCTTTCAAGTAGAAAGACACTTGCTGTGGAATAAGAGCACAGTCATGTGGAGCACAATCTGTTTGCTGAAGTGGGTGGACACACCTTAAGAGACTAATTAGTGCTGGTATTTGCCCAACCTCTGCAGAAATTGCACTGGAGCCACCTGAAGCCCAGAGTCAGTTACAATGTGTGCAGATGACGTTAATTACTCCTAATTGATTAAATGGGGCTGGTAGCAGAGAAATAGGCCTTATGTGGCAGTTTCCAGTGGGACAACCGAATACGTCACACAAGAGAAAAAGGCGGGGACGGTAAACTTGGGTGATACCTGGATGTGTTCAATATCATCAGTGCATATCAGGGGAGGGGCTTGCCTTAAGCTATAAAATTGTTCAATTGGTGTGTTGACCCCTGTTCCATTGAGCTGCCTTCTCTTAGCTTTCACTTGGAGCATTATGTCTTGCTCCCTAAGAGGAAGATGCGCCTTTTCTTTTGGGGGGGGGGGGGAGGTGTGTAGGGGAGCAGGAACATCAGGCTTTGCTTATGATAGAGCATTTTTCTTTTAGATGATATAATTAAGGAAGGAGAGAGAGTCTGAAAGAAGCCGGGAGTGGGTATAAACTCCAAAATTCATAGACTTTGAAGATCTGCTAAGGATTACGGAGTTCCCCAGATGCGCTTTTATTCAGTTCCGTATTTGCTGTCAGCAAAGCTTGTTACAAAGCAGAAACCAAAGGGTTTTTCCTCATTATTAGCTGCTTTGGGAACTCATACACCACGGTACTGGAGAGGAAGCCAGCGGGTCTTTTGGCTGAAGCCAGGCTGCTTCAACCTGCTTCTAAAGGTTATGGAGTACCAGCAGCTACCAGAAATGACTCTCAAACCTCTGTAGAGACCCTCTTCAGTGAGAGGAGGCTGGGGTGGTAAAAACCCGTCTTTATTTATTTTTTTTCGGAGCTGATCTTTTAAGCCCTGGATTCGCCTAAGCCTTGCAGGAGCAACAGATGGGAAAACCTATGGAAAAAGCTGGGTTTTGCTGCTTGATGTTAACTCTTTGGCCAGATGGGAAGCTTTTAAGCACCATTTGAATGGGGATGGAGTGATAAATTGGGGGTAGGACTGGAGGGAATTCTTCTCTTGCTTGTATGTCTTGCACTTATCACTGAGCTTGGTCTGTCTTCCACTTCCTCTGCTCGGCAGTGTCTTGGCTTGCAGCGGGACTGGGCACCAGTATTTCCAAGAATATTTGACTTGAGCCTTCCTCTGCTGAAACCTCATTGGCCTCAGAGGGAGCAGTTAAATTACTCGATGCCATTTGAATGTCCCACCTTTCATGGCTGGGAAGCGTTGTCTTCCCGAGACTGCCTCAGTCTGCTCAAGAACCGTGGTCCTTTCACTTCGGTCCACAGGCTGAACCAAACCATAACCCCAGTAAAAGACCATCGTCTCTTGGGGAAATATATTTGCTGTTGAAAATTCGAGATCGAGTGCACGGGAAGAAAGTATCTAATTTTTCAATCGCTCTGATGCCAGTACGATTCTGTGCCATTTTGTTGATGTACAATTTGGAGCGTATTGCGTACTGGTTTCATCAGGGCTAGGAGACCGTAACAGAGCCAGGAAGGAGGAGAGAGTTGGGCTTGGTGTAAGTGCGCAGCTCTGGGGTTCTGTGATATTGAAGGCAGGTTTGCGGTCTGCTCTTTCTAAGGTTTTCTGTTTCTGTTTTCCTTTTTTCTCCTTTCCTTTTCTCTTTTTAGGGTACTGGCTACCTAAAAGTGATCCCACATTTTGTAGTAAAGCTAAACTTATCTTTTTTTTAAACTTTCTCCAGGTATGAAGATGGTTAAGTGACACCCCACTTGCTAAGCGACTAAGATCTTTGACTATTTGTGTTTGTTCCAAAAGCTTCAGGGGTGATGTAACTTTCTAGCTGCGGTCCATTAAAATCTGTCAAGTAGTTAAAGTTTGGTGGTTAAAGTGAGCCCAAGGAATGAAGCAGAACAATATTTCAAATGGGTCGCTTTTTTTCATCCACCTTTTCCTTCCTGAGGGCCCGTGATTCATTTTGCTTTATATTTTGCGCAGATCTGCAGCCTGTCACCTACTGCGAGCCGGCTTTCTGGTGCTCCATATCCTACTACGAGCTCAACCAGCGAGTGGGAGAGACCTTCCACGCCTCTCAACCCTCTATGACCGTGGATGGTTTCACCGACCCGTCAAATTCGGAACGTTTCTGCCTCGGTTTGCTGTCCAACGTGAACAGAAACGCGGCTGTGGAGCTCACGAGACGACACATCGGTAATTCCTGTTTTCCTTGTTTCAGTCTTTCAAGGTGGAAGGTGGAGACATAAAGCTTTTTATTTAGCTAATTGGCATGCAGCTTGGTCAGTTTTAGAACACTGCGATGTGTTTTAGCAGGATAATCTTCCAGAAAGGAACACTAATTGTATTTTTTCATACATTTGTAGTTTTTCATAAAAGTATAATAAAAAAAATGCACCAAGAAACACTAAAATCGCTGCATGTAACAGAGAGGGAATTTAAACATTCACATACGCTTTTCTGGGTTTGGATGGATGTTAGGGATAATCTTGTGTATTCCTTTTCCCTCCTGCACTGGTTTGTTTTCTAGCTGTTCTTTTATAAACGGAAACTTAGTTCCTTGCTTCTTATCTCAATTTTCACTTTTCCTGCTTATGCTGCAAGGCAATATTGAATTTTGTTGTCAGTTAAACTTGCGCTAAATAGAATAACCCAAATTTATGCAATTTTAATAAAAGGCAAAATTACCTTTGCTGCGTTTTCTGCTGACTTCTATCAAAAATGAACCCGCTTTTTGTCCTGATTTTGCTCCCCTTTATACCCTTTCCTGAGCAGGCGCCTTCATACAGGAGGATCTTTCCTTACTTGTTTCTAATACGATTTCTAGCACCGTGAAACCCACCAAGATGCAGAAATCACTCCTTAAATTCACCAGGCTCCTTCTGCTCTGTGGAAGAAAGAAAGCAAGATATTCAGATAGGAACTTAAGACCACAGCAAATGTTTATTCGAGCAACAAAGACGTATTCCTGAAATTTGTTTATTAACTGAGATTTTAATAGGCTTGCGTAAACTCCTATGGGAAATGGACGTTTGTCTTAGTATACAATGTCATCTCAAGCAAAGGGCAACGATTTGAAAACGTTGTATAATTTAATTCCAAATCACTAAGCAAATAATCCATCAGTCGTATCCAGCTGTGATGACTTTCAGAAAAGGTTGAAAGCCCTATGTTTGAAACCATATGTGGAATATGGTCAAAAACCATAAACTGATAGAATGTTCATATGGAAAATATCAGCGACGTGTATGTTTGGGGTATGCAGGCTGTGGGGTGTAAATTCATGCAATCCAGGCTGTGATTGACGATGGGGCCGGAGAGTGCAATTCTGAATTTATAAATTACTCCTCTTGCCTTGGCTGAACTTGCTCATGGAGCAGATTTCTTGCTCCTTAGTGGAGTACCCAGTGGGGCAAAAGAGGTGGTTTTCATTTTCCATCATTAATCGTTGAGCTGCTGGTTGAGAGCTGTCTCCTGCAGGGGGTCTCTGCGTCTCTACCAGCTCTTCTCGCGGGTTTTGCCGATGGTTGTTCTGAGCTAAGCCAAACCCTGTGCCCTGTGTTTCCCAGGAAGAGGAGTCCGACTCTACTACATTGGCGGCGAGGTGTTTGCCGAGTGCCTTAGTGACAGTGCCATTTTTGTCCAGTCTCCCAACTGCAACCAGCGCTACGGCTGGCACCCAGCAACAGTTTGCAAGATTCCACCAGGTAAGGAAGCGGTGCCTTAGCCGGGATCCCGCACGGGCTTCGCCTTCCGCAGCCGGGGGCTCGCTATGGAGAGCGAGCTCCTTGTCAGGGTGGGCAGGGATTTGCTGAGCTCCGTTCTTGACAATAATCAGAAACTTGACCCCTATTTATATATGATAATATATTTTTTATATATAATAATATAAAAATAATATATAATAATAATAATAATGAGCAGGGCATTTTTTATAGGTTGAAGGATAAAGAAAGCTACTATGTGTGTTCCAACAATTGCTTGCACTACCTTCATACAAGTAGGAAGGAACGGTACTTCAGTATCTGAGCAGAATCTGCCGCTTGTTCCATGTGTCGTTTTATCAGCCCATTATTGTGTTGTAATTATCTGATAGTCATGTTTTATAATTTTGTTTGTACCTTTAAGGAAAAGAATATAACGTAAGAAGTTTTTCTTAATTTAGATTCGCCCATAATAGATTGAAATTGTTACTTTTTTCTCTTCTCTAATAAAGCTTCCGCCCTCCACCCCTTCCTTGTGAATTAGTTTTATTCTAGGGAAATTGCATTTGCAGGCACCTTGTTGTTCTGGTTACAGCAAATGAATGTCTAAAGGATGCTGAAAGGTTACAGGAGAATTTATTGCATCTATCTAGGAAGAAACTACTTTCTGGTTAGATACATGCAAAAGAGCTAGGATGAGAGGATGCCGTTCAAAAGGGAATTTAGCTATTTACCTAGGCTTACAAAAGCTCATTTTTTTACAGTTAAAAGTATGTATATATTTAAAAAAAAAAAAACATTTTTTGTTTAGAAATATTTTAATAAAGATTGTCTGTCTTTTGAGGAGAGATCCGTACGCTGCAAGCTCTGGCCCATCTTACGGGGTTTTGTTTCTCGGATGCTTAGGAAGCAGCTGCCAGTGTTGCAACCATGACTTAATTCTCCAGCCACATCACAGGAGTCCACCCTGGATGGAGTCAACATCTGAAGACATAAACAACCCACTGGTTTCCGCTGGAGATTCATCTCTGGCACATTTTTTTGCACTCCCGCTCTCCCCACTTTTTGCCACAGCCTTTGGCCGCCTTCTCGGGCTCATCTTCAAATCTTTGCCGGGTTTGAAGCGGTTTCTTCATTCCCTCGTTGACGGGACCGAGTCGGACCCGCTCCTCCCAGTCACAGTCGTGGGGAGACCCGTTCCCATCCAGTCCACAAGTCTGACCACCTTGGAAGTCTCATCCTGAAGTTTTTTCTTCCCTCCCCGTAGCGCTTTCTCTGTGCTCAGCCTGGCCCTGATGCTCTCACCTGTCTTATTTTCCCTCCTTAGGCGCAGTATTCCTGACGCAGGTTCCCTTCCAGCTCTCTGTGAGATACGGGGCTCTTGGGCTGTGCTTTTTTTATTTAACTTCACAAAAAATGGGTAGTTGTTTCTGCAGCTGCTGAGCTGTTGCGCCCGGTTCCGCTCTGCTCCTTGCAGTTCGCCCCAAACCAGATGACAGAGTGAGTCCAGCCCAAGAGAGTAAGCTCACAAGTGATTTTTAGAAAAAATACAATTCATCGCAGTCCAAATGGTTGTTTTTTTCAGACTTGGCCCATGTGTCATCCCAACCGAGCACCAGCTGCGTGCCAAGATTCAGAGTTTTAACTTGTTTACGGTTATCTGGGAGAAAGCAAGCGGAGCAAGGCTTTTTTAAGAACTATGTATTTATTTATTTATTTAAACTATGAAGGATGTGGTTATATTTCACCTTTATCACCTCAAAACCGGTTGAATAAGTTGGTCTCAGTCTTTTAGCTGGGACTAAACACTGGGGGAAGACTCCAGTTTTAAAGGAAGATGCTTTGGCTCACGATAGTTAAATTTTAGAGAGGTTTATAGCAGAAGCAGCTCTGCGACCAGCCTTTTTTACCCCTGTAACTGGTTTCTGGTTTGCCAGAGCGGTCTCCCTTCAGAACTGCTCCGTTGCTCCTGCTGCGGACACCATGAAGAGCCGACACCAGTGAGTTCCTGGTTTTAGCCTGTGCGTTCCTTTCCTTCAGGCCCCGCAGCGATTGCGGTTGTTAAATGTTATCGTCATAGCGAGGCTTTTAAATTACAATATGAGGGGAAATGATTGTGAGGAGGGTTCCACGTGAGGATCCCAAGTCTGGTCTCATAGATGTGGGTACTAGAATTCCTCATTCTGTGTCCTGTGACATGGTTTTCTTCCTTTTCAGCGTATGAGCTGTGGAAATGTGGCCACCTTGATCCCTTTTTCTGAAACGCCGTGTTTAAACAATCCGTGTAGAGTGTCACATGGGCTGAGGAGATGGGAAAAAGGCGTTGAGTTTCTTTCCATCCTCAGAAAGAAATGGATTTCATTATCTTGTGAAGCTCATGCCTTGTTCTTCTCGTGTTCTTGTTTTCACAGGGTGTAACTTGAAGATCTTTAACAACCAGGAATTCGCCGCTCTCTTGGCGCAGTCGGTGAACCAGGGCTTCGAAGCTGTCTATCAGCTGACCAGGATGTGCACGATCCGAATGAGCTTTGTCAAGGGATGGGGAGCAGAATACAGGTCAGGCCTTCTGAATGAGACTTTGAGATGCTTGTGTTTGCCGGTGCCTCTCCTGTATCTCACAGCCTTCTGCAAAGCTGCTGTACTTATACGGGGAGAATTAGCCCCGTGTCTCCTCAGCAATGCGGGGAGGTTGGGGTTGGTGAGGATGTGTCCATCTCCCCTCTCGGTTTTCCCATCCTATTTGTGTAAAACACATGTGGTGTGACACACCTGGAAGACCACCTGGACTTGGTCACAGTGTTGTACAAACCAAAAGCTTTACCTGAAGCACAGTAGATAAATCCAGATGGCCTGTGTAGGAGCTATTACTCTTTTTTTTTTCTTAAAATGAGATGTATATTTGATAGTTTGAGCGTCTTATGACTGACGCTGTTATCGGGACAGGATCGATGGGAGTGCTTCCTAATAGATATGGGTAGGGTTTGATGCTTCTTATATCAGGGACTAATGGGATTTAAAGAAAAGCAGATTGGCTTGAAAATTTATATTTGGAAGAACTGTTAAGAGTTGCTGCAAAATTATAGTTAAATCTCCTCATCTTTTCCTTAGTCCTCTTTGGGCAATTGCTTAAATGTGAGTGGAGGCAGTGGGAGAAACAGGGTTGCTATTTTTCCCAGTGAATCACAGAATGGTTTGGGTTGGAAGAGACCTTAAAGCCCATCCAGTGCCACCCTCTGCCCCGGGCAGGGACACCTCCCACCAGACCAGGTTGCTCCAAGCCCCATCCAACCTGGCCTTGAACCCCTCCAGGGATGGGGCAGCCACAGCTTCTCTGGGCAATCGGATCCCTGGGAATATTGAAGATAAAGCGGGAGATGTGGTAGGGTCTGACATTTGGGATCGCTGAGGAGGTTATTTTGAGGACACAGGGACAGACGGCGTGAGGGATGGAGCACTCCGGAGCCTGCGTTGCTGTCGCTCCGCTGTATTCCCAAGCAAACATCCCCGAGTAGCAAAGGGAGTGAAATCAGTGTTCAATAGTACAAGTAGGGGAGACGAAACTCGTTGGAAAACTAATGTCGTTTTATGAGAGAGAAAGCTGGCAAGGATTTAAGCCAAATGTGATTTTGAAATACTTACTTGACTGTCTTTACCCTTTAAATCTGCGGCTTTACTGGAAGATGCGGGTGCAGTCCCTGCCTCGGGAGCGGCACCAAGGCCGTCGGCCGCTGCTCCCCTCGCACAGCGGACGGGGGAGACGCCGCAGCATCACCCCGCGCGGTGCTCTCCCGCTTTCTTCATTTCTCCAGATGTTTGGAGTCCATTTTGTTTTGAAATTGTCCTTCCCCACCCGGGCCAGAGCGTTTCAGCCCTGGCTTGCAGCCACGGCTCGTAATGAAATCCAGATGAGCCTGACTTACGGAAAGTCGACGATCTCATTAGAGCATTGTAGGCAGTGAAACCCTACGCTCCCGCTGGCCGCGCCAGGCTCCTCTCCTGCTCCTTCATTTCCTTGCCACAAAATACTACGTCTGGTGGCCTTTGTCAGAGCACGGTTATTTGTCAAACCGATTCGTATATGAAGACGTTTCTGCGGGAGCTGCGTGCAGAGCACCGCTCCAGCGGGTTCTGGTTCAGCAGCTTCGCCTTTTTGAGCGGTCTCGTCGGAGGGGCGTTTAGTGCCCTTGTGTGCCAGGGATTTGGTGGAGGGAAGAGGGGGGAGAAGCTGCATAAGCAGCTCGTGATACAGAGGTTCTCCTCCTCATGGAGCGAGCTGAAGTCATGGAGAGCTTTGAGGGTTTGCCGTCCTGGAAAGGCTGGAGCCAAGGTGTTGGCGGTGGAGGTGGGGAGGCAGAATGGAGTTGGCCGTGATGGATTTGCAGGGGGCACAAGTGTGGCAGCCCCACGGGCAGTGGGTTGCTGTACAGCGTCGCCGGGACCGTTGTTGGGCTGCTCAGTGTCCAACAGCTCCCAAGGCACCCTTTAATGGCACTCACCCTTAAGTCCCTGTATGGGACAAAACCTGCCCATATGCCCGCTCCTGGGGCGTTGCTGGAGCCGGAGATGGGTGGGAATGGGCAGGGACCTGCTGTCGTTCTCAGCTCAAAGGATGAGGGAGGTACAGATTCATCAAAAGGACGGGTTACAGCCCTCGGCCGAAGCCTCGTGGAGCCATACCCCAGAGCCTCTGCCCTGCCCTGAAGGGACACGGGTGGCTGTGGGACCTCCATGGAGCAGAGGGTCTCCTCTTCAGCAGAGCTTTCTCCCCAGGCCCCACGGGCTTTGCCTTCTCCCTCCCACAAACAGATTCCAAGGGCAGCTTCTGTGGGAAACGAGGGTGTAAGACAAGGCCGTTTCCAGGCTATTTCTCTCTCTTCGTAATCCTCCTCCTCCACAGCAGCTGTCCCTGCCTCTCTGCCTGCAGTAAGACTCGGGCCATCCCTGAGCCCGTGCCTTGGTCTCCCATCTCTTCCTGCTTTACCATCTGGAGACCCTCCACGGGGTCTGGCCTCAGGGAGAAGGCAGGTAGGAGCGGGAGAAGGTGCTTTGTGGCAGGGGAAAGTAAAAAGCATGGTGGGTGCTGACCCAGCAAGGCATCCTCCCCTGCTCTCTGGCTGCAGCCGCCAGCTCTTGAGGGGGTTTTAAAACAGGCGGTTTCTGTTTTTCTGATGGGTTTTCCAACTTCTTTACGCTCTGTGGCGTTTCCGCTTCTTTTGCGGCAGGTGATGCGATGCCAGTCCGTGGGAGCGCCCCGGCCGCAGCGTGTGCAGGGTTCAAACCTCCCAAGTGGGGCAAAAAGGATGCTCGGGGGCAGCTCTGGCCGCACAAAAGAGAGGGCTCTGCAGGGCAGGGAGTCTGAGCGAACGGCTAAATGGTGATCTCTCCATCACTTCCACGTTCTGCCAAAACCTAAAGATACGGTAAAAAGAGAGAATATCCTTGTCCATAGAGAAATTTAACATAGTTGGTAAAGCGCTTCCGGTGCTGTCTAATTGGGAGAGGCAAGGTCTGCGAAATAAAACTGAGGAATTTTGCTTGGATAAGCACCTTCCTTTCTCCTCAGGGAATCGGATGCTGCCTGTTTTCAGGAATCTTGAGTAGTAAATAGGTTCTGTAGCGAGTTGCTCCGTTGGGATGGTGAGAAATGTGAAGAGAAGAGATGGGGTTTTTAACAGGAGTTGGCGGCATCGGCCAAAAGCGTGTTATAGAGGAGAGAGACATTCCTGGGGCCCCACGTGCACGACTGTTGTCTAAGCAGGAAGGAATGCTCCAGTAGCTGTAAAACCTTTTCACATTCGTAAAGTTTTGTAAGTCACATTTATGTTCTTTTTTTTTTTCTTTTTCCTTCTCTTCCCTCTCCCGCCCCCACCCCCTTCTCTCTCGCAGGCGGCAGACTGTGACCAGTACTCCCTGCTGGATTGAGCTGCATCTTAATGGTCCTTTGCAGTGGCTGGACAAGGTCCTGACGCAGATGGGCTCCCCGAGTATTCGCTGTTCCAGCGTCTCCTAAGGAAGCAATCTCCTGGGGGGCGAGGGGGGTGGAAAACAAAGACTCTGGAAAATTGGCTTAACCCTTAGCAAAATGCACAGTGCAGAATAAACAAATTCCCAGTTATTGGAGTGATGAGAAAAAAAAAATTTGCTAAAAAGAAAAAAGTGGGTTTTCTTCATTTTGTTTTGTTTTGTTTTTTCAACTAAATACCCATTTAAGCCACTTCCACTGAAACTGTCAGCACTTTGGTTACGATGCTCTGGGCCGTTGCAGTTAGAATCTGAAGTTCATCGTGATAAAAATCCTGGACTTTGTTTCAGCGGAGAGAAGCCAGTGCTCTGCCCCCCGCCGTGTCCCCCCCTGCTGGCTCCGTGCCCCTCTGAGCACCAGGAGCCACCCACGGCTCGGAGGAACCTTTCCATTTGCCTCACACAACTCCAGGCTCATGTCACGGAGCATCTCTGAGAAGCCAGACGCCGTGGGACGGTGGGATGACTCTCGCTCATGCAATTCCTCCCTCCACCCACCCGGATCCGCACCCGGGTTTGCAGCAGAAGGGGGAAAAGGACGCGTTCAAAGCACACACGAGACCTAATTCCCCCAGTAACGTTCCCAAGAGGAATGAATTTCCCACACTGGACTGCTAAGGAGGAGGCAGAGTCTTGCTTCGTGCCTGAGGGATGCGGCTGATGATCCCGATGCTCTCAGACTGGATCGCCGCGAAGCAAAAGGCCAAACTTGAGGCTCCTTTTGGTGTTGCTGCAGCGACTCTCACCCCGAGCTTCTCACGGGGAGACACTCCTCACCTGGGAAACTCCTGCTGGACGCGTTAAGCCTTCGTTATTGCGCGGTCTATTTGCATCAGCTACAGAAAGTTTGTCTTGTGTTTTCTCAGTCCGTTGAACAGTACCTGCCACTCCTGAAGGCGTCGGGGCTGAGTGTGTCTGGGTCTGCTCTGGGGACGGAAGTGGCCAGGCCCTTGCTGCCAGTTTCACAATATTGAATAGGTTGTCCTCTGCTGTCACACCCGCCTGCGCGTCGACCAGGACATCTCAGACACAAAACCCCTCTGTTTCAAACACATTTCAGCTGATTCTCGAAGCGCTCCGAGATGTGGTTTTGCCTGGAGAAATTGGGAGAGTGTGTATTTACTTGTATTATAAAGCGTTCATTTTAAATAGACATGATCCAGACTGTTTAATATTTTTTTTTTTCCCTGCAGCAACTGTCACAGCAAACAACTGCCACAACTGGAAAAAAAAAACCTTAGCACTTGTTTTTATGGTTCAAATTTGCCAAATAAGTCTCATCACTTTGTCAGTGCTACCCAATTATCTGTTTCTTTGTCTCTGCTTTGAGTATCATACGCGTTTGTGCCAAAATATTAGAAAGGGGAGGGGAGAAAATGATAATCAGTTTCCTATGGAAATCTTTTTTTCATTTTTATATTTTTTTTTTTTTAATATACGAAAAACACCCCACCTGGATGTGGCTCTGGGAAGGACAGACTCAGATGGACTTTGGTTTGCGTTAAGGCTTTAGTCCTGCAAATTGTTGTGCTCCAAGATACGAATGCGCCCGGCCCCCGTGAGTCCGGTGGAAGTTTTCCAGCATGCCCAGTTGAGGTTTGGAGCTGCAGAGATCCCTGGTCCCATCGACAGGGCTGGAATGTTGTTGGGAATTGCCACGTACCTACCTGTCTGTAGGGAGAGGCTTTTCCCACCTGCTTGTTCCTCTGAGGCCGCTCCGTTTCTCACCCCCCACCCCTTGGTTTGCCAAAACCCAAGGCTTTTGGAGCCGAGGCGTGAGCAGGGCAGGGCACGGGCTGCCCCCTGCGGGGTGGACACAAAGGCTCCTTGCCGGTGTCTGTTTTCCCAGGTGAATGAAGAAGATGCTTTAGTGGAGAGTTTTTCTTCCAGAAACAAGAAATGAGAGTTTGTCTATGAAATTTCAATTCCGAAGAAGACTTTCAGTGGTGGATGTGCTCCCGAGTGATGCCGGCGCTTTGGAATATCCTCTTGCAGAAATTTTGCCCGGAGCTTTCACAGCGCAGCACGTCTCGTCTCGTAGCGCTGGAAGGTGTCTAGGATTCCTGTATTTTAGTTTATTTTTTGCAGCATTTCTGATTTTTAGTTAGATCCGGTTGCGCGGACTCGTGCAGTAAGAGCATCTGTATAAAATAGTATTTTCTACCCACTTAAAGAGCAGCTCTGTCCGTCGCCGTGGATTGAGTTGGCACGTACCTTCAGATGCAGGTCTCTAACAGAGTTGCAAACAAAAATTTCTCCTTTTGTGCAATTATTTGACTTGCCGTTTTAGTGACAGAGGGCGGGGGGTGAAACCTGCTGGGTAAAACGGCCCCAGGATTCCTCCCTGAGTGTTTTTAAATTGTATTTGCTTATTTTAGTGAACAAAGTGTTTTCGTTGTCCGCGTCGTCGTGGAGGGAGTTGGACTCCGTGGTGCCTTGTGCCTTAGCAACAAAACCGACATCTTAAATTCCGGCGTCAGAGAGTTCATTCCACGGGACGGTGTGTGCAGGGACCCGGCCCGACCCGGGGGCTCCAAGAGGGAATAAACCCTAAATTTTGGAAGTTTGCATGGGGAATCGCCTCCTGCTCAGCCAAACTAGGAATCGGAGCTGGATTTCTGCTAGGAATCAGAGTTACACCACCTTCTTGATAAAGGATAATGAATTGCTAACCCTGTTTAATAGGTGCCTTTAGAAAAACGGGCTTCAGGTGATGCATAAAAACTTTGGTTAATCGCATCTCGTTGTCCCTTAAAGTAAAATGAATTGGGATGGAAAATGGAAGCTGCTCCGTAAACCAGGGCAGGTTATCTCCGCTCCAGTATTCGTTTCCTCTCCTCCCCTTTGTTCGCCTTCGCGCCGATTCAGAAAAGCTTTATGGTTTCGAAAGTTGCCTTTATAAAGTCAGTGGGAATGTCCTGCGCCACGCCATCAATGAAAAGGTGAAGGTTGGGGATGGGGCGTGATCCGAGGGACGTCGGGGCCGAGCTGAAGCGGATCCTACAGCTGGAACCCAGTCCCCGCCCCCTTCACATCAGAAACGTGCTTAATTACGCCATTAGTGGACACTAACGAGAGGGAGGAGGTCGCGTTTGGCTGTGGGGTGTCAGAGGCAGCGGCGCCCCAGAGGTGCGTGTGGCTGCTGCTTCTTAACATTTTTTTTTCTACAACTTTATTAAAGTATCTTTGATATGTAGCACAAGTGTACGCGATGCCCCATGCCCGAGCTCGGATGACGTTCTGGACTGGAACATCTCCTCATTTCATGGTAGTCTTGGCTAGTTTTACCAGGGTTTCCTACATTTTTGTTACTGGTGGAGAGTCACTAGCAGGAACTTTGACTCTCTTTAGCGGGTGTAGCCGAACGCAAGGGCCTGGCTGCTGGCAGATGATACCGATGCCCTTGTGGTTTTTAATGACTCTGGTGATTTGTTTTGTGGGGTTTGGGGTGGGTTTTTTTTGTTTTTTTTTTAATTAATGTATTGAACTGAATTGCAGTTTGTATTTTGTGTTAAGCTTGTCTTAGAAGTAATCCAGTGCTGTCCGTTTGATTTAATCGCCAGGAATCGGCGTGTGTATGTACAAAGCTGGAGAAATCTAATCGTAACGAGTTCCCCCAAAGCTCTGGCCACCCCTGTACGCCATCGAAAGGTTGGGGGGTAACCTTTGAGAAAGAATGAAACAAACTAGTTTCCTCTCCCCTTAAGGATCAGCATAGTTTGAACCACGCGGAGGACTCCTTTGCAGGGTGAAGGATATTGCGGATTCCATCCCAAGCAGCAAGAATGGACATTGGTGCCTTGGGCCACCTTCGAACTGGAACAAGCAGGAGGAGCGAGAAGAACGCAGCTCGGTGAAGGGCTTCGGCCGCATCACAAACCACCTGTGAGCTCTCCGGGTTCTCCAAGGTACTGGATAGGTAGGAGGAAGGGAATTTCACGAATAAGCTGGTAAGCTAGAACGAGAAATAATTAGTCGCTCTCTAGTAGCCGGTTGAGCGGTATGGGTAAGAAAGTCAGTATATGTTTTTTATTATGTACATGCTTTTGTATTTATGTTGTCTTTCTTGAATATTCGGATGAATCAAATATTTAATTTTTAACAGAAAGGGCAATTAAGGATTCAGAGTATTCAGTTAAGTCTTTCGTACGTTCCTCTCTGGCGCTTGCCAGAAATGAGGCAGTTACTGATGTGAGAACGAGAGACTCACCTCGGAACTGAGCAACAAACCCTGGCAAATAAATCGGAACAAGGACTTCTCCAGCAGGAGCCTTTGCCCGAGGGGCTGTTCTGTCCTTCAGCAACAAGTCAGGGTCCGGGATGGGGCCTTCTTCAGGTCCTTTCAGATTTATGAGGCTTTAAAAAAACAGTATTACTCCAGAAATGTTTTGGTTCATCTTACGTGTGCTCCAGCCCGTGGATACTGGAGGAGCCTCCACCAGTCTCTGCTGCTGAGATGCATCTGGGTCACTCTCCCGACGGAGCCAGCCGAGTTTCTCCGCTCTGGACTGAACTATTCCCCTTTGATAGATAATTATGAGCATGTTTGCATTAGTGTTTAGATCTTCTTAACCTGAGATTGTATGTTACTGACCGGTGATGTCACCTACCTGCTTTAGCTTGTTAAGCATTATTCACCTATTTTGTTACTAAAGGCCTGTCCCATGTACGCCCTCTTATTTCTTATGTGAAGCTGTAAGTTCTATTTTTGAAATTTTAATAAACTTTGATTTGAAAACTGAGGCTCCTGAGAAAATAAGGATATTGTAAAAATGTATGTAAGGACACAGACTGGAGATGGGGAAGCACAGATAGTTCAGAGGCGGCAGCATCCTTAGGGAGGTCCGACGAAGGTTGTTCCCAGTAATTCAGCCGAGGTCTCGGTTACAGGTAAGATCTTCATTGTTTCTACAGTTTGGGCAGTTTTGTTCAAGAATTTAAAACCAGATATAAAAAATAAGTTTAAAAATTGCACCTAGTTACTTTTAACTACCAGGATTGAGAGGTGAGTCCAAGTGGAGCGCTGTGGCTCAAAGGATTTCTTGTGGAACTGCTGGAAAAGTCGGACGTAGCTGAACATTCTCTCTTTGCCTGGACGAACCTGTAGCTGGACGCTCACCCTGGGGCTGTTAATTGGGGAGCTCCATTAGCAGAAGCGCAGGAGCTGCTGTGGAGTATTTCCCGCCTTGTCCTCAGCATCTTGTCGCCCGGCAAACCCCAAAATACCTCTGGTGTCTCCGCGTTGAGGAATTGGAAGTCGTGGGTTCGGCCTCTCGGTTGGTCGCTCCTGCAGAGCAGAGGACGGCGGGCGGGTGGGCACAAACGTGGTCTCCAGGTTTGGAGAGCTGGTGACAAGGTGTTAATGGCCTTGGAACGACACGTGTTCGGGTCCAGCTCGGCCAAATTCATCCCATCAATGCGTTACCTTCCTGAAAAACACGACTTCTCTCAAATCTGGTTTAAAACTGCCCAATTCTTTCATCAAATCAGAGAAATGAGGGTTGGAAGAGGCTACTGGGGGTGTCTGCTCCAACCTCGTGCTTGATCCAAGACAGTTGCCAACGCTGGATCAGGCCAGCTGGGCTTTCATCCAGATAAATCTTGAAGAAGAGTCTTAAAGAACAGAGATCCTACCCCGCTCCTCCCCAGATAAGCTGTTCCAGGGCTGCGTTACGTTTCTAGTGGAAAACTTTTCCCATCTTAATCTCCCGGGCTGTATTTTTGGCTGTTGCCCTTTGTTAGAAGGGGTTTATGGAGCCTCTCTCTTCGCAGCGATGACGCTGCTGCTCCCTGCCATGGCTGCAGTCAGAAATCAAACGGGAGCCCAGCTGGACCAGTGGCGGCTGCGGGGTGGTGGGGTCCTTCGCACCCACCCGCCTCAGCTGTGGAGAACTGGCTGCCACGGATGCGTCCCCGCTGCTGTCCTCACCGGGACTGCGCCTCGAGGTGACTATGGAATGTCCAGCGAAGTGGCCATTTGGGGGGGCGGGGGGGAAATACACACACGCTGGTGTTGTGCTGGCCTCGGAGAGGGCATTCTCCGAATAGGAGACGGCTCTGGACGGCTCCCCAAGCCAAGGCACACGATGATCTCACCCTGTGAACTCCTAACGCTCCTCCTAGGGTTTCACTGAAACTCAGATTGATTTTCCTTTTTTTCTTTTTTTTTTTTTGTTGTTTTTCCTGACGGAGGATTTACGAGAATACTTTTTCCACTCGGTTTTCCAACAATGCGGTAATAAAAAAGGTCTCGTCCAGGTTTTGTACCGGGGTTGCCAAAACTCCAGTGGGATGCAGTAAATCAGCTCGGAGCTGTGGGTTCTGCTGGTTGTCACTTGAATATATCATGGATTTCAGGATCGCAATCTTCTCGTCTCGCTGAGAAGCTGAAGCAAAATACAGGTTTGGTAATAAATCTCAAAGCCGCTAATTCTGGGTGTTCAGGACAAAGTTTCCAGTTTCCACGAGTCCGAAAGATTTATCAGAGTGGGCTGGTTGTGTTCGAGGTACACCTTACCGCTGTTGTATGCCAGTAACGGTTTCTCCTTTTAATAATTAACCGAACACAGCGTTTCTGTAGCCTTTAGTCGGGGTTGGAATGTCACTAGTTTGCTTGGAGTTAGTCAGGTTGATTTTACACTCGGTTTCTTACACTGACGGTGACCCAACAACCGGGGTGAGCACAAAAAAGGAACGCGAACTGAACTGGCTGCAGAGACGGAGAGGAAAGCCGGGCCTCGGGAGCCGACTGACGGAGCCTTCGAAGTCTTAACTCGCTGCCGCGTGTTTTCCTCGAGTCGTGCCTTTCCTCGGGCTGTGGCGAACACTGGAATTGCGATTTCTTCGCTTCAGTTTAAAGGTTTCCCGCAGCCTTTGGGGCGTTTGCTGTGACCCTTTTCAGCTGCTCTTCGCTGACACGGGTGCAATCACTTTCCTTTGCGTTTCCTCGCAAATCCCACAGCCAGAAACGGGCGCTTCCCGTTTTCACTGAAGCATCCTCATGTTTGCCTCCAGAATTGTCTCTTAAGTTTCATTCACGGTCTGTCTAGATGTTCTTGTGACCATCTTTACCGAGGAAAAGCCACTACCCCTACCCGCGGTGCATTAACTTCACAGCAGAGCGGTTCCAGAGCGGTTCCAGTTCAGCGCTGGAGTCCCAGTGCCAGGGGAAAGCGAACAACTTCAAAACCGTTACCAGGATTTAAAACCAAGATGGGAATTCTTTTGTTGTGGCTAAACGGCGCTGTGGCTTTCAAAGAGGAACTGAGCAAAAGACAGACCAACTTTCAGGTTTGCTTTTCCACTAATGCCCCTTTTATTCACTTCTGTAACGTCTATTTTGTAAAGAAATTCTGGAGCCAAAACCAAAGCACCTCCAGAAAAAAAACCAAAACAACCCACAAAACAAAAACCGAGCCGTCACCAAAGTAAACTTTGATTTAAAAAATACAATGCAACACTCTTTAAAGATCATTAAAACTATTTCCTCGTATTTCCCAGTCACGGTTCCTGCCTTGACGAACGGAGCTTTTATAAAGCAGAGACGGCATCTCCGAACGAGACGCATTCACGACAAAAACACGTTTGAAGAATGTTGGGAGTGAGGAGAAGTGAGTGTTCCCCAACCGGTAATTCTGATTCCTGGGATAAGGCATCATTTATGAAAGTTTGGCTGCTGCCACCTTGTAAAAAGGCAGCAAAGAGCCCGATTTTAATTGGTATCATTTTATTAAGTTTAAATAAACTGTGATAGGTGTATCTCACATACAAAGAATTGCGTTTGTTATTTTCTTCGCTGCGTTCAATTCATTTACTCTGCACTTTTGCCATTTATCGCTATTGCACAACAAATACTTAGAAAGGGGAAGAAAAAAAAAAAAAAAGTCTTCAGCTCCCGAGAAGCAAACACGGAAAACTGTTCCCTACTTGGAAGGAAGCACCTTCAGTTCCTGATTACAGCCCTCTGTGCTGGGGGACGACGAGGAGGGAACGGGAGGAGACGGCAAAGTCACGGCAGTTGGTTTGTATCGTTCAGTTGGGAAGAGGTGGCCCTGACAGGTGTGTTTCCTTGAAAATATCCCTGTAAAAGGAACATTTCTTCTTAAAAAATAGCTAATTTACTCTGGTGGAGCTTCTGCTCGGTCTTTGTATGAGAAACGTTTTCAAACTCCTAACAAAGCTTCAGTTCTGCTTCTTAAGAGTTGAAAACGCTGCGGTTTTCACCCAGGAAATTATTTACAGCGTTCCAAGAAGCTCTTATTTTAGCTTTGTTTAATCTTAAAAGAAAAAGCAGTGATTGTCAAGAACCGCTGTGAAAGTGCTTTCAAAATTTAAAGCCGTCCACTAATTTATGGAAAGCTGCTGTCTCAAGACTCGCCAAATTTATTGACGCGAAAAACCAGACATTGGAAAAGCTAATTTCAAAACTTCTACATAGGATTGCTTAACGCCACGTATTTTCAGATTGATAAGGGAATGCTCTTGGGGAAAATATTTGCCGTCTCAGGGTACGGCAGACGGGCACCAGAGGCCTGATCCTCCAGCAGGGCATCTACTGGCCACCTCGTTCCGTTGATCTGCTGCCTGGATCTGACAGCTGACTGTAGCAAAAAAGGAGACATTTACTTTTCCTCCTCTTCCTCCCTCCCCAGCCTGTGCTTTCCTCCTCGTTTTCCTAGTGCCGTGCGTGTTTACACTCTCCAGTGAGCCTTCCACCGTGTGCCTGTGCAGGAGATGATCATACGCTAAATCTAAGGCCAAAGGAATTTTTTCTAACCCTTGATACCTTGAAGCAGCAATTCCAGGCTTGTATGGTACATAAATCTGTCGTAACTGCTCCAGGTGACAGGGTGGGGTTTTTGAAATCATGGCTTTTGGGTATTCAGGACGACAGGAGGGGCTGTGCATTCTGCTAGGCCTTGGAGGCCATCGCGGAAGGTTTGGGCAGGGAACTTTCCCCCCGGAACTGCAGCAAAAACCTCTCTGACCTTTAATCCCAAATTTAGTTTCTAATGGAAACGCAGGGAGCGTGGCAGAAGACCTGACTTCGCAGGGAAGGACCACATCCTTGCGGATGCAAAGAGAATTCAAAGCCCGTGGGCCACTGGTCGTGGCTTCGGCACTCGGCAGGATTAACCTCGCAGCCTTGGCAGAGCATCCCGCGAGAGGGTACAATTCAGCAACTTTTCTCTTCACGGCTTGTA
The DNA here is from genome assembly GCF_964106895.1 of Numenius arquata. Lineage (NCBI taxonomy): Eukaryota > Metazoa > Chordata > Aves > Charadriiformes > Scolopacidae > Numenius > Numenius arquata. Next base: position 2,053,054 of record NC_133586.1, on the reverse strand, counting down.
TAAATCTGGTTTGGTTTAACTCGTAAGTTGGCTGTAAAGCTACATAAAAACATCAAACAGGCCTACATCTAAAATGTTGAGTTTAGAATTAAGCCGTCACTTAACAACCACCAGGAAGATAACTGGTAGTAAATTTGTTTATTTAAACTCAAAAGTGGAAACAATTAAAAATGTGAATTTGAGAAAAGGTAAATGAATTATTATTTCCTCTAACTGCATGCATCGCCTTCCAAAAATTCTCCCAGAGAGAAGAAATGAACGCTCAAGACAAAAACCACTGTAACCTTCGGGTGGTGTGGAATGTGTTACTACAACGATGCGGGGAATCCCTTTACCAAAGGCAGCAACTGAAGCTAAACGGGGCTTTTCCCAATAAACACCCATTGCAGGAAGAGATCACGCTTTTAGCATCGCTCCGGCGCTTACAGCTACTAAAGAACTTAGTTTTCTTCATCCGAGGAGAGACCTTCAATTTCATCTCTGTCTCCTCCGATTGCCATCCAGAAGGCTTTGGCCACCTGACAACGGGCAAAAAAAAAGAGAGGAAAAGGAGAAAAATTCCCCTCAAATGACTGAAAATTTTACATTTACCATCCACAAAACAGGAACTGAGCAGGTGAATCTAGCAACCATGTTCCTAGGTACAACATGAATCCTCTCTGGAGTTACGATGATTTCAACACAGAGGCAACAATTTAGGGCTCATGGGAACTTGAGCTAATTAAGGCAAGATTCAATTTTCCTTGAGACCAAGGCTCTTCCATTGACTTCAGTGGAATCTGGCTCACACCCTCCCTGACTGCAGGGCCTTAACTTCACAAATTTTGAAAGGGAAAAGCTTTTTCTAGTGTTTCAAAATTCCAGATTTGTTATTCAGTTCCTGGGAGATACCAGACAGTCTTCCCTAGGACCACATGGTTTGTTCTTACTGCTTTTAACGTAGGAACTCCACAGGAGAGGTAACCGTGGCTCAGGAAAATCCCATTTTTAATCATTTCAATGCCAATTGCAAAACCTCACCTTTTCCGCGTGTAGTTTTCTTTGCTCGTGAGGCAACGTTGCAGCTTTATCTGTGGAAAAGAACATGACTTGGGTCAAAAAAAAAGTTCTTGTTATAGGTTTGTTTATAGAAACCTGTAGCATAAGGTCACGGAGGACAAAATCAGCGTGACAGCAGCCAGCTGAGCAACATCTGCCTCTTTCAAGAGCACTATCAAGATAAAGGGCAAATTAATGAAAAGATCAGCTACTTATAAACAACCTCAGACAGGAGAGTAGGAATTTGTACAATCTTCCCGATTCACACACTGGCTTTCGTGCCTTGGAGCGATTAGAAGAGGCGACAGAGCTCGGTACCGCTCTCTGGGTACGTTACCTTTCATTTCTTTCAGCTTTGAGAAAAGCCTTTCAAAGTTCTCCAGGTCCCCATCCCTGGTGGTTAGGCTGGCTAACTCCTGGATGTCCACGTCTAACACGGGATCTGAAATAAACACGAACAGGTTGGTTTAAGGTAAATTACTCTGTTGTGTCAGCAGGTGCAAAAGCCTTTCTGATTAAAAATAGTATTTTAACACCTGTAAATCCCATTTGCAAATTCCACCCTCCATAGGAAGGAAAGAAACATTTAATTTACTGACTGTTCCTACATACAACTCACGGCATCGTTACAGCGGTAATTAATTTTCATACATTACATTGCAAGCGTGGGTTTGAGTTCATCCAATATTTAAAATTTCTTGCTTATTATAAAATGATCTGTCTAGGAACAGCCATGGAATAAATGAAGAGTCATGAAGCTGCTACCCAGCCCTTAAGAGATCTCTACATCCTATTTGTAAGAAAGTCCCATCTCCTGGAATGGAGCAATTATTTAAGGACCTGTAGCTTAAAACACCTGACCCTCTCAGGACTGAGCCAAGCAGAGTGTGCTTCATTCACCTCCTGCGGGTAAACTGTAGTGAGTTTTCTCTGCAACCATAATGCTTCAAGCTTTATTCTTATAATGATGTTTCCAGATACATACAAAATACGGGCATCGGGAGATTTCCCAGCCAGGGGTACCCACTCCAACACATCCGCCGCGCAGGGAAGGAGCTCACCTACGATGTTGTCAATCCGCAGGTTGTTTGTGCCGGCCCCATCTTCTCTGCTGCCTGAACGGGATTCTTCTCCCTCTGGTGATGGATGGGACTGTCAGGAAACAAACAGGTATTAAGAGTATCCAATAACCTAAAAAGCACCAGCAGCAAATCAGGTGCTTCCTGTTTTGACTTCAAAAACTTACTCTTTATCTTCAGCTGTTACTTATGCAAAACCCGTACCACGTGGATAATGAAAAGTCACTTTTGCAATCCTCTACATAGGTATTACATGAACGTCTTCGACGATAGGTTTGTTGTTGTTTTTTAAATAACACTATCAAGTGATAGTTTTTGCTTTGCACAAAACATTGCTCTTGGATATTACCGAAAAACAACACCTCAAATGGAGCTTTTAATAATCTTTCCTTGGCTCCAGTGGGTTGTTGGGGGTAAAACATTTACACAGCGTGGAAATCGGTGCGCTCAACACCCAACACCGAGCGCACAATCGGACATTTCCAGGTAAACCCCTGAGTTCTGAGGCAACGTCCTGGCAAACAGCAAGCTCACTGCCACGAGGCGACAGCTCCTAGGAACAACTGTCTCAGGAGGACTCGTACGAAAAACACAGATAGTTTTTCAGGCTTTGGAAATATTTCCTTTAAAATAGATTCCAACAGGCTGTGAAGCATCCCTCGAGAAAGGAGGGGAAACAAAAAAAGCCACCACCACCAGCCCAAGTGTCACAACAGGAAAGAACAACACAAAAAACAGTTGGAGCAAAGAACAAGAAATAGGAATTACTGTTTACTTCTCTATCTTGGTTCTCTTCTGACCCGACGCTACAGTTCGCGCCCGCTAGTGTACTGAGCAGGCCAAAGCCCTGGGTCCTGTCTGGAAACAAAACCGGCGTTAGACAGAAGATGCAATAGTATCACAAATAGTTGTAACTGACCAGATGGGACAGAGAATATTTCAGGGAAGACACACAGTAAAACTGTGTCAGTGTTCTTGAAAATATATTTTAGGCAGAAATTGTTCATAATCTCTAAGGGTTTTTTAAACTATACTAATAACATTTACTGCTAAATATTACAAACAGGGAATAGCTGTGTAAGCCACAGGAGATGTGAGCTCTTTTTTCTTATTATTTGAAGTCAGTGCTTGGTTAGGATTTGCTCTGGCAAATGCCTTCTGACTCCAAACCAGGCAGTTTTCAAAATACAGAAGCAGCATTTACTGTTGCTGACACTCAGTGGACCAGGTTTCACCGGCCACGGGAAGCAGCACCGAGTTTGTGGTTAGATACAGGAAATGCAGCAAGTGCCTTCGCTTCAACACACATTGTCTAAATACACTGAGTCATGGCAAAGGCAAATTTTAAACATCGAGTTCAGGATTCACGGAAGGACCCAGCCAGCAAATCCCATGTTTCTTCCCACTGCAAGGTGCTTACAACCTACGGTGTAGTTCAATGGCATTTTAAAAATCCAACCTTAAAAAAAAAGTGAATTCAAACCTAAAACTAAACAATCGTCTAAGATAACAGATGCAGTACAGTATTTTTAAAGTAAACTAACTGTATTTTTCAAACTTTATTTTTAAAATAAAAATATCTGCATAATAGGTGATATTACAAGGTGGTTTGTTTTCTAAGCCATGTTTCCAGCTGGCCTCGCATTCAGTAGTAAATATTTGCAGTTACAAAAGGGACTCAGGAGATTTTTCTGAAAGTCTTAGTATTTTAGTCAAGTACAAAAGAAATAACGTTAAGTTTTGTACTACAGATAGCCAGGAAACAATGATCCGTGCCAGAAGAAAGATTGATATTACTTTTTAAAAAAATGTGTTTTAAATTATCACACTAATGACTAAGCTCAACTCAAATGTTGAGCTGACGTAATTTTTATGCACTGTCCAAATTTCCTTGCCACTTATACAAAATTTCATTCTGAAGAGTTGAACTTGTAGCTAAACCCATCAGCTCTCGAGAAAACATGTAAACACGTCTCCATTAGGGAATTACCAAGACCTCATTTCCTGTTTAATAATCATCACTGTGTACTCAGGCTAATGTGTGTCCCGCCCCAGCCCTCGTCTGTCCCCCCCAGTCCCCAGCAGGTATTTGTTTCAACTTTTTATACCGTTCAACATCCAGTTATATTTGTTCAACGTTTTATACAGTTTTACTGCTTTAACAAATCACTTGCCAACAGTTTGGGAAGAAGTGAATCAGTTTAGCCGAGTGAATTGCCTTAAAAATGTTCAGTTGCGAGACCTGTGAAAGCCCGCAAAGTCCAACAGCTGAATTAACGGGCAATTGAGGGATAAAAGATTGGGAATTACAACCCCAACCGAAGCAGCTTCCCCGACTTTCAGCGAGCTGAGCAAAGAGCTGTCTTTTGGGAAACTGTAAAGATCGACATTTAGCCAATTTCTGAGTCATCTGAAGCTGGATTGGACATCGCAGTCCAGAATGTACTGGAGAGAGAACATTCCCACGTTGGCAGAGGGGTGGATGGAGTGACCTAATCATGTACCTCTCTCCCATCTACCATTAGAGTTCATCCTGTTCATCCAGAGAAATGACAGTGGCTCCATCCCCACCACAGCCACATGCACATAACCTCAGCCAGCATAGTTAAAAATGTTGTCCCAGTTAGAGAGAAACTGGGATCCACAGCGGGGACCTCTGAAAAAGCAGCTATTTGTTTCTGGCGGCGTGGTTAGGGAGGCAGCAGACATAACACTTGGTTGCAGGCACGCCCTTCAAAAAGCCTTCCTATAAACCCTTTTTATTGGATGTAAAAGTTATTTCAACTTCTGGGTGCAATTCAGGAAGTGGGTGATGCCTTACACAGTGTTCTCACACCATCAAAGCCAAAAATTATCTCACTCTGCTTATTGTCATAGTTGGTGGCTCCACGATGATGGAGTCCGTGTAGTTTCACAGGTATCACGCAGCAATGGCTGCGAAGCTCTAGGGCTTTGGGCTCCGAGCCTGGCTTCAAGATTCATATATGCTTGTTTCATAGCAAAAGGTTTTCCGCTATCTTTATCTACCACTCCTCTATCCTCTGGCTAGCTAACATGTGGTGATCCTGACTTCCATAGAAAATTGGAATTAAAAAGTCAAAATTCATTACTTGTTTAAATAACTAAGTTTAAATAGTCCCCCTAAATGAGGTTAATTTTTTGCAACGAGAGCCAGGCTAATTAGGAGCCCCCACCCTAAGTAACCAGCTTCAGCTGGGATCACTAAAGCATGTATTTAAGCAAGAAAGGAGGTAAGCAGCCTCTTTCAAAGGGCGGTAAATCATTTCTCTTTTTGCCCCCTCAGTCAGCTACTGCTGCTCTCGAAGGGACAGATAAGATGATGTTTTAGGTGATGAACTACTTGTGCCCTTCTGCACAAGGGGAAGGGAAACGCCTGCTTCTCAGATTGAAGTGAGCTCTGAGGCCTGGAGAACCAAAAACTTTGTACCAACTACAACAGGGAATTGCTTCTGGAGATTCCCAGGTAAGACTGCTTGGGTTTCTTTTTGTAGAGACAATACTGCCTTATTTGCTCACAAAGCCTGTGGTATTATGTCACGTGAAAAGGTTTCTAATTCAACTCTATTGTATTTAATGCCTGTTTTTATGAGTTGGTGTGAGAATGCATGTATTTAATGGTTAGAGGAAAAAATTAAAAGGTCAAGAATTTTCTTAATAGACGTGTGACACAACCACTTCACAACTTAAGGAAAACTGTGTTTGGGTTTAAGGTAGAACACCTTAAAATAATATGGGTTCAATGCTTGTACTTGAAAAAAGTACTTTCTGCTCTGTCTGTAAACTTAAATTCTCATACAAACAGCTGAAGTAAGGCAATGCTGTAACACTGGCTTTTTAGATGGCTACACTTAACAATGCTCTACGCGTTTACTACCACACAAATATACTCCATGAAAAATCTTCAACTGAAGTATGACTGTGTGGCTTCTAAAGGGCCAGCAGGTGTAGGTAAAAAATTCTAAATTCAGTAGAGAAGTTAAAGTTTGATTTGCACGGTGGCCAGTTTCCAGGATCAGGGGGAAGTTGAAAACAAAAGATACATTCCAAGTTGTAAAAAGTTTTATTTTAAGTAAAATGAGCTCAACAATCTCCCTTTGAAGGCATAGTCAGGCTGCAACAGCTTCCAAATATAGTTCACTTCCTGAGGGGTTTGTAGTAATGTGCAGCAATGCTGTGTGGTTTCTGTACTGTGGAGATCGAAAATCTGGATTTTCAAGGAGTCTGACCTTTACAGAACATGCTAATGATGCACAGGAATTTCCCCCCAAGAACTGAACAGTGACTAAGTTCTGTTCTTCTGTAATGTGGCATCTGTCAAACGCAGGAAGTATGCTGTTAAGAAAACCGTTTTAGCAGTAGTGAGATAACTTCACACCATCTCGAATGGCTACCGATTGCTCTAGAATGGTTACATTAAGTTAGAACCCCATTCTGATGTGGTATGAGAAATACTCAAAAGGCTACGTTTAAAAAAAAAAAACTGAAAAAGCTGATGGGTTTAGCGGCTCTCATCCTAGTTCTGCAGAGTCCCCGTAACCATCTTCCAGTTACAGGAATTAGCTGAAACCTCTCGATTTCAACCTAACTTGAAATCATTACACAGTTGAAAAAAGTAGGAAGGAAGAAGCCGTAAGAATGGAAAATCGTGCATCAGGGAGCAGGCAGACACGGGAAGGTTGCTGGCTGGTGGGATGAGGCTTTGTGAAATAAGAAATGTAAGGCCAAGCGCTCCACAAGAGTTTAATCTTCCTATATTTCCTGCAACGGCTTGTGTTATTAGGAAGGTAATTACAGATTTTCAAGTCAATGGAAGTATCTCCTCTTGCAGTAACTCTGGGCTAGCAACAGCATTTACTTTTCTAATGAGTCTGATCCTAAAGTGGTTTTTCCAAAATTCCAACTCTAGCTGATAATCAACTGTCTGCACAAAATTATTGCCTGGTTTTTGCACTGTTTTTAAAAATATTCTGTGGGTTCTGAGTAGTCAGGTGGGGTTTCTGTAGGGGAGACAGCCCTTCTTGCGATGCACTCAGTATGTCCTTCAACAGACATTTGAAATCACTTCTTTGCCAAGTCTCATCTCTGCACTTGCTGTTCTCATCCCTATTTCAAACATTCTTTTCAAAAAACTGTAAAAAATTTGGAATTTAACACTTACTGCTTCTACACTAGACCATTTATCAGTTTTTTGACCAAGCTGATAATTACTAGCTAGAGTTTGATGGAACAAGCTTTCATTTTTCACTGAAATTTGAAGAATTAGTGGAATATTTAAACTCAAGTTATTGGTAGAGAGCAAGTCAAAGTAGAGGGAAGAGATGGTGAAATGGGAATAAATCTCACCCATTGCCTGTAAACTTCTCTATGCAGCAGGGGACAATGAAAGCAATACCTGAAACTCTACTATTCCATGTAAAAGGTTTAAAAGTGCTGTAGTGCTCTGTACCGACGCAGTGGCAGTAGCACTGTAGCTGCTCAGTTTAAACTTTTGATAAAAATACTAAGCCCTCAAGGCCTGCGTTCTCCAGAGTTCATATCAAAGAGGAACCCGTGTTACGTACCGCTTTTCATGACTACATTGGACCACACGTTGGCATTCAAGGCTTGTACAATTCGTTTCACTCCAGTGGACTCGGGAAAATCATCTAAACCAAAAGACAAAGACATTGCACTCCTAATAACTAGCCCCAAAATCACTACTTGCCTGAAAGTGAGGAGCTGTGTGTCTGATTGTCTGTTTTATCTTATAGCAATAGATAAAAGTGACTTTTTTTTTTTCTTAGAAAACACAGATTACTTGCCTTTGCTTCATAAGAGGCCAAACAAATCTCAATTAATGCCTCACTTCTCTGTCTATGCTTCCAGGTATCATGAACTGTGAGCTCTCAGCCTTTTGTAGAGATCCGAACTCTGAGTGAGGTTTTGTTAAATATTTAGCATGAGGCCTATATTGGTGAATAACATACAAGTAAATTTAATAGTAATAAACAATTTCTAAGCTGCTATTAAAAGCAAGGCAACCTTTACCCCAAGATCTTTTAGAATTCTGCATGGCATAAAAATAGATGCTAGAATTGCTTCTCCTTCCTTTGGAAAGTAAAGAACTTCAAACAACCATTTTAAAAGGTGTGATGCTTGTTAAAAATGGAAATGATCATTGTGAAGCTATCTCCACAACATCTAACTCCAAATGTTCAGTAATCCCGTGAATTACAGTAACTTGAAAGCCTAGGGAAAGCATTATTTGGACTTCAACTTATTTACTGAATAGAATAGATCTGACACAACTTTGTATAAAGTCAGTTTTCCCATTTCCTCAGTTTAGTCAGCTTCCCATGTTTGTGCAGGTCTCACAAAGCAATAGGGAAAAAAAAAAAACCAAAAACAACGCTTTTGGATACAAAAATGTGATTGCTTAAAACCCAGCCATTTTCAGGACGACTCGGGGACAGGCACAGTTAATTGAAAGTGCCTTTAAAAATGAATTTCAAACTGTCTGTGACCCCTTAGATCAAATATTTTGCCCTCTATAATGCTGTGTTTGGTTTTGTATCAGTCATTATCAAGAGTCTCAGTTTAGAGTTCCTGTCCTTGCTGCACAAACAACTGACAGCGCAGCAAGAGCTCCGGTTCACTTGTGATAAACTGCCAGAAATGTCATCATTTTTAAACAGACATTGGCCCAGTATGTTTACTGTGTCCATTTTATCTTTTGTAATTCATACAGCATGTTTACGGGGTAAATATATTACTTACTGGAATATGTTTCTTCCTGTGCATGAGTCACAGTGAATCAACTACCGTATTAAAAATCCAGGAAAGAACATGTATCTTAATACTCCGAAGATTAACATATTGTGTTATTACTCCCATTGTTTATATTATTTAAATAGTAAATAGCTTGTTCTTTACACCAATTATTCAATAGAAAAAAAATAGCCTTGACTTAGTGTTACTAGTATTTCCTTTTAAAGCACTTCATAAGACAACTTCAGTCTAAGGGGTACCAACTTCCAATAGTTCTGGCTTCTATAAATCAGAAATAGATGTATCCCTCCCTCCCTGACTAACAAAGTGCCAAAAAGAAAAGCATCTTTGAAGACATGGTGGGGGGAAGAAGGGGAATCTTAGCTCCTCAAGATACAATGTTAATCTAGGCCTTTAAAAGGGGGGAGGAACTTGAGTTCTAGCTCAGAAGACCTTTAGACTAAATTACTTTTTGGTGACAGCTATGCACTTGGTGAACCTGAAATAGAGCAAATGTTAGTGACTAATTCCACTCCAGCCTGGAAACGGAGTTGGTTATCTCATTTTGGCTCTATAGAGGTAAGATCTAAACCCCTTTTTTTTTTTTTTTTTTATATCACTGAAATGAGGAGATAAGGCTGATGCTGATAAGGCTGTCCGGAAGTGCACAGTCACTTTTCAAGAGTGGAACATCACACCTCACACTTCTGACTTTGCTCGATGGGTTTTTTCAAGTTATAAACATGTGGTCAGCCAGTGATTTTGAAACTGGTTTATTTCCTGTGTACCGCTGCATGCTATTCTAAAATGTTTTCAACAATCTCCCCTCTTCAGCCTATCTTGTCACCTTTTGAATAATGTCTATCTTCTCTTGGTATGTACAATAGCTTTTAAAGTCTCTTTTAAAAAGACAAAGAATTTTCCTGCCCTTGTGCATCTCTCTGGTTCTTGTTTTTTTAGATTTATTTCCAAAGTGGAATGTAAATGCTTCTATTCTATCAATGCAGCCCTGGATTAGTGCCAGAAAAAGGAGCAGATATTAATTTTACGTAGGTGCTACATAAACAGCAGCTGTATTTGGGAGGAGACAAATGGAATTTCTTGGAGGAAATAACCACCTCCTCCTCCTGACCTTTTATAGCTGAGGCTAAGCCTCACCAACTGGGAGCATTCCATGCAGTAATAATGTAGCACATAAATAAAGTTATGCCCCTTGCAATTGTTTAGAAGATATTTTGGTGTGTTCTTTCATTCTAAAAATAGAAGCAGGAGTCCTACCATCTTCATCAGGCAGTTCCTCGGGGCTAAGTTCTACCAGTTCAAAGCCGTGCTTGATGCACCATTCTTGAGCTTTCTGTCTGTTGACACCTACAGTTGGGAAACAAAAACATGTACCAAACATACACATTTGAGATTAATATCAGCAGTTGAATCTTTACCTACATTTTATTCCCTCAAAGTTGTTTGCTTATTCTGGATGTATTCTGGGGGAGAAGTATATAGCAGCTGGCACGGGTCCTCCATTCACTTTGAATTTGATTCCAAAAACTCCAGTTAAACAAATTCCTCCTTCGAATTGTTTTGGGTTTGTTTGGTTGCTTTTTTTTTTTTTTTCAAATACCATAAAATCAAATGGCTTTGCAGTGGGTACGCAAAGGGAAATGTAACTGAAGTGCCACAGTGAATGAAGACTTCTATTAACTCCAGGTTTGAATCTGAATTAAGTTACAGGGATGTATCTGCACCTCAGAGCTTGCTGTTGTACTGCATGTACTAATCTAGAACCAAAGCAAACGGGTGTATTTAGTGTCCAAATGGTCAAAAAAGATGAATGTACTTTCCGCTGTAGGTAAGCAACCAACAGTCATCCTCATTCTTCACTGGAGAGGATCATTCACTAATATGAATACCTTTTTAGTTACCTGGCAGTGCCTGCTGGCACACTAAGCATGGGACACAAAGAGCTCATTTTCAGCAAGTTTGTAAAATTCTGATTCAGTTTTAACCACAATTAGCTAAAGATTACTGTTCCTGGTCACAGGTGTAAGCTGGTTCTTCTTAATCAAATCTCAAGCCCAGTCTCACAGATATTTTGAGAAACAATTGTGTTGATTTAACTAGAAAATAAATTATTATGCAAGGTTAATAACTCTAAGTCAGTTTGGAACTTCTTTGGGTTTCATACCATTTTCAGACACTCTGTTACAAACCAGGATCATGACTTCTGGTAACCACTCTTCTGTCAGGGGAAGCCATTCAGAGACACTATCGAGTCCAGATTCCTAAATGGAGAAAAAAACAAAAGTTCTTTGGAATACATCTCAAATACTTTTGGTTTTAAATCATTAGATTTATTATTAGAATTTATTAGAATAAAATGAAGTAAGAAAATACACTAGGCTGCATATCAAGTATGTTTAAGACACTTGTGTTCTAATCGGAGAAGCTGATTTATACACAACTTCCTTCTGACTCCTGGCTTACCTTAGAGATGAGTTAATCCTATTGCTTTCGACCTCCCTTCCATGTTTAATATTAATTATGCAATCCCAGTGTAGATTCAGATTTTTACTTAAGACTAATCATGAGTATTTCATTTTAAGCATATCTTGGGTTTAAGGTGCAGCTATTCCATCTTCCACGCTCAAGTGGATGTTATGGGGACTGGTGAAATACTCCCATTGCTCTAGTTTACTCCGAGTTATATATTATAGTTAATTCTATATCTTTACTGAATGTGTGGTATGTGTGCCCTTTCCCATCTGTGGTGAAAAACAGTTCCTTATTTAGAATTTTTTTTATCTCGGAATCTTTCTGGCTTTTGCTAAAACACTGTTTTCACGGCTGCCAGCTTAGCAGAAACAATTTTGGGTAAAATGATAGCACTGAATCTCACGTTTAGCTCTGTCATTCTTGGCTGTCCTAAAGCAGCCCTTCCGAACTAGCACCAGCCAGGAGTAAAGTTGGAGGTGGTGGACTAGAAGAGGATTTGCCTAACTTAGTGGCACATTTGCATCCTGAAAGCCTCTCTTCCAACTGGAGTATAACAGTAAAAGGGAAAGAAACTGCTTCCACTGATAGCAGGCGTAATTTAACATTGATCTACTGACAATTAATAGAACAGCCCAAAAGGAACGGATGGCACTAGATGAAGAGAATGTAATTTGTGGTTATCACTGTGATAAGGCAACTATGTCATACAGATAAAGCAATACAGTGAAGCAGAAGAGTCTTACTATTGTGCTGTCGAAGTACACTACAAACGCTTGCACAGATTCAGCAATATCTCCAGTAACAAGGAATGTGTTTGGTACTACACAAAGGTGAATATCCGCAGAATAGTATTTATTATCTATTGTCCAGGGGTAGAAATTCACTCTTCCACTTGTAGTCGCACCCACAGTAAGGTCATCTCTTCCTGTGATACCTGGATAAAAGAAAATGAATGAAACTGATGATAAAACCAGCATCAAGAAAATAATTTGTCTAGAGAAGCTTGGTACAATGCTGATACAGGGCCACCTTTATTTACTATAACAAAACAGTATATATTTAAGATCTTTAAAAACTCAACTTTATTTCTTACACGCTCTGGGCAATCCTGCTTCGGCAGGGGAGTTGGACTAGATAATCTTTATGATCCGTTCCAACTTTAAAAATTCAGTGAAATTCTTACTCTGTCCTGGAGTTTATTATTAAGCTTTCAAAAGAGTTTTTTCCCAAGTCTTTAGTTTCAAAAGAGTTTAGTTTCTAGCTTTCAAAATAAAATACAGAACAGCAGCTCTTTAGGAAGCAAGCCTTTTCTTCCTGGAAATAGCTTTTAAAGTGTTTGCCTCCAACTCACTACCTGCAAACAGGCTGTATGGAGAGAATGCCTAGGCTTTGTCACAGCAGAAACAAACCTTGCGTGTTCGTTCAGATGTGAAGAATGGTTTGACTGTGACCGAAACCTGAAGGTAACTAATGAAAAAATGAACCAAGTGACTACAATTCAGTTGTAAATCCCATTAAATTCCATGTAGGAGTTCGACAATTAAAATCCAAGGCAGTGATTTGATAATATAATGTTAAACACTGTCCCTTCATGTGCCGGTAACAACCTTCCCAGTGCAAGCTCTCATAGCGTGACAGCCACCTGGTGGAGCTGAATTATAGTTAGAAGCAGAGCATCCAATTTATACTTTGCTGGAAAGGGACACTTTATCTTGGACACTTAATAACACAGGTCAATTATATATTAAATTGACTGAGTCATCTAGAATTTATTTGAGCATAAGAAGAGTTAATAAAAAAGAAGAAATAAAGTATATGGGTTTAAAAAGATCTTAAGGGTAATATTTTAAAGGTATTGAGACACAACGCCTGGAGATGCTGGAAGACCCCCAAATAGTTGGAATTTGAATTTGAAACTATGTGTATCTTATCAATGAAAAGGCGGGAAAAAGTCATTGCCAAGATTGCCATAGAAAGGTCCGATGGCTTTTGCAACTAACTGCAAAGTCTGTGAAATCTAACTAGTGAATGAGCATGGAGCACAGCAGCACACAGGAGAGCTCTAAACCAGAAGGATTATTTGCAGCAAGGAGGAGGAGGACACAGGGAATCTGAGAGAGAAATTCGACCTCAGAAAGAGAAACCTGGGGGGAAATCTCCTGTCTGCATTTTTTAAGGAGAAAAACACTTCATATAATACTGCAGCCACTCTACAGCAGGTCTCTCTCTCTTGTCGGCGTTAGCTGGTGTTACGCTCGACTGACACGAAACAAACACCTATGCACCCATCTTCCAGGGAAACACCAAAATAAACTGTCGGTTTTAAACCCAAGCTTTTCAATTTAGGCTACACAAAGACATCAAGTCTACTCTTCAAAAAAACAAACCCCAAGTAATTAGTAAAAGAGATTATCAAGTAATAGCAAGACATTTCACAAAATCTATAGCTTTCATGTACATATTGTATTATAATAAAGGCATTTTGGCAGACAAAAAGTTATTTTTTTCTTCTATAAAACAGGAACTTTAAGAATGATTAGATGTTGTGTTATAGGTGGTATAATTTAGTTTGGTATCTCTGGTAAACAGGACTCTTAATATGTGCAAATTGCTGCCAGACTAGAATTTTCTTTTAAATGGGTATTAGGGCCAATGGGGTGAGTGTTCACTCTGCTTACATATAATGTGACAAAATTATAGTAACCTGGAACAAAGTAAGGCAGACAATGTCACTGTGCATTTCCAAAACACTGGGACGCCTTTTCTTTCTGGACTTATCTGTTGCCTGGCTTTTCAAATGCAGGTATAATCTTAATTTTCTGCTCTGGAAACCAGGTGCTTTGAATGCTACATAAAATATGGTATAATTATCCTTTCGCTAGTGTTTTGACAGTTAAAAATAAGTAACTAAAATCAGTTCTAAGATAGTGGAATTGCAAGTCAACACCATAAGAAGCTAAGAATGAAGGAGCCCATAGAAATTATTGAAACACAGAAAATCAGCAATAAGACTCAAAGCCAAAGGTAGGAAAAGAGGGAGGGGAAAGGAATCCAGTTCAAAAGTCACTCAGTGAAGTCAGCACCTGAGCAAGAATACAAAAGGAAAGAATTTCTTATAAAAGATTTTCAAAAGCTGATATGAAAGAACTTTCACATTTGCTTTGTAAGTGATTTTTTTTTTTTTCCTTACAAAAGCATTCATGGACAAATTTAGACCTCAAAGTACTGCTAGAAGAACGAGGACGTGTTCCATTTACATGCTACCGTTCCTGTATTTTAAGCAGTTTTCTTTCATCCCATTGTGCTTCTGATTACTCAGCATTCACCCAAAGAGATTTTGCCGATCCCCTGTGAAATTTCTCTCCCAGTAAAAATGCATGTTGCAAACTAAACTCAAAGGAACTTTCCGAAAGGCTTCAGGCTTGCCGTGGCTCAGCACACGTAGGGTTGTCACAAATTACTGCAAAACAGGCTGATTACTCATGGCAGGAAACTCAATGCAGTTTGGGTGTCTTGTGAACAGTTCTCTTCCACAAAAGTCACTTAGACCAATTAGGTTTTGGCCTTCAGAGTAACCAAGGAGAGACTACAAAAGAAATATACACTGCAACTCAAACTGAGTTGTCAAGGATATATTCCATGATGGAATAGGTTTTAAGGATTACATTTGCTACCTCTGGTTTCCAGAAATGTCTTTCCAAGACAGCCTGTATTTTAATGAAAAAAGTAAATTCAGCCAGAATAGTTTAATATTGAATTTAGAGAATATTCATCAGAATAAACCCCATTATGTTTTATTGGAATAAATGTCTAGAAAATTAATACGGCAAAAGGAGGTGGCTTGTCAAACTTATCTCTAGTGAGTTACTCATTTTGAATTTTAAACTCCCCAGCCATTGAAAGTGTCAGTGGTTTGCCATCCAAAGAGCCTGGAAAACCAACTGACTCACTCTTTGACCACAACAGTAGGAAGGCTACTGGGCTGACTTAATTAGCTGGCCTTTTCATGGAGCAGAAGTGGCTTGTTTGGATGACAGGAATGCAAACAGATTCCAAATGCATCACCCTTAAAGAGTCCTAAAAACATGCATGGAAAAGTTCATGCCACAAAAGAACATTGCTTAGTGTCATTCAAAAACATGACATGAGTTCAAGGTCCTCTAAGAAATACTGCAACTACTAATGCTGGACACTTATTTTACTGAAATAACTTTTACAATCTTACCAATAACTGCTGAATACTAATGAAGACACACAGTATTTCAGCATCCCATGCTTCTGTATAAAAGCACTTGGCAGCAATAGAAGCTTCTTCATCTACAGTGTATTATTTGAAGTTAGGGACCAAACAGACCATTTCTGAACCAGTTTGTTGTTTTGGTTTTTTTTGGTTTTTTCCCCAAAGGGACTAAGGTATTGATCACTCTTCCCGGTGTTTTTCAGACTGAATACACGTAATATGAACAGAATTCAGTTTTCTACAATGCCCTAAATGATCCCAAGTCCTCTTAGTTGGTAGGTACACCAAACAGTTCTCACATTCTGGGCCTTGAGAGCCACCTGGTGGAATACACCATAAAAAATACTCCTGCAAATTAGACAAGGAGTAAAGAAAACTCAGAAATATGCTGTGGGGGAGGAGAGGAGTGGTAAATACCGAAAAAAAAAAAAAAGGAAAAAAAAATCATGTCAGACAGTATTTTATCTGTTGGCCAGCATTTTTAAAAACTAAAACCATCTTATTTGCTGTTTTAATTTGTGATTAATATATCTAAGAAGAGCCAATCCTATGCTGTGCATTTTAAATAGCTTTGTTTTGCCAGAGTACCTAACGAAAGAAAGCATTCAGGGCATCCCCTGGAAACTTGAAAGAATAAAAATATATCTAGCAAACGTACCACAATATTATTTTCATCCTTGAGCCATTTCCTATCTAACAGGATGAAAACACTGGAAAAACCTTGTAATGAGCCTGGGAAGTTCTGGGAGGCAGCAGGAGAAACTGGTTCTCATATACCTCGTAACAGTGAACACTCTAAGCAGCTTCCTTCTACTTATACAACAGGTTTGCCTAAAAAGAGCATGTACCAGGGAAATCCAGCAACACAGGGGCAAAAGCAGTGATAATACTGGTAAGGGCTTTGTTTCCCGTTTCTATTATAGACTCAAAACCCAAGGATCCTACCAACCTATACAGTATTTAATAACATTTAACCATACATATTGTATCTCAAACACTGTACTGCCTCGGAGGTGTTAATATAATGGTGCTGTTCTCAGCATTGAGCTAAACCATCATCAAGTAATGCCTTTAATCTGGTGCGACGCTTTCATGCCGTAAAAACACAAGTTGTGAGACTTGCACCAGCCTTATGCTTCAATCCACCAAAACCCTTCAGCCCAGCCACAGCTGCCTTGTCCTTATCAGCATGTCCTTGAATGTTTTACAATGTTTGTTTTGCTTATGTTTCTGGATCTGATGTAATTTCACTTGTTATACAAAGCAAGAACTTAAAATTCTTACGTTATTTATTGTAGTAAACGATCTCGATTCTCGATAATGTCTTTTGAGAAGTAACCCAAAGAGAGAACACAAAGACTATCTGTAAGACTCCAATTTTGGTACTGGAAGCCCAGACATTTCAATGTGAGTACTATTTTAAAAAAAATTAAAATATGAAGTTAAGTTTTAAGACTTTTTTCAGATTAAATAGCATTTCTGTGAAGCTTTTTGCTCACCTTCCTTTTTCACTTGTTTAATTTCACTATGAAAAATAATCAAAGGAAACCCACCAGAACCTTGAATGATTCCTTCCAATTTGCTTATACCTTCCTCAAAAATAAGCAACAACCAGTAATAATATTCTTGGATATGCAATCCTTAAATAATTCAATATCAACCCAGGTGCCTTGACAGAGTAGCCTCTGACTGCAGACCTTGTACTGTTATTCTTGTTTCAAAATGTGGTTTAATGAGATGGAGGGAGCCAGTCCCTGGGGGCAGCCCTCTGCTTTATGAGGTCCTAAGTAAGATCTTACTCAGAAACAGTTGAAAACAAATCCAGAAAAGGGAGTGGGTGTGTTTGATAAGTTATACATCTTAGTATGCACATCAAACTGTTCGTGACAGTTCTCTAAAAAGCCAGGCTGTACTAACAAGTTGTAATGGCAAAACCACTGAGATCTAAAGAGCTTCTTCCTGGAATCCCCCCGATTTTAGAATTACTAAAAATTCCACTGAAGTTTTCTCTACTATCAGGTCTTACACTCGTGTTCCCTTTTTCAAGCCATAAAAGGGGAACTAGGTTCCAAGAAACCACTTTCCACAGAATGAATCCTATGTATTTGAGACGGAGTAAGTGTAATCTACAATTCTGACAACTACAGAAAGGAAGAATTTTTTTTGCTTTCCCTTTTTTGTGCTTCTGCACTGGGACAACAAATAGTCTAATGCATGAAAGCGAGCCTGAGTAAAGCAAGAGTTTGGACCCACCAGGAATTTTGGACATTCTACCATCTGTAGGGTCCCAGATAGACTGTTCACTTCAAAAACAGAAAGATGAAGCCAGAGGGACAGTATTTAGTCTGCTTTTGTTTTCCCCTTGCCTATACTCCTGAGCCACTGTGGTTGCTTTGGTGACCCCTTCTTGTTCTAGGGGCCATCTGGACCACCACCATGTCCCAATGAAACAAGGTCATTTTTTCATTCTACGTGTGAATGATCAGAATGGCCAACAGCAAACCTGATGGTCCCATGAATCTGTTGTTTCTTATTGAACAAAGCATTATTTTTATTCAGTCTCAAGGCAATTCTCAAGTTATTTTGTCCAGGTCTAACTTATGATGGTTTATTTGCACTTAAGACAGGGCAAGTGGCCAGCGGGTAACTGAGCATTTTGGGATGTGGGGCTTCCTTTTTTTCCTGTGGATTGTGGCGATGCTATCGCCTGCTCCTCAGGGTGGGAGGGTACGAAACACAGAGTGTGCGGCTCTACGCTGTCTCCTAAATAGCTTACTTCCTTAGAGCAATAAGGAGGCCCCTGACGCCCTCCTCAAGGGCAGGTGGCTAAACACCACAGGCCCGGGGGCAGGCAGGGATCCGGGTGGCCACCCACTCAGGGGACGGTGCGTGAGAGGAGAACAGCCGCCCCTCGGGGCTCCCCTGAGAGCGCGGCCTGGGGCTGCGGAGCTGCCAGGCCGAGGCCTCGCAGCTGCAGACAGACCGAGGCCCCGTGGCTGAGGCTGTCCGGGCACCGCAGCGCGCCGCGGCGACGACTCACGTTTGACGAGCTCCTCGGCCGGGAAGCCGGCGGCGCAGCTGGTCACCAACGCGAAGGGCCCTGCCGCCGCCATGGCGCCCGCCGCCGCGCCTCTTCCGGCCCCGCCGCTACCACCCGGTTGCGGGGGGGGGGGGGGGGGGGGAGAAAGACGAGTGGGCGAGCCCTTCTAGGGAGGAGGGAGCTGGAGAGCGGGCTCGGCCCCCGTTTGACGTGCGCTCCCCCCCCGCGGCGAGGCGGATGGTGCGGTCCGGCCCGCGCGTCCCGTTGCTAGGGGCGAGGGCGGCAGCCGCCATGGCCGGCTCGGTGGAGCCGAGGCGGGAGGCGGGAGCCGACCCGGTGCAGGTGGGTCCGGGCAACTCCCGAGGCGGTCCCGTCCCTCCCTGGCAGCCGAGCCCCTGCGGGACCCCTCCTGCCCTGGGGAGGCCGCCTCACAGCTCGGCTGAGGCGCGGGCGGCGCGGCCTGCTGCTGCTGAGGGGACGGGCGGGCTCAGCCCCTGCGTGAGGGAGCGGCTGCGGCGTTGCCGGTGAAATTTGGAAAAAGGCTTGGGCCTCCTAAATGTTATGGTTCTTAGCGTAATGCGGCCTCGAACTTTTTTGGTTAACACGGGGTAAATGTGTATTTTTGATCCGGGCTGACATCATCTCCTCACAGGTGGCCTCTGCCTTTGAGTCCCTCCTTAACACTTTTGAGATTCCTGCAGAGTTAAGTCAACTGAGCCAAGAGAGATGTTTGAAACGTGTAAGGAAGGATCATTCCTTGGCAAAGGACCTCAGTCCTGAAGTTTATTGCCATTGCTTTGTGAGATTTATTTTAAAATGAATTTTTTCCTCCGGTTTTCTGTAATCGACGACTTTAAAGGATTTGTATTATTTATAAAAATACAGAAATATAGGATGTTGCGTATATTTCTTTGCTGTATTTGGGAAACGTTTAATTTGGATTAAACCCTGCTACACAATGCCATGGGATTTGCTTATGGGTGTGAATTTTGTCATAACTTGCTTTCCAGGTTAAAGAAGATCTTCACAAGCTTAAAGTCAAAGTGAAAAACATCAACTTGGAAGGAAATGTAGAAACCGTGGATATTAGTGACCTGGATACAGCAACTAAAAGAACTGAACTTGGGCTGAGAGTAAGTAAAATGGAGTAGATCCAGAAGACAATTCAGTTTTTGAGTCAGTAATTCACTTAGAGCCAAAATCTCATTTAGTCTGATAGAACCACAAAACCTATCAACTTTTCAGTCAAGTGAAGATCTGGATTGCTAAATTAACTGAGTTAAATAAATTTAGTATCCCGCATATCTTTGTAATAGTCTAAACATTATTTTTTCCTTCTAACAGACACATGCTGAAAATTATGCTATAAACAGACAAGTGTTAACTATTTCTTCTACTACTAATAAAGAAGTACATTCAAAAGAGCCCCCTAAGTGGTAAGTGGAACAGCTGTTTTATTGCAGAGACAATGCAGGTAACAAGACAGAAAAACTGTGGTATCAGAATCTTGTAAAGCAAATTGGAATATTGGCCCAGATGAGGTTATTTTGGTCATTTGCTATTTTTATTTTATTTTGTTTAAGTTAAAAAAAAATACAAAATTAAATACAGTTCTAAGTAGCTACAGCAACCTTCTGTTAGGTCCTGTGATTTATTTTTTTTGCTAAAAACAAATTTAAATAAATATATAGCCTTCCAGATTCAACAAGATGGAAGCAGTATGGGTTTCATAAGTAAAATCAAACTAATTTTTTAAAACCTCACTGTTTGTTTCTTTCTAAATCAGGGGCCTTCCTTTTGGTGCTTCTCAGAAACAGCTTATTTTACCACGAGTACCTGTTGAGCCGGTGGCTGTCCAGGCATACAGCAAATCAGCACTACGCGTTTCTCAAAGTTCACAGGTCTGAAATAATACTCCTTATTCTGCCAGAGACCACATTAAATGAGCAGGCTGCTGTCTCGTAGGTTACCAGTTGATCCCATAATGTTATGTTCTGACTCCATGTCGATTCAGTTTTTGATAATATATCATCTATGACTGAAAGTGTTAAAAAAATTCTCAGTAGAATGAGCAGTTTGAGGGGTAGGAGAGGAAGGACTTCAGTGTCATCGTGGGTGCATCCAAAAGCCTTCTGTTCTTTATTCCCTCCCCCCAAGTATATTGTTAAAGTGTTCTGAAACCAGGTGGTTGTTCAGCTGTAAGGTCCAAGTCCCGCAAATACTGTATGCATAACTGTGACTCTGCAAATAACGTGTCTAAAACAAATGGAACTGTATATTGGAATAGCATGAGCGCAGATATAAATGTTTATGTTTTTTGAGACTAAAAGTGGGTCCTTTTTTTGGGTTTGGCTTTTTTTTTGCATAAAAGATATGGCAAATTTGGGGAAAGACTTCTGTTCATGTGTAGGGTAGTCACCTCTGACAAATATAGGTTTTCTCTTTGAAATCTGATTTTTTGCTCTTTTTATAAATGAAATCCTTGTGAAAACATTTAAAGCCTTCTTAAAATGTTTATATCTGGGGTATTTTTGCTGTTTTATTCTAAGCTGTGAATTTTGACTGGTGGTTTCAATGTGGTTTCCTCAAATATATTTTAAAAACAAATGAAGGTAATTAGCTGAATTGAAAAATACCCATTTTTACAATTTTGCATTATTACTATTATTATTAATTTAAATTCAAGTGAGTTTTGAGTGAGGGAGAACCTGAAGAAGAGGCTCTCTGTAGTTCTAAGGCTGTTGCCAGGAGCTAGGGATTGAAGCTACTTGACACGGTATAACCAGAATGAGCAGCCTGACACTCACCTTGCTAATTATCTTTGTAAAATAAATCCCAATATAACATAGTATTAAAATATTGCTTACTCTTGAAATGATGGATAAGGTGCAATGAGATCTCTGATTTTTTTTTCCGGACAGTATTCCAGTCCTGTCCTATATGAATACACTTACATTGTGAGGAAAAAAAAAATTATCAGAGTTCAGCTACTCTGAAAGCTCTGTATTATCTATGGTCTTTCAACTCTTCATGTGCACCAATGAGCTTAATTTACAGTGGAGCACGTGCTCTGTCCTGCCTTGACTTTCTCTTTGTCTTTTTATTTCTGATATCTATGGCATCTGCTTGGAAATGCATATCCAGTGACACACAAGTTACCCCTAATTTCCCATTATAAAGAAAATGGCAAACAGTGCTGTTTTGCCAGCTGTTGTACATGCCCAGCATGCCGACATAAAAAGCTTTTATTATTAAATAGTTGTGAAATCCAGCTGGGAAATTATCACCTACGATTCCTTAATTCCTGTCTTTTCCTTACTTGTAGCTATAAACAGTTTTGGTTTTTTTAGGCATACTTTGGTGTTTTTCAAAATTCCTTTCCGCTCAAAGGAAATACTAGTGAACTGAATATTATTCTGTTCGCAGCCAGTATTGGCTTGAAGAGATCAATGTTTCAACTTGTAATGCTTCTGAGAGAAATTAATAATTCACGCAGTAATATTTTTGTGCTTTGCAGTCCATAGTACGCTGTGCGAGGGTAGAAATGGAGCATAAGTTGTGTTTGTAGTAGTTAGGATGAAACAAGGTTGGAGTCAAATAAGCACAGATGCTATTTTCACGTGAGTATTGCTAGAATACTTGTCATATGGGAAATAGCTTGCCCGCAGGTGTCAGAATAGGCTTAAAATTATTGTTTACTCACACATACAGTATTTCTCAGTCATAGCAGCAGCCAGATAAGACTCTGCAAATCTAGCTCATAGGGGGGGAATTGTGAAGCGCTGTCCCCCTTTCCCCCCGCCACAGTATGTGTTGTAATTGGATTTCTTCTTCTAATAAAGCTTGAGAACCATAAAGAGGCATCTTCCTCATGCATTAATTGTAAAGCCTCTATATAGCAATAGCTGAAAAGACATTGGTATCCATAACTGGTAGGTGCATAAGTTCAATTATTTTTTATTTTTGTTTAAAAAATGCCTAATTTAAAACTGCTGAACTGATGCTTATGCAGCTGTGTTTTGGGGTTTTCTTGTTGTTTGTTTTTTTCTAAAAGTTGATACTTTCTGTGACATCCTGAATACACAGTAGAAGTTAATATTCTCTCATTAATAGAGTTAAAGATGTAAATGAAAGATGTTTCTAGGGGCCTCTAGAATATGCAAATAACATAAATAGCTAGACATGGGAAGAGATTTAGTTACCGATAGTACAGATTGTTTCACAGATTAATATATTGTAGTGCATTTATAGAAGAATTGGACTCTCTCAGAAACCATGCACCACGTGCATCTGCAAAACAGCTTTACATGGTGAATCAGATTTGTTGGCTTTACTACATGATAAAAATGCTCTCCACTCAGAAATGGTTTTTGTATCAAAGTAGAACAAGATTTGAACCACTTAACTCTACTGAACACTTCAATCTGTTCCATATACTCCAGTACACTCCGTGTTTATAATTGAGCACAATAATTCTCATTTGTGTTGAGCGTTATATTGGTACTAATGCAATATTTGCCCTGCTATTCTCATCTTTTTCTTGTTCTACATCAAGATGGTTCAAGATAGCTTAAATTTTAGACTTTGGATAATACAGATTGGTGGATAATGTAGATGGAAGAGAACCATGGTACCATCTGTATCAGCTCCTACAAAAGTAGAATTGTCACTTGACATACACTTAAGCTGAGAAAGTGACTTTTATCAGGTTTGTTTGGGGTTTTTTTTATTAAGCATTTAGATTCTTGTGCTGAGTGGAATCTGCCACTCCAGCATTGATCATTTCACCATCAGTCTGAGTGGGGAGTCTGCACTGTGAATCATCTCCTATTTTAATTGAGAAGGTACTCAGTTTTCCCCCAATTCTTGTTTAATAGCACAAGCAGTTTCTTTTCTGTACAGTGGTGTGTTATAGTAATAAAATAAATACCACAAAATCACTGATGAGGTGAAAATTGAACTTTCTGTCTCTGTGCAGCCATGTGGGTAAAAGAGTAATTGGCTTGGATAATAACTTTTGTTCTTACAAACCCAAATCTAAATGAGCATCTAGTTGATACATCTGCTTGTAATTACTATCAAAAGAAGAGAATATATTGTGCAGATAAATAAATTAATCCATTTTTAGTGCTTTCACAAAGTAATACAATTGTTTAATAGCTCAAATATACCTCTAATGATTCTTAGACTTTTTATGGCATTTTTAGTATGTCAAAAACTAGAATTCTCATAAATTTATTTTTTACGTTTACACAATAGAAGCATCAGCAGAGAGTTCTAGTTGTATAAACATGTTTAGTTGGATCTTACTATGTAAAGGAACTTTCTATATTCCTGCCTCCATGAAATGGGAATTAACCTCATACACTGCCAGGGCCCCAGCTTTTCTCGATTACCTTAGTTCTTTTGGCTTCTCTGGTGATACATTAATTTCTGCCATTTGAGGATTCTTCCTCATTCGGCGTTGGTTGGGAAATAAACCCAGTTTGATGCAGCATCTAGTTAACAATGTTATTGCAATAAAAGTATTGGGAGATGCTACTACACTTGATACAGATCCAGGTGGAAACTAAAGCACGTGCATTAAGATGAACTAAAATATTTTCAACTTAAGAAACTTCTCCTCTAGAAAAAGTATATGGTGTCACTGGCTTTCATAGAAAAAGCATGTACTTTAGATACTTCTTATAACAAGATGAAAGTCTTTTTCTGTCCATCGGGATTTAAGTAATAATAATTTTTATTAGCTAAATAGTTGAATCCATTCCATGCAGATAACACAGCACATTAAAACTACTGTGTTTTCATTTTTACTACTCCAAGGATTTTTTTATTTCCTCATTTACGGAAAAGCAAGTGCTCTATCTGCATTGAGTCGATGGGCCATAATCGATCCAAAGAAACCGTTCTGGTCCATCAGGTCAATGATTCATGAATTTAAGTCTCTGGTAAACGTGGCCAAGGTAGATTGGACTCATTATCTTCTGGGGGAAGAAAGTACATATAACACCCTCCCAATAGATAGGGGGTGTACGAAATATTTGTTATAACACAGGTAATTGGTATTCACAAATTACCCATGTTAATCAAGTGAGTCAAACCTGATTGTCCTTTCCACTCGGATTTTAACTCAAAGATGCACAACTTGGGAAATTTCAGAGCTTGTAATGAAATTAATTGAATAAATTTTGGCAAAAGCATATAGGTGGGTAGTAGTTGTGTGCCTTGCTAAGTTGTCTGTGTGGATAGTCAAATAACATGACTTTTTATTATCATTTTGCAAATTTATGAATGCTAGCCAGTTCCTGCTTATAATACTTATGTCCCAATACAGTTATTTTAAGAATATGCATATTATATATTTTAGCATCAGCTGGAAATGGATATGAAAATTATGCTCGACTCAGAGAACATCAATAATAAAGCTGGTTTAAAACCACAGAAGTGTGAGACCAAGCTGCCACTTATAACTAAGAAAAAATCTGATCCTGTAAGTAACTCATTATCTTATGGGCATTGCTTTTCACTATTGAAGTTAATACATATCAGATCTTAAATTAAAAAAAAAAAAAAAAGTGAAATTACCTCACAGTTTCCTACTTTGACATTGATATGTAACGATCAAAACATTTGGAGTGACAACACTGGGGAAGACAAACCTGTAGCATAACAGGTTTAGCAAGACCCCAATCCAATAAAAGCCTGAGTGTACATGGGAATGTGCGTGGTAAGTAATCCCGGTAAAATCGGGGAGTGAAGATAAGCAAACTGGAGACTGAGGAGTTTAGGATGTGGCCCAAAGATCAAGAAAGAAGTAAAAAGGGTTTTGTTGACAAGAATGGGCTCAGTTGTTTAGTCTAAGGCCATTTCTTAAAAAGACAAGAATATGTTCTGTTTTCAAACAATAACAAAAAAAAAAGCAATTCTGTGACAGGATTGCTGACACTGACCACAGGTTAGTGTCACTGAATCAAAAAAAATAGGGGTGATACTGAAAGAGCATCAGCATCCTAGAGTGACTACATGAATTTAGGTGTTGTTTGCATCTTACTTTTCTGACATGGTTTGAGAGGGAATGTTGGGTTCTATTTCTTAGCTCCGTGCTGGGAGCACTTACTTTGGAATGTGAGGGACAGATTCAGATCCCTCTTTTCCATGTCTTCTAGATCCCAAGTGCCCTCACTGTCAAGCTACAAGCTATTCTGAAGCACAGCCTTTCTTTTATTTCTAGATAAGCTGTTTTCTTTAGTACAAAACAATTACCAACCAGAGCTGAGACTGAGCACTTCCATAACACTCTCCTCAGAGTCCCGGCCTTGTACCATCAAATCACCCCTCTCTGTTTTTCTGTCTGGTCTGAGAATGTCCAAGTTGTGTAAAATTAAGTTTTGATTCTTCCAAATTTGTGTTCCGCAACCGCTGCTCCTCTTAAACAAAGGAACGTGAAGATGACGCTTTCTGCAAAGTATGCTTTTAAAAAAATTTAATAGGCCCGGGCATCCCTCCAAAGATCAGTTATGTTCACAAATTTAGCACAGCACGGTGGTCCACATGAAAGAATATGCCCAATGGTCTCACAGAAGGATGCTCTTCTACGATTTAATTTATGTAATAGAAGCATTATGCAGCAAGCCTAGTGCTGTAAAAGACAGTCTAGGGTATCTGGTTTTAAACAACATAAACAGAATCTGTGAATGGCACAGTTGTAAGCTGCCACTTATAAAAAATGATTTTTGAAAGCTGTTGCCCAGACTGAGAGGTGATTTGTCTAACCCTGTGATGTAGAGTTAATTAGAAAAAAGCATCATGGCTAATAGCTTTTTAGAACCACTCTAAAACACTCACAGAGAGGAGTATTATACTACTGCAGAGAGCCATGTGTTTTACCACTCTCACTGAAACCTACTGATCAGAGAAAACTTCTTAACGTTGACTTAAATTACAAACGTTTAGTGTAAATTAGTCAATTCTCTGATACGTATTTACAGTTGCTACAGAACTGTTTATGCCAGGGAGATGGGCTGAAGAAACAAGTAGGTATTTCCTACCTCTAATTTATTCTAGAAGCTTTTTAGAAGTTTCCAAATCCCCTGACACAATCTGTATTTTCAAATGTTCTGGCTTCACTGGGGGTAAAATTTTGCAATTAGATTTGCAAAATCCACTAATGAGCTTGTGAATCAAGGCATTTTGTTAAATGTGATCTATACTAGCACTTAGAGGAATGAGAGTTATAGAGCACCAATAGTAACTAAAATAAACGGATGTGTAGTTGCAGGTCTAAAATTATATGGTCTTTAGTTTTGAAAAAAATATAAATTAAAGTAGCTACAAGAATTAAGGTAGGTGCTACCTACCCTGGTTTTACTAATCAGCCATTAGAGGGCAATATTTGTACGCACACATGCGGACACACACGCACATACCCATGTACATGCCCTACGTATGTACATAAGATCAAAGATTATCTCTCAAAAAAATCAGTGGCAGAAGGACTCTCATTGAAGTAAATTAAAAACTAATTGCTTGGTTAACTGCATTCAGGTTTTTTCCAAGAGTTGTCAGCATCTGAGTTTTCAAGGTGACCCGAGCATTTAAAAATGTGATGAGATTAGAAACACACTGGTTTTGAGATGACCGGATAGGTCAAGCACAAATCTACATGGACTTTTTATTATCCTGCTATTTGAGTAGTTTGAAAAATTATTAGCAAGGATCTCATTGTTTCATGAAAAATGTCTTCTTTTCTTGCTCTTTTGATATTATAAAGTTGCTGACACTGGATTTTATGACAGAAACTAAGAACAATTAACTATTGCCCTTTTGTACCTTTTGGGTCTGATAAGCACTAACGCTTCATCCTATGTAAAGTTCTGTAGTTATCTTAAAATGAGGAATTTAATTCTTTTAGAAACACTGTGGGCAGACTGGTCATCGCTTTATTTTGTAGCCTGTATCTGGATAACAAATGAAAAATGAGGAGGAGATAATTATTAAATATGTATACTTCCCATGGAGTATCTAGCAAAAGAAATAGTAATCTGAATTGCAGCAAAAATAATTCTGACATATTGCTGCAATGTAGAAAAGATTCATAACTAGACCTTTCATTTTCATAGGACTGCTGCTCTTTTATAGAATTATACTGGCACTTTTTGGTCCTTGTTTTCTTATAAATGTATATTATACTGTAAACTTAGGAACCTTTTAATTTATTCATGAGGTAGAATTTAATATGGTGATGATTTCTAGCCTTTATGAGTTGCATCTTATATAGTGTGGCTCTAATGGTGATGGCAGTGATTCTGTGCTGTGGTGGGGTTTTTTTTTTAAGCTAACTTATTTGAGCACAACCATTCTAATCATATCCTCAGTTATTCATTCTTTATTCAGTATTTGCATCATGCTAATCACTAAAGCTTATCACTGAAAGTCTATTCATTTCCAAAATTATAAAGTAAGTCAAGGCAGGGCAATTCTTTTCATTTCCAGTGACTAGAAGAAGGTGTAGAAGAAAACCAGGTCTTTTGATCCTCAAAACCTGATTGTGTTTTAAACCTATGCATATGGCTATAATTACAGTCAAAGCATAATTTGGCAGTGGTAGCAGAATGAGACTTAAACAAATCGATGTTACACTACAGTAATTCAAAATAAGCTTGTTGCATTTGTATTATGGTATGTAATCATAATAAGCAGCACAGGGAATTAATAAAATCATCTTGTCACTAAAAATAAAAAGGAAGTAATTGGTGAGATAGAGTTAACTTAACAGATGACTATAGTCAGCATCCTTTCAACCTAGAAATGGGAATGTGAAGGTCACCCCCATCTCATATGACAAACGTAGAACATTTTGTTGTAAACAAATTAATCTTTTGAAAGGTCACCATTTGTTTTAAGTTTTTATCCAGTTCTTGTCATCTGGAATTGGAGATTGACTGTCATTTTGCTAGGCAGGGGTGCAGCCAAAGCCGCCGAAGCTGTTTCTGTACATATCAGCATTCCTTGACAAAACTCGGTGCCTGATTGTGATGCTATGGGCTGCTGGTTTACAGCTGTCTCCGGACAAGAAGGGAGGCCCACCCCTGAATTCCAATAAGTTGGTCCTGTATGTTCTGCCTCGTGTAAGCTGGCCTTTTGCCCACAAGTAAAATGTAGTTCAAGCCAGCAATTATCTTTCTTACTTCCTTCTGTGCTGCTTCTGTTGCCTTTTTCAAAAAGCAGATGTGGGATTCACCAAAGTTCTCCATCTATTCTCTTTCGCACCTGTTAACGGCAGAATTTCGATAGAGGTAAATTTCTGGGAGAGCGAGCAGTAGGCCTTAAAAGGAGCAAAGCTTGTTTTTTTCCAAGCACATGGAAAATTGACAGTTTGGAGGCAACTCTGGTTACTTTACGAGCTTAAAGTAGGTAAGAATAACATAAAAGACCTGTTGTTAAAAGATGCCTCATTGCTCCATATTGAAAGTTTAATGTTGGGCTTTCTGTTTAAGTTGGACTTGATTTTCTGTAGATAAACAAAATCTAAGGGAAATAATATGTATTAATATCTCAGTATTGCATCTAAGGGAAACTGTATTAATCATTAGGTAGATAAAATGCTGGACTAGGTAAATCAGAATGAGAAGGACAAATTTTAATTTTCTATACAATTTTCCTTCTCAGAAATCTTCTTCAATAAAAAGACAGGCAGTCATAAAAATTGTTCATATTTTAAATCTCTTACAGAGACTGTTACAAATTTGACTCATCTGACTTGAGAATAGTCCCAGTTTCACTGGTGACAGTTCATCCTTTACTTGGCATTCTGCAATATTTCTGTATTATATTCTGCAGTATTTCTGCACTGAATTGCATGTGCTGGTTCTCAGATTTGGAGGACCAAAATTAGGTTATTTGAAACCAGAGTTAAACACTTCCTTTATTTACTATTTATTACTAAGATTATTTGGCTTGATTGTCAGAACAAGACTCTCTTCCCCAAACTGAGAGACGATGAGTGAAACTATTCTTTGATACTTCTTCCTTGCTGTGCTGCTCAGAGTGTAAATCAACACAGGAAAAAAAAAATAGATGTTTAGTCTGTAAGGCTGTAAAACTATAAAATGCAATGAAATCCTACACTAATTCTCATCCAGACAAAACCAAAGCTGACCTGATCTGTTGCGGGCGGTAGACTCAAGATCGGACTTGATGTCCTACAAGCATCCCTTCTAACCGACATTTCTAATGTTTCTATGATTCTGTGATTGAGAGCAAAGAGTGAAAATCCCTGAGCGCCTCTGCCTTTACTCCGTTGGAGGTTTTTACAATCTGAACGGATTTTCTCCCATGGCTTAAAACTTAAATACCTCCTCCTGCGTGAACAGCAGGCTCTTTGATTCGTAACGCTTAGGGGACAGACCTATTGAATGCTCTCACTGTCCTCCCATACTGACATAGAAATTCTTTCTGAATTAGTTATCAAAGCAGTTTTGCATCTCTCTTAATATCACGATCAGGTAGTGTCAAAAGCCTTGCTAAAGTCAAGATAAGTAGTACTTACTTTTTCTCCCCTATTCACAATACTTGCTAACCTGTTGTAGAAAAAAATTAGATTGGTCTGACAAATTTGATCTGGACAGGTTCAAGTTGCTCATTTATTTGTTATTTTCCAGACATTTATAACTAGCTTGTTTGGTTTTTGTTGAAGAATTTTTCCCAGAATTGTAGTTAAATCAATAGGGCTAGCATTCCTCAACACATCCTTTGCACCTTTTTAAAGATAGGAACTATGCGCTTTTCCAGCCTTTTAGTATATTTTCCATTCTCCAAGAGTCTCACCAGCAGTTCTGAGATGGCTTTAGACAATTATTTATTTATCCTAGAGTGTATTTCATCAGGATCAGCCAATTTGAAAACTTCTGAGCCCTATCTGATCTGTTTTGGCCTTAGGTAGCCTGAGACATCTTCCCTTTTGCACTACAATTGAGTTGATTGTACTCATAACTACCTGCTTTTTACCATTTTGAATGTACTTAATTATGTAATTTTTTATTACCCAGAAGTTTCTTCCTACTTCCACCTCATTTTGTCTTACCTTTTTAAGCAACCAAGAAGCAGTCATCAATGGGGCCATTTTTTCTTTTCTGAGTGCTTTTTTCTTCTTTTGAGATCAATGAAGAACGTATAACTCATCAACTTTGATAACTTGTTGTCCTTCCTAGCCTGCTTCACCTCTGGAATAGTTTGAGCTGGTTTCTACAGTACTTTTTATCTGTGGAACAGGCAGTTCAGCGGAGTTCCAGTTTCTTCCAATTAGACTTGCCTTCTGCAAGCTCTTTCCTGCCAGTTTTCTGAGCATACTGAAAACTGAGCTTAGGTCCATTGTTTTTATTTTTCTATGCTTCCCACTTCCCTTTGTAGGGATTAGGAGCTGTGTACATCAAATCTTGGTGGGAACTTCTTAATAAAAATATGAAGGTAATTGCCAATTTGGAGAAGATAATCATGAAATGATAGGTTACTCTTTTATATGCCTTTTTCACAATTACTATCAAGCCCTGTGGTTTTCTGATATTTACTTAACCAAATCTCATCTATCTAATCATCCTGGTTGATAAACTGTAGTTTTGATACATGATGGCAGCCATCTATTCTCTGTATTTAATACTATTCCCTATTCTTTTACTGGGGGAAAAACATATTTATAAACACACTTAAAAAAAAAAAAGATGTTGTTCTAGTTAAATATTGCTGTCTGGGTAAAAAGAAAACAAATAGAGAACTAATCGGAAAATCCCTGTGGTGTTACAACAAGTGCCCTATTTAAAACAAAGCAAAAAGGAAAAAAAAAATCAAGTGGGAGAGGTTTGTCCACAGGAGAAAAACACTTTAGAAGGGGTAATAGAATTGTTTTTCCCGTGTCCCAGGTTAATTACACTCAGAAGCGCTTGAAATGAAAAAAATAGTTTTTCAGCACACTCCAAGCATATTATAAGGCAAGTCAGCCTTAGTCTGTGCTGCAAACTAAGTGCTCCCTTCCAGCCCTATAAAACTGTGCTTTAAAAGTGCCCGTGATGAAGCAGGCTGTGTGCTGACTTCAGGAAGGCAGACTTGCCGAGTCGTAATTTTCATAGCAAACTTCACCAGAGACATTATTCACACAGGAAAATGTTTGAGGTTCCAGTCACCTCGTAGTGATAACGGTTGCTTGGGTTCTGCAAGAGCGTTGTCTAGAGCGTGATCCTTTGCTTTTGTGCTGGTTTGGCTCTGTCTACACTACAGACGTTAAAATACTAGTTAGGAGCTGCCAGATCTGGATATGTGATGTAAAATTCGCTAGCATTTCTGTTTGTGCCATAAAAGCTGTAGGCGTGAATAAAGATATTAAATTGTGCTGATATAGGCAGATGAAAGTCCATTGAAAACCCTTTAAAAGATGCAATTTTTTATATATCTTTTTAAGTAAAATCACTGAATAATGGTAATAAAACTATACAAGGATGCTAGAAGTAAACCTTTTTCCTTGCAGTACTTAATACTATTAATTAATACTCAAAATTATTTTTGAGGACTTATTGCTGTAATTGAATTGGCTTAATTTTAGTGAAAATAACTGAAGTATGAAAGCATTTTGTTAAATTTTGCTTTGATATCTCGCTGAAGTCTCCAAGGGTGCAGCTGATGCAGCAAATAGGATGCTGAAAGAACATCAAAGAAGGGTGTACAGATTGGGTGGAATTTTCGTAGGTAACTGTTTTGGGTCAACTCCATAGTTCCACTGTGTTGCCTGTACCATGTACTGAAGTGAATCATAGTGGCACTGTGCTGGTTAAATGAGAGCTTAAATTACGTTACAGTTGCATCTGTCCTTATTTTAATGTGACACCGGCCATGGACTTTGTAGAAATTAAGGCTGCAGCAAAGAAGAATTAAATATCTATCTCCGGTTTAAAAAAACCCAACCAAACAGAACCACCACCAAACGAAAAAACCTCTAGGCTGCTTTTGGACTCATACACTCCACCTGAATTGCTTTTCTTTGTAGCTCATTACGTCTCTGCACACAAATGAAATACGTATGTTTCATGGTGCTATTTATCATAACAAAACTCCTGGGATTTAAACTACAGTAAAACTGACCAAAAGCAGCATCAATGATGCTTTACTGATACAATAGCAATAGCCTGAAAAAGGAGTCACTGTTTAATTAAATTTTTTTCTTTTTATATATTTTTGTTGTGTCCTCAACAAACTGCTGGAGCTGAGAGTGAGTAGAAAAGTGTGGTTTATTATTCCCTTTTCTCAGTGTCAAGCCACTTATATGCCAGCTGGTAAAAAGTTAATCTTTGTTATATGCTTATTGCTATTTTCTTGGAACACAAGGACATGAAGATTCATACATCTAGATCCCTTAAAGCATAATGCTTCATAATGGCCATAACTAAAATGAGTGCCTATGATTTCTCTGAAAGATTTTCTATTATGATAAAGCATACATATTTTCTATCTCCCTAATGTCTCTTGTGGACAGTGTTATTATACAAATTGGCAGGAAAAATTATAATAGTTTATTTTGATTTATCTCATTTCCTTATTAGGATTATAAGCAGTTCTTTAGAATTGCCTATCCCTTTCTATAAAGTTGATGGTTGATGTTATTCACTAATTATGACACAATAGTGCTCAAAGATCCCAATCGTGGCCTGGATCCTATGGTACTACGAGCAGTACATGAGCATGATAATCAGTCATTAAAACCTACTATTTTAAACCAGGAAGTCCCAATGTGCTCTATAAAAGGGGTAAATTCCGTTATTCCTATTTTGCAGATCTATCAATATTTCCTAGCTTTCTCATTTTATGTATTTAACGTTATTTTAAGGTAGTTTATCATTCATAATGAAATAATTTTTTAGAAAGCAAATAAAAAAGATTTCCAGGACATGGCACTAGGTTGTTTTCTTTAAGCCCTCGTCACTACGGTTCAGACATTTCTATCCGATGTAAGAATTTCTAATTTCTAACCTTTAGACGAATGGAGTAACTGGTAACAGATTGTTGCCCGCAAAAGCATGGGACTGTTTTTAATGGGCTTCACAGTTATTTGCTGACTAAGGATGAGACTGTGGGATCTTGAGGTCCATTCCAGATTGTGAGAGAGATGTGCCCTGTTGCATACAAAGCTCTTGGCTTCCTTTTCCCAGTCTGAGCCAGTTTCTTCTGCTCAGACCCCCAGTATGCCCCTCCAACTGCCATTCTTCTTCTCGAGATCGATAATATATTCACACCGGTGTGTTGGCACTCAATTTACCCGATATATTCAAATTTAGTCACTTCCTTCTTGTGTTGCCTGGACCCAGCATGACGGTTACTGGAGGACCTGTGGAGTTGCAGTTGCAGGGGAAGTTCTGAGCAGTGCATGTTAGAGCACACCCCACCCCTAGGTGCTTTAGCTGCTAAAACTAGGAAACCTTTATCTGGGTTTCCAAAAATCTGTTGACAGAAAAAGGTTTGATTTAGAAAAAGACTAGTGTTAAATTTTCCTTTTGCCTCATAAAATATTTGAGTTTATTTAAGTTGAATCTTTCACGTTTCTCTAGGTTTATCACTGTCTCATTTTTCTAGCATCAGCCAGGTGAGAGAAAACAATATAATCTTCTGCTGGTGGTGGTTCACTATCATCCAACTTGTCTTGAAGTTGCATGTGCTGTAACGCTTTAAATCCATTGAATATCCATCTCTCTGTTTCTTTAGGAGTTGAGTACAACCCACTATGCATACGGAATAGCGTGTGCATTCCTAGTCAGAAAGAAACTGAAGATACTTAGGATATTTGAGGCAGGAAAAGTGTTAAATGATAACTCGGAGTTTTTGTATTTATAATATTGAAGTGTGCGGTGGCAATATATTCTGTGCCCTGTGCAATGTTCTATTTGTGTGATAATAAACGTAACAGTAAGACACGATGTCACTGTCCCAAAGTGATGTGTGTCACTGCTTGAATTCCTGGCACTTAGAACCAGCAGGTTCCATTTTCTTCAGGCAGGCACAGGTTAATTGGGGAAGTAAAGGAGCTTTAATCCCCACATTAGCACAGCCTGTGTGGCACATGTTTCCACATCACATTATCAGGCTGTGTCATTCCCTGCTGTCCTTCAAGAACCCTGAAACTTCAGAAGTTTATTCCCTGTTTTTCAGTAGTTTCACATATTTTAATTCCATTGGTATTTTTTCCAGCAAAAATTTATTTACATTTTTGAAAGCATTTCCTTTTCTTTCTGGTACCTTGCCTGTTAATGCATTTTATATACTTAAAGACTGTTCTGTCAAGAAATACTATGTTTACACTACACTCATTAAAATTGAGCAAACTTCTTGTGATTCCTTTATTAACTAGTACATGGATTTTTGCATAGCAGAAGTCACAAGACATCAATTGGATTTAATTAACTTTATTTTAAATTACTAAAGTAATGACAGTAGACAATACTGCAGCATGTTCATAAGTAGTAAAAGAAATGCTTGTACTGGTACATTATTAAATGTTAATGAAACTATACATAGCAGAAATTATATTTATTATTTATTATTGTGGGAGAAAAGTGTGTCTTTGCAAATGCTGGATTTCTTTGTTAAAAGAAGATTCCGTCTCTTCCTAGATGTGTAGTCAGAAGATAGTGAAAGGCCATACAGGTGGCAGCCTTTGGGGTTTGCCGGCCTCTCACCACACGGATTCTCCCTTGCCCCTGTTAGAAGAAGATATAACGAAAGGTGAGTCACAGAGGCCCACCTGGGTACTGTACAGATGTTTGCTACATAAGCAGCGTTGTTTGCTGTTTTAAGCAGGTATCTGGTAATCATATCTTCTGGCACCTCAAAACTTGTAGGAATTGTGATCTCAAATGTTGCAAAGGACAGAGATCAACTTCAGACTACTTATTGGTAGCTAACTTAGGAGGTAGCATATGTTATATTGAGCATTATCCTCCTTGAGTCAGTTATCTTGTAATTCACAGACTTCAGTTGCCACTGAACATGGAAAGAAATGTGTGTGATGTATGGTGCTTGTGTGTGATGTATGGTTCTTGTAGGACTAAATAACATGGTCAAAGTAAACGGTCATGATTAACGTCTGGTTATTAATCATTCAATCTTAACTAGATCTGCACTTGGACTGTTTTAGCAATCAGTCCATATTTATGGTTTACAAGGGTTAATTCTCATCCATTCTGCATATTAAATTGCCATTGCACAAGCATATAGTTCCTTCTCAGAATCAGCGCCATTACAATATCTTTCATAGATTTATCAATTTTTATAGGCAAAGCTCCTCTTCCTTGCAGGTAAAATATTGAATATTGAAAGATAAGAATCCTCCAATAAAAGAAAACTGCGCCTTTCCTAGTTTTGATTTGGAATTGGAAGAACTTGAGTCTGCCTCTATTTAATTCTTTCTTTCTTTCTTGTTTCTAATTCTTTTTCTGTCATAGAATGTGTATGAATTGTTCAGTAATGTCATCTTCTTGCAGGTATTCTGAGCCTAACTGAGCAACGGCTTATCCCCCCAGCAGCAAAGTTAACTCTCCAGACACCTCTTGTTCTACACAAAGCAGCACCTTTCCATGAATTTCAGAGGCAGCACAAGAAGTCGGCTGTAGGTGAGTGCAAAGGATCGATAACAACCATCAATTGCATCTCCAACTTCGCTTTCAGGCCCTTTTTTTATCTCACAAGGAAATCGGATTTCTTAATTCCTGTGATGATGTGGTCCCTGTTGATTTCTGAAATCCTGGTAGGCTCCTTCCCTGCATGTTTCAGTTTCTAAACACCTGAATCTGAAGATCTCACCAGTGGTGTTAGTGTAAAGCGTTACTGTAAGTCATGACCTGTATGACTTACAACAGCTGATCGAGCTGTGATTAAATGAAAGAATCCTAATAAGTGAATATCCTCTGGGCCATGGGATTCTGATCTATCACAAAGTGTTCCCAAAACTGTTGTTGCTACATCAGTATGGAAAGGAGCAAAAGCAAAATGAGCAATGGGCTCAGCAGCAGTCCTGTAAGTTTGAAAAGTTCTCCTAATGAAAAGGGGTCGTTGAAAACTAAAATTATATATGGAATAACCTGGACTATAAGTGCTAATATTTTTACATTGTTATCCTGTGTACACTGCTGGTTGCCATATTACAAACTTTAGAATGTTATAGATTAAAACCATGATACATTTTCCAATAATGTAATCTCAGTCTTCACAATAGCAACCTGTTATAGCATGGTTTGGCTTATGGCCTTCCAGTGGTTTTTGGTAATAACTCATGAAAATTTCAACCCGCTTGGACATGAGAGCAAACCGGAGCATACCAGTACCTGCTGGTAAGAGACAGAACATCAGTTTGATACCGTTGTTGCGCTTCTTTTAACAATGAAACCTGTGATCAATTTTTTTTTCTTTGGTACAGGAGAGATTAGTAGCAGGGTGGACCCTGAGAATACAGATACCATCACCTTCCAAAACTCAAAGGAAGCAATTTATGGCAAATATTCCTCTAGTAAAGGTGACATTCCACCACTTCCATCTAGCGGCTCCACGGTTTCAACAAGGAAATCAAATGCAGTGCGGACGTATCCGGCTCAACGGTTGGAATCTGAGCTGCAGGTTCCCTCTCAGGTATTTGGACAATGAGGATAATGAGTGTTTTATTCATGTTTTTTAATACTGTCTTTAGCAGAGATAGTTAAAGAAGTGACTGTAAATCACTGAATTGGTATAAGAGGGTTTGAACCAAAGCTAGTAAATAGTAAATATTGAAGTAAGTAGGAAATACTTCGTATATTGCCACTTTCAACTTTCTCAAGTCTTGTACCTAAATTTGTCTGCTTTTTCACAGAATCTTGGAAAATAAGTCTAGAAAGGATGTTAGGAGGTTATCTAGACCTCCAGGCAGAATTACCTGTACCTGTAATATTGCGGACAGATGTTTTTCTAACCTGTTCTGAAAACTTTCGGTGATAGCAACTCCACAGTCTCCCTAGGCCATCTGTTCCAGTGCTTAACTAACTGTCTTTACTGTTATAGAAGAGTTTTTTAATGTCTCATCTAAATCTCCCTCACTGCAGTTAAGCAAATGTAGTGTTTCCCTTTATATTTACAGAAGACTGTATGGGAGTTTGACCTTGACTGCTTAATGCTTGCTGATTGTTCTTGATCCCCATGCAAAAGTGACATTTCTTTCTTTTTATGGCTAATTATTGTGTTCCGTAGCAAACTGTCTGGAGTTTTGCTTGATCTTTCCAGAATTTTTGACTTTTGTGCCATTGAGGAGATCTGAAAATGAAAGAGGAGATCTAACAATCAAAAATAAAGCAAACTTGAGAAATGAAGGTCAAGGAGTTATTAATGTAAATAAAAATAATTACCTAAAAATAGATTGAAAATAGTGCACTTAGATTGACAATCAGAGCTAATGAGTTGCTGGCTAAAGTTGCCAGTGAATACTGAGTTCCGTTAAGGGGCAGGAACATTTCTATTCCGAGTTTTACCCCGTTTGCGTGTATAAGGCGGGATGTTTCCCATTCTCCTGGCTCCGCTGGAGGCAGTCGCAGTGACAGAATGCTACTGCAGTTACCTTCTGATTGGAGTCCAGTGAATCACTGTAGAGCTTAATTTTTATATTTAGTAAATCAGGCATAGCTCCTCTGTGCAATTAATGTATTTCCCTAAAAATGCTTATAATTTTGCATGATGCCTGAGGTCTTTGCGTGGCAATGGGTTTTATGGTAAAGCTGGGCTGGACTTTGTGGTTATGATGTATAAATCAGTCTGAGTGTATTTCAGATGCATAAATTCCCACAGTTAAGTCGTAAATAGCAATACAGCAGTCTATTGTGACCGCTCGTTTATGATCAGTGGCAATTACTCTTAGTCTGTGGCTATTCTCTTCCCACAGGCCCCGCAAACGTCTCCATGTCAGTCCTTACGGGATCTGTGCTTTGATTGCGACGTTGCTGTTTACCACGGCACGATAGACCAGAAAGCTCCAGGCTTTCTGGCATTCAAGCAACATTATTGTTTATCTTGGGGGAGCATCGTC